>NC_138371.1:107365618-107443341 GCF_054177405.1 Leptonychotes weddellii | reverse complement strand
GTCAGAGGGAGAGGCAGACTCCCCGCTGAGCAGGGAGCCCGATGCGGGACTCGATCCTGGGATTCCAGGATCGTGACCTGAGCCGAAGGCAGTCGCTTAACCAACTGAGCCACCCAGGCGCCCAAAGAACTTTATTTTCTAATTTAAAAATGTTTCTGGGGCGTCTGGGTGGCTCAGTCGTTAAGTGTCTGCCTTCAGCTCAGGTCATAATCCCAGGGTCCTGGTATCGAGCCCCACATCAGGCTCCCTGCTCAGCAGAGAGCCTGCTTTCTCCTCTCCCTCTGCTGCTCCTCATGCTTGTGCTCTGTCAAATAAATAAATAAAATCTTAAAAATAAATAAAAATAAAAATGTTTCTATTAATGCAAAATTAGTAACAATGTATTGAAGGGTTTATAATATATGTAGAATAAAATATATGTCCACAGTAGCACAAAGGAAAGGAGGGAAGGAAAGAATTATACAGTTTTTACATTATATATGACTTACTATTATTTAAATGTAGTCTGTGGTACATTAAAGAGGTATACTATAAATTGTACACAACTGCTAAAAACTTAAATAAAATGGTATCTCTAATAAACCAGTTTATGGGATAAAAATGGAATACCAAAAATAATTAACAGAGAGGGAGGCAAACCATAAGAGACTCTTAAATACAGAGAATAAACTGAGGGTTGCTGGAGGGGAGGTGGGTGGATGATGGGCTGGGTGGGGGATGGGCATTAAGGAGGGCACTTGTTAGGATGAGCACTGGTGTTATATATTATAAATGATGAATCACTAAATTTTACTCCTGAAACCAATACTTCACTATATGTTAACTAATTTGAATTAAAAAAAAAAAAGCACAAGAAAAGTGGGAAGAAATAGAAAATAAAAAGAATAAAAAATAAATAGAAAGCTGGTAGATTTAAACCCAACTATATTTATAATTACATTAAATATAAATGGTTTAAATACTCCAAATAAAAGTCAGAGATTGTCAGACTCAACCAAGAAGCAAGATCCAACAATATGGTGTTGGCAAGAAATGCACTTTGAATATAAATACATAAGATGAAAAACTTCTAGACATTTGTTGCACAATGTGAATACACTTAACACTTCTGAACTGTACACTTAAAAATGGTAAATTTGGGGTGGCTGGGTGTTCAGTTGATTGAGTGTCTGACTCCTAATTTTTGCCTCAGGTCATGATCTCGGAGTCATGACATCAAGTTCTGCATTGGGCTCCATGCTGAACATGAAGTCTGCTTGGGATTCTCTCTCTCTCTCTCTCTCTCTCTCTGCACCCCCTCTCCCCCCGTCCCACTCGTAGTCTTTCTCTCTCAAAAAAAAAAAGAAAAAGGGCAAATTTAATGTTATGTGGGATTTTTTTACCACAAGAAATATGTATATTAGTAGTTTAAAAGGATAGAAACACAGCTAAACCATGGAAACACTAATAGAAAAGGTAGGCTGCCTACATTAACATCAGAAAATTTAGAGTTAAGGTTGATTAACACTAATAGAGATAAGGTACATGTCATAAGGATAAAAGGGTCAATTTATCAAGAAAATTAGCAATTCTAAGTGTATATGCACATAATTACAAGTCTCCAAATACATAAAGCAAAAATTGATAAAACTGAAAGGAGAAATAGACAAATGCACAGTTATAACTGGAGACTTCAGCACTCCTCTTATTATAAAATAAGTAGAAAGTAAAGATATAGAGGATTTGAACAACACTACCAGTTAAAGTTGATCTAATTGAAATTTATAGAATACTAGTCACACCAACAAAATACAGATTCTTTTCAAGTGCGCATGGAATATTCACCAATATAAAATATACGCTGAGTTGTAAAATAAGCCTCAATAAGTTTAAAAGCTTGAAATTATATAGAATATCTTCTCTGGTATTAAATTACCAATCTCACTTGAAAGACAGATAAGCTAGCTGTAATCCCCTAGATATTTGGAGGTTAAATACATTCATATTACTAACTCATGAGTTAAATAAGAAAAAAAAAATTTTTAATAGCATGATTGTGAAAAGACAACATATCAAAATTTTGTGGGATGCAGCTAAGTGGTGCTTAGAAGGAAATTTATAGCTGTAAATATAAATGATACGTGAGATAAGAAGCCTAAAATCATGAATGAAGCTTCCCAGGAAAAAAAAGAGCAAATTAAAGTTGATTAGAAGTTCGTTAAAATAGAAAATGGAAAAATGTAATATAAGTACCTAACACATTAAGCTTTAGATTGACAAGGCATCCATTTCAAAAGATGTTCATCTTGAGTAAACATATTGTCAGCTACTAGCAAAACAACCAGATAAAGAATTAGGTTTTCCCCATGCATGAAATTCCCTTTTTCAGAAAGCCCAGATAACCTATACAACTAACTACTTGAGTGACTCCACTTCTCACTTCCTGTGCTCTAATTCCCACTTTTATGTTTTAAATTAGCCATTAAAGATTGAACCCTCAAAACCTAGACATGCCACCCTCAACCCTAATAAAGGCAGAACCTCAGATCCTTTCTCTCTCTCTCTCTCTCTCTCTTTACATGTGACCTCAGTGTGTGGCCCTTGGTCATACTGTGTACCCTCCAGGACTTGTGAGTAATAAATCTTGTTCCTCAAAGTTCCCTGATGGTTTTTGCTGTTTTGCATCCCACAATCACAATAAGAACCACAAGGGCTGATCCAACCACAACATTTGCCTGGGTTGGGGAAATGTCTGTGGGGGTTCACTGTGGGTAATACAGGCAAGTGCCTCAGGCATTCCTAGCTGATAGCATCACTATCAACAGGCTGGAACTGGCACAACACAGCAATAGAAAAAATAAACAAAAAACCTAGATCATTGAAAACATCAATGAAATTAATAAATGTCTAGTTTGACTAAGAAAAAAAAGTGAAGACACTGATTATCAATATCAGAAATGAAAGAGGGGACATCAGTACAGATCCTACAAACTTTATAATGATAATAAAAAAATATTAACAATGTTAAGCTGGTAAATCCAAAAACCTAGGTAAAATTGATAAATTCCTTGAATAAAACATTACCAAAATTTGCACAAAAGAAATAAAAATCTTAATCTAAAAAATCTTTTATCTGTTAAATAACTTGAAATTGAATTTATAGTTTGAAACCTTCCCTTAGAGAGAATTCTAGGTTCAAGTAGTTTTATTGATGAAATATATAAAATATTTAAGGAATAAATATCAATTCTACACAAACCCTTTCTAAAAATAAAAGAGTGGGGGTACCTGGGTGGCTCAGTTGGTTAAGCATCTGCCTTTGGCTCAGGTCATGATCTCAGGATCCTGGGATGGATCCCCATGTCAGGCTCCTTGCTCAGGGAGGAGTCTGCTTGTCCCTCTCCCTCTCTCTCTCTCTCTCTCTCTGCCCCTCCCCACTGCTCATTCTCTTTCTCCCTCAAACTCTCTCTCTCTCTTAAATAAATAAATAGAATCTTGTAAAAATAAAAGAGAAAGGAACACTTCCCAACTTATTTTATGAAAACAGTATTTTCCTGATGCTCAAACCAAAGATGTTATAATAAAACTATAGGCTAATATCCTTCAGAATTATAAATACAAAAGTCCGGGGTGCCTGGGTGGCTCAGTTGGTTAAGCCACTGCCTTCAGCTCAGGTCATGATCCTGGAGTCCCAGGATCGAGTCCCACATCGGGCTCCCTGCTCGGCGGGGAGTCTGCTTCTCCCTCTGACCCTCCCCCTTCTCATACTCTATCTCATTCTCTCTCTCAAATAAATAAATAAAATCTTAAAAAATAAATAAATAAATAAATACAAAAGTCCCTGAAAAAATATTAAATTCAGCAAAATATAGAAAGTAAAATACATCATGAGCAACTGAAATTTAATTCAGGAAGGCAAAGTTGAAAATCATCACTCTAGTTCATCATTTTAACAGACTCAAGGAGAAAAAGCATATGAACATCTCTAAAAATGCAGAAAAGTCTTTTCACAAAATTCAACAACATTCATGACCCCCCAAAACTTTAAAGAAACAAAGAAAAGAAAAAACTTCTCAAACTGATTTAAAAAATCTATAAAAACCCCACAGCTAACATTGAATAGAAAAAGGCTGAACTCTTTTCCCCTAGGATCAGCTACAAAACAGAAATGTCTGATCTCACAACTTCTAAGCAACATTGTTCTGGATGTTCTAGCCAGTGCAATAGGAGGGGGAAGAAAAATACAGATTGAAAGAAAAAAGTGCAATTGTCTTTATTTTCAGATAATGGTGTATTTACAAATCCCAAGAAGTATGGCAAAAAGCTACTAGACCATAAAAAGAAATGAAATACTGACAGAGGTTACAAAATGGATTAACTTTTAAAACACCAAGGTAAGTGAAAGAAGCCAAACAGAAAAGGCCACACCTGTGACTTGTGATCCCACTTATATAAAATAACCAGAATAGGTGAATCTGTAAACAAACTAAAACAGTTGTTGCCTAAGGCTGGGGGAGGGGAGGTTGAAGTGTAATGAAGAATAACTGCTAATGAACCGTGTTTCTTTTGAGAATGATAAAAATGTTCTAAATTTAGATAGTAGTGATGGTTGAACAACTCTGACTATAGTAAAAACCACTGATTTGCACACCTTAAAAGGGTGAATTTTATGGTATGTGAATTGTATCATCTCAATAAATCTAAGTTTTAAAAAATCACTTAAGATATTAATAAGTGAATTCAGAAAATTTGAAGCAACACAGTCCATATACAAAAATCAATTGTATTTTTATATGCTAGCAATAAACAATTAGAAAATGAAATTTCTTTTAAGACAACATTTACAATAGCACCAAATGACAGAAAATAAGTAGAAATCTAAAAGATGTGTAAGATCTGTATGCTGAAAAATTAAACACTCATGGGAAAAAATTAGGAAGACAATAAATGAAGGGATATCATGTTCATGGATTGGAAAACTCATTATTGTTAAGATATCAGTCTCCCTCCCCCCCCAACTGATCAACAGGTTCAACACAATCCTAATCAAAATCATAAATAACAATACCATTTACAATAGGGATTTACCTTTAGGAATAAATTAAAGTGCTACTGAATACTGCACATTATAAAATATTGCTGAGAGGGCGCCTGGGTGGCTCAGTTGGTTAAGCGACTGCCTTCAGCTCAGGTCATGATCCTGGAGTCCCGGGATCGAGTCCCGCATCGGGCTCCCTGCTCAGCAGGGGGTCTGCTTCTCCCTCTGCCCTCTTCCCTCTCGTGCTCTCTGTCTCTCATTCTCTCTCAAATAAATAAAATCTTTAAAAAAATAAAAAATAAAAAATAAAATATTGCTGAGAGAAATTAGAGATGATCTAAATAGAGAGATATACCATGTTCATGAACTGGGTAATTCTTAAAAATCATTAAGATGTCAATTCTTTCCAAATTTATCTATAGGTTCACCATAATTCTAAATAACACTCCATCCAGTTTTTTGTGTTTTTTTGTTTTTTAGGAAAAGTTGATGGCTAATTTTAAAATTTTTATGGAATATCAAAGACCTAGAACAGTGAAAACAATTTGGGGAAAAAAGAATAAATCTGAAGAACATACATTACCTAATTTCAAGACTTACTCTAAAGCCACATAATCAAATATAGTGTATGTACTTAGACATATAGATCAATGGAACAGAAGAGTCCAAATATAGACCCACATAAAATATATATAAGGTCAATTGATATTTGACAAATATTTTGAGGTAACCCCATACAAAAAATTAGTAACCCATTAAGGATTACCTTTAAATGCTTTCAGTAAATCTTGCTGAAACAACTGAATACCCATATACAAAAAATCTGAATTTCAAATGTGAAATTAATTTGAAAAGTAGACAGACGTAAAGGCAAAAGCTAATCTATAAAATTTCTAGAAAACATTGTAAGAAGGAAGGAAGGACCCATGATTTATAATAATATTTGCAATTAACAAGGAAAATAAACCTTAAACTCATCAGGAAAATTAGATTTGAAGAGACACTAGAGGAAAGCAGGGTAATGAAATGAATGAGTAAGGCTGAAGAAACTTTCCCTCCTTTTCACCCTATCCTAGAAAAGAGCAAGTTTGAGCTGTTGGTTGGTTTTAATGCTAAGTAATTAATAGCCGTTGGGTCAAGCAATTTGCTGATCGTTTAGAAACATCTGTTAACACTTTTGTAGAGAAATTATAATATATTCACGGTCAACAATAAATCAACATGTGTATTTGTATGCATGTTCTAGAGCTGTATTAAACATATTTATGTGAAAAAACAAATTGTAACAAAGATCTTAAAAGTCTACTTTTGGAGATATTTTTAGCACTATATATATAAATATTTTATTTCACTTGTGGATCCAATCATTTGAAAAGTGAGCCAAAATTCAATTCTTTTTCAAACACTCAGCTATTTTCAGAACTTGATTCTGACCAAGATAAATCCATAAATCAAGCTTTTTATACTCCTTACTGCAGTTCTTTTTTTCCTTCCTTATTTTTCAGGGGTTGTGCCTACCTGTTAGAGTGAGTTCCAGTACTTGCTGTGATGAAATTCCATAGTCATTGGGCCATAAAAAGCTAAAGGCTGATTTTGTGTCGATTTTTCCTTGAAAACATTTGATTGATGTAATTTTCTTTTCTGACAAAGTCCTGTTTCCTATTAATGCAAAATGAAAACAAATTTGTGGGAGACCATAAATTAAATTAAAAGGCAAATTAAAGTTGGGTAAAAGATAAGTTATGATAAACAATTAGAAAAGCAATACCTCACTAGATAAAAGGGGGAACAAAGAACATAATTTACAGATGCAGGAAAACACAAATGACCCTTAAAAATGAAAAATTAAGAAGTTAACTTCACTTGTAATCAATGGGAAAACAAGTGAGAACGACAGTGAGCCACGACTTTTCATGTAACTGGAAATGGCTGACAAAGGAAAGCCAGTGTTTGAGTGTGATAAACCAAACAATTTTATTCACTACTCATGAAACAGTCAGCAGAGCAAAATGTCTAAGTATGTCAGAAGTTTCAAAAATGTACTTTCCCTTTTAACTAAAAATTTACTGTTACATGTTTACTCTGAGCATATAATCAAATTTGCAGGTAAAAATCCAAGTACAAGGATGTTCAGTTGAAAATCGTGTAAAGAAACAGAAATTGGAGAAAGATCTAAATGTCCTGCAGTAGATCACTGATTAAATAAGTTATATAATATATAATCTTATGTTCAATACCCAGAAATCATTTAAAATGTTATAAAAGAATATTTACCCACATGGGAAAATGTTCCTATTTTATAAGGTAGGGGAAGAAAATGAGCTTCAAAATAGCAAGTTTACTATGATCCTGTTTATGTGTATGTGAATACCTATACATCTATAGGTACATCAGACAAGACTGGAATAACATTCCCCTTACGTTAACATTGAAAGGTTAACAATATTTATCTTGGGATGGTGAAAATACAAGCAAATTTTTGTATTGTCCATATTTTCTACATGTTCAATATGATTCACATTAGTAAGACACTCGAGTATGAGCATTTCAGTATTGGTGTATATTATAATTCTTTTATAAGTTCAAGTTCAAATTTTTGCCAGCCATCAAAAGATCTTATAATGTTGGACTTTTATATTTTCTATTATCAAAGACTATTCTCAGAGGCATAATGATGCTTCCCTTCTAGTACCTCAGGGTGAACTGTCACAGGTTTATCTAAAGAATTGCCAAGATAACAGGGACATACTCTTACCCTGGCCCTAACCCTAACCCTAGATCTGAAGGGGAAAAAAGAAAAAAAAGTGCTCTGTGTGTGTGTGTGTGTGTGTGTGTGTGTAATGGAATATTACTCAGCCATAAAAAAGAATGAATCTTGCCATTTGCAATGTCATAGATGGAACTAGAGAGTATTAAGTGAAATAAGTCAGAGAAAGACAAATACCACATGATTTCACTCATATGTGCAATTTAAGAAACAAAATAAATGAGCAAAGGAAAAAGAGAAAGAGACAAACCAAGAAAGAGACTCTTAACTATAGAGAACAAACTGATGGTTACCAGAAGGGAAGGTGGGGGAGGAATGGGTGAAATGGGGGAGGAATGGGGGAGGAAGTTGGGAGAGGTGATGGGGATAAAGGAGTGCACTTGCTGTGATAAGCACCAAGTGTTGTATGGAAGTGTTGAATCACTATAGTGTACACCTGAAACTAATATTATACTGCATATTAACTAACTGGAATTTAAATAAAAACTTAGGAAAAAAAGAATTGCTAAGAAAGAGTATAATGTGCCCAGCTGGGTTATTTTTAACTGCCAAAGAAATGATGTTTTTCAGAGTAGAGTAAATGCACCCACCCATTATAAATTATATGACAGTTTGTCAAATAATACTTTTAGTGATCATTCTTAGAAAGGCAAAACTACTTGTTTGCCATCTTGAATGGCATTTTTATATAAATGGCTGCTTTATCAGTCCCTTTTATATTTCTACAACTCACTTTTGGAAAATAACATTAGTCAAAGCTTACTGAATTTTTTAGGTGATTAAAAAAAAAAGGCCAATCACATTATATAAATAAGTCCTGGGGATATAATGTACAACATGATATAGTTAATACTGTATATTTGAAAGTTGCTAAGAGAGCAGATCTTAAGAGATCTTATCAGGGGCACCTGGGTGGCTCAGTCAGTTAAGTGTTTGCCTTCAGCTCAGGTCATGATTCCAGGGTCCTGGGATGGAGCCCTCAGCAGGGAGCCTGCTTCTCTCTCTCCCTCTGCCCTCCCCACCCCATCCCCCAGCCCTGCTCATGCTCCCTCTCTCTCAAATAAATAAAACCTTAAAAAAAAATTCTTATCACACAAAAAATTGTAGCCATGTGTGGTGATGGATATTAACTAGACTAATAAGTCAAAATAATGGTGATCATTCTGCACTATGTATAAATATTGAGTCATTATGTTGTATACTTGAAACTAATATGTTAGGTCAATTATATCTCAGCTTGGAAAAAGGAACAGGATTAAGATGTCTCCAGTTATTTGAACATCTATAATTTTATTTTCCCATTACAGGAACGTTTATTGGACTTCCAAATTGGAATAAATAAGAGCAATCTTACTCCAACCAGTTTATGCCTCTAAAACAGAATAAAAAAACTTAAGCCCAGAAAGGACATTGATAAGCCAACTTAGTCACTATTTTGTTTGTTTGCCTTAAGGTGAAACAACACCAAATCCTTCTTAGAAAAATTAATCCTTGTCCTTTTGTATGTGTCATTTGTATTTAGAAAGTTGTAATTTTCCTTGTTAAGGAGAACAAGTGGAGTGTAAACCCCCATGCTGAGCCAGGCAGGGAAGCTGTTCAGATGCTGGTCCACCTGACCTTGCCTTTCCAAATCTGTTCTGGACACGAGCAACAGGGACTCCATAAAGCCCATGCATCTGCAGTGCTTCCAGGAGGAGACCACCCCCTCAGGTATATCCGTCTTTTCTGCTGACCAGAGGTCCACATCTGTGGCCATGGCCATAGGAGGCCCCTACTCATGGACCCTGGATGATAGAAGGAGGGAGGGAGTGCCATTGTGTTTTCCATCTCACTGCTCAAGGCTATAGTCCTGGGTGCTCTCACCTCCTCCAGCTGCTCAAATCCTCCTTCCTCTGATATTCACATAAAAGTGGCAGAACTCACAGCCAACTATGGAAATCCAGCATTCCTCAATTCATCCAAGGATTCTCAGATCTTATGTTTCTCCTATTCATCTCAGCTCCAATTTCCTACCTCAAGTAGATCCTTGATTTCTTTTTCTTCCCCTTGAAGCTGTTTCCTTCTCTCTACCTTTCCTCAACTTAAACTTGGAACACAGCCTTTTTGCTTTGATTTGCTTAAACACTCCGAATACAAAACAATTATGGCTTTTTTTTTTTTTTAACTGAGTATTTGAAATGAGTGAAGATGGGTAAAGGGGAATTATATTTGCACAAATGGTAGGATGACCAACTATCCCAGTTTACCTGGGACTGAGGGTTTTTCCTGGGATGTGGGACTTCAGGAGAGTTCTGGGTAAAGTGGGATGAAATGATCATCCTAACCAAGTTTGACTGCTAAAGAGACAGCACTCAACATGACAAAGCTTTCGCATTTACAGTTTATTGCAGGAAAAGGATGTACTCTAACAACAGCACTAAAGTAAGGTGATAGATCACAGTCAGATGTTACCCCACAGCAACAGGGCCACAGAGGCCAGGCATCAGCTCCCAGAGTCCTCCTGCTGTGAGGGCTGGTGCAGACACCCTTTCTCTGTCTCAGCTCAGGAACCACTGACCTATGCACGGAATACCTCAGAACCAGAGTCCAAAATGTAATCTCAGCTGTTTCTTATACCCTCTAGGCATTTTCTTGTTATATAACTAATCTAAATGGCAAGGCACCCTAGGGTCAAGAGGGTCTCATTGAGACAAAGTGCAGATCATCATTCTTACTGTTATCCATCAACAATGCTGATAAGCTGGTACAAACTCAGCAGACCTACAGTTACAAAGAAACACTATCACTCAGTACATTCCCCCATACATTGACCAGGGGTTAATGCCTTGCATGGATTTAGTAAAACAGTTCAGGTCAATTCCAGGTCTGCTGGAGTAAACCCTCACAGTTCATATCAAATCAGCAAAAGAAGAGACTTAAAATAGAAGGGTAGGTGCTTTTATCATTATAAGTCTTTTGGCTTTTCCTGCCAAAGGAAGCTTCCATTTGGCCTCTTCTTGGGCTCCTGCTTCCTTACTGCAAACTCAACCCAGTTTCTGTCTTTTCATTTCCAACCCAGCCTTCCTGTTTTCCTAGCCTTTTTACTCTACTACTCAGGATGCTGCACAAACTAAAAATTCTTCATATTTTACTTTGCAAAGCAATTTGCTTCACTTTGCTGTACTCCAAGTTCTCACAAGCAGTGTCCCACCTCTTCATCCTCCTCCTCATCATGATTATAATTACTACAACATCAACAGGAGTGGCAGTAGCAATGCTTAATATAGGACTTACTCTGTCCCAGGCCCTAAGCATCTTACACATACTATCATATTTAATCATCACAACAGTGTTGCTAAGTAAGGAGTATTAATACCCCCATTTTACAAATGAAGAAAGTGAAAAAAGAAGTTCAGTAATTTTCCCAAGGTCACTCAAATTGTAAATGAAGTCAGAATTCTAAGCCAGGCACTCGGGCTGCCACATCTGGGCTTTACTTCACTGTACTCTCCAGAATGGCCCATCAGGCAATTTCACAGGCATTTCTCTCCAGTAGTATCCTGCCACTTGTAATTAGTATTTTGGAAAATCAACAGCATAGAATACAAAGTTTTTAATAAAATCACTTCTAAAAATACACCAATAACTAGCAAAAGAAAACCTTTTTTTTTTTTAACAAACTGGTAATTATATATTCAGATATTTTTGAGAATACATCCATAAAACAAGGAAAGAGTGGTATGAAAAGGACAAATCAAAGAACATGAAAGAGTTCTTAACAATTAAAAATATTTCTAACATAAAATAAAATACACTCTCCAAAAGGGATTTAGAAAATAAAGTTTGGACAATGTCTTAGAATGTAGAGAAAAAGGAAGAATCAAATTATGAAAGAAGAGATAGAAGATACAGAGAATCAATCTAGAATGTCCAACATCCAACTAAGAGGAGTACAAGAAGGAAGAGACAGGACAATGAAGATGGGGAATCTAGGAAAAGCATTTGGAAGAATACCAAAGCTGGAAGAAAAGCACAATCTTCACTGAAAACAACTTACTAATAGAGATCAAGATGAAAAAGAAAAGACAGTTGTATACACTACTTCACAAATCAAAGAATAAAGAAAAGATGCTGAAAGCATCCAGAGAGGAAAAAGAGGTCATCAAGAAATAACTGTTAGAGTGGCACCACCATGTGACCTAACTAGTTAATTAATCTCTCTGTGCCTCAGTTTCCTGATCTGTAAAAGGAGGATAAAATAGTATTTTCCTCAAAAAAGTGTTGTGAATATTAGCAAGAATTTTGGGAAGATGACAAAGTAGAAGGATCCTTACCTCATCCCACGAACATACCAAAATAACAGCTACATGTAGGTGACCACTCTGAAGACAACCTGAAGACTATCCAAACAGACCTTCCTTAGCTAATCATGGAGAGGAGGCCACATCCCAAAGGGGTGGTGGGGCAGAAACATGGTTGAGAACTAAACCACCCAGTGAAACTAACCACAAATGGGAGGGATATTACAAGCATGAAGAGGTGAGAGTGCATCTTAGCACTGGAGACCTGCGCTGGGAAGACAAGTCCCCATAATGTCTGGCTTTGAAAACCAGAAAAACTTAACTTAAGGAGTTTTTAAAATCAGCAGGGCTTAACTCTGGGTATTTTAATATCAATGGGCTTAACTCTGGGAAAGCCAGAAGGCAACAGGAAATGGAGTCCCAACCCTGAAAGAGCCAGGATACAAAATAACAGCCTGAGACATAGCACAGAAGCACTAGTTTCAAAATGCCTGGAGTATATATGAAAGAGATTTATTGAGTAATCTTAGAACATGTTCTGGAGGGGCAGGTAATCTTAGAACATCTATGGGAAATTTTTCCAGAAACAAAAGTGCTGGTGAGTGCCATTTCTCTTCCCCTCCTCCCACCCTAGGTAGCTCGATGTTGTGGGAGACAGCCTAGGTAGTATGGTGTTGTGGGAGACAACACCATACTCTGCATCTACCCTGCTAGGACTACATGCCTGCCAAACATTCCCCTGTGGACCTGCCCCACCAACCCCACCTGACTCTGGAGGTTTCCTTCCAAAACAACTTCTGCCCTGCCATACCCAGCAGGAGCCACAGCCAGAACCAGTGCCACTCCAAAATGACTCCCGCCTTAGGGAGGGGGAGGGATACAGCCCCACAGCTAGGCCTCTTGGCTGGCTATGCAGAGAATGAGTTTTGCCTTTCAGTGTCACCTGTAGCTGTGGCAGAGAGGCTAACTGTAGACAGCTAGGCTGACTGCCCACTCGCCCACCAAAGAGGTGACAGTGGCTGCAGACAGGCCTCTCAACAGCATAGGAAGGAAACCCTGCCTAGTACACCCACAGCAGGAAAAATGGGACATAGCAGTCAGCTGTGCTGGAGGCAATCACAGCCCAGTCATAACAGGAGGGTGTGTGCAGCCCATACAGGGGGCACCCTGGAGCACCTGGCTCTGGTGATAGGATTGTGTTATAGGGCATCACATGACCTCTTCTACACAAGGACACTACTTTTAATACCAGGAGCTGTAGCTGACCTACCTAATACATAAAAACACAGAGTTAGACAAATTAAAAACATAGAAGAATGTGTCCCAAATGAAAGAAAAAGAAAATCACAGTAAAAGAGCTAAATAAAATGAAGATAAGTAATATGCCTGATAAAGAATTCAAAAGTAGCAGCCATAAAGATATTCATGGGACTTAAGAAGAGTGGATAGGGCACCTGGGTGGCTCAGTTGGTTGAGCAACTGCCTTTGGCTCAGGTCATGATCCTGGAGTCCTGGGATCGAGTCCCGCATCGGGCTCCCTGCTCAGCGAGGAGCCTGCTTCTCCCTCTGACCCTCCCCCCTCTCATGTACTCTCTCTCATTCTCACTCTCTCAAATGAATAAATAGATCTATAAAAAAAAAAAGAAGAGTGGATAAATTCAGTGAAAATTTCAAGAGAAAAAAATATTAAAAAGAACCAGGCAGAGCTGAAGAATTCAAACACTGAAAAAAACAAACACGCTAGAGGAAATCAACAGCAGATTAGAGGATGCAGAAGAACATATCAGTGACCTGGAAGACAGGGTAATGGAAAGCAACCCAGCTGAACATCAAAAAGAAAAAACAATAAAAATGAGAATAGGTTAAGGGAACTCTGACATCATCAAGCATACTAATATTCATAGTTTAGGGATGCCAGAAGGAGAAAAAAAGAGAAGGGGGCAGAAGACTTATTTGAAGAAATAATAGCTGAAAACTTCCCTAATCTAGGAAAGGAAATGGACATTCAGGTCCAGGAAGCAAAGAGGGGGCCTTAACAAAATAAAACCAAGGAGGACCCACACCGAAACATATAATAAAAATGGCAAAAAGTAATGATAAAGAGAGAATTTTTTTTAAAGATTTATTTATTTGAGAGAGAGAGCACGCATGCATGCATACGAGCAGGGAGAGTGGTAGTGGGGAAGGAGAGGTAGAGGTAAAGTATCTCAAGTAGACTCCCTGCTGAATGTGGAGCTGATGCAGGGCTCAATCCCAGGACCCTGAGATCATGACCTAAGTTGAAACCAAGAGTCACTCAAATGACTGAGCCACCCAGGCACTCCAATAAAGAGAGAATGTTAAAAGCAGCAAAAAACAGTTATGTACAAGGGAAACCCCGTAAGGCTACCAGCTGATTTTTCAGCAAAAATTTTGCAGGCCAAAGGGGAGTGACATGATATATTCAAAATGCTGAAAGGAAAAAAAAAACCCTACACCAAGAATACACTACATAATGTTATCATTTGGAATAGAAGGAGAGATAAAGAGTTTCCCAGACAAAATTAAAAGAATTCAGCAAAACTAAACCAGCCTTACAAGAAATGTTAAAGGAATTCTTTAAGTCGAAATAAAAGGCCATAATTAGAAGTAAGAAAGTTATGAAAAAAAATTTCACAGGTAAAAGCAAACATATAGTAAAGGTACTAGATTAATCACTTATAAAGCCAGTATGGCGGTTAAAACACAAAAGTAGTAAAATCAGTTATATCTACAAAAATCAATCAAGGGATACACAAAATATAAAGATGTAAAATATGACATCATATATATAAAATGTGGAGGGGGGAGTAAAAATTGAGTGCTTTTAGAATGTATTCAAACTTCAGTGACCATCAACTTGATATAGACTGCTATGCACATAAGATGTTATATATGAACCTCATGGTAACTACAAATCAAAAACCAATAATAGATATACACACAAAAAGAGAAAGGAATCCAAGCATAACACTAAAGGGAGCCATTAAACCACAAGGGATGAGAACAAGAGAAGAAGAAAGGAACAGAGAAGACCTATAAAAATAATCAAAACAACAAAATGGCAATAAGTATACACCTTTTAATAATTACTTTAAATGTAAATTGTCTAAATGCTCCAATCAAAAGACATAGTATGACAGAATGGATAAAAAAGAAGACTCCTCTATATGCTGCCTAAAAGAGACTCACTTGAGACTTAAAGACACATACAGACGGAAAGAGAAAGGATGGAAAAACATATGCTATGCAAATGGAAGCAAAAAAAAAAAAAGAGTGGGGTAGCAATACTTAGATAAAATAGACTTTAAAACAAAGACTGTAGCAAGAGACAAAGAAGGTCACTACATAATAAAGTGATTAATCCAACAAGACTGTAGCAAGAGACAAAGAAGGTCACTACATAATAATAAAGTGATTAATCCAACAAGAGGATAGGACAGTTTAGATGCCTATGCACCCAACACAGGAGCACCTAAACACATAAGCAAATATTAACAGACATAATGGTAGAAATTGACAGTAATACAATAATAGTAGGGGACTTCAACATTCCATTTACATCAATGGATAGGTCATCCAGACAGAATGTCAGCAACTGTGTAGTGACTATGAATGACACATTAGACCAGAGGGATTTAACCAATATACATTCCATCCAAAAGCAGAATACACATTCTTTTCAAGTGCACATGAAACATTCTCCAGAATAGATCACATTTTGGACCATGAAACAAGTCTCAATAAATTTAAGAGGACTGAAATCATATCAAGTACTTTTCCCAACCATGATGGTATGAAACTAGAAATCAAACACAAGAACAAAACTGGAAGAAACAAACACATGCAGACTAAACAACATGCCTACTGAACTACCAATGGCTCAATGAAGAAATCAAAGAGGAAATAAGACTCATAACTATAGAGAACAAACTGATGGTCACCAAAGAGGAGTTGGGGTGGGAGGGATGAGTAAAGTAGGTGATGGGGATTAAGGAGTGCACTTGCTGTGATGAGCAGCAGGTGTTGTATGGAAGGGTTGAATCACTATGTTGTACAGCTGAAATTAATATTACACTGTATGTTAACTGAAATTTAAATAAAAACTTAAAATTAAAAAAAGATGAAATCAAAAAATACAGGGAGACACATGAAAATGAAAAGAATGGTTTAAAATCTTTGGGATTCATCAAAAGCAGTTCTAAGAGGAAATTTTACAGCAATATGGGCCTACCTCAAGAGAAAAGAAAAATCTCAAATAAACAACCTTATCTGAAGGAAATAAAAGAAATAAAGCCCAAAGCTAGTAGAAGAAATAAAAAGTATTAGAGTGGAAATAAAGGAAATAGAGACTAAAAAAAAAATGATAGGAAAATCAATAAAACCAGGAGGTGGGTCTTTGAAAAGGTAAACAAAATTGATAAACCTTTAGCTAGACTCATCAAGAAAAAGAGGATTCAAATAAATAAAGTCAGAAGTAAAGACAAATACCAATACCACAGAAATACAAAGGGCATACTCCTTTTGTTATTTCAATATTATTTATTTGAATCCTTATTTGAAAAATTATATGCCAGCAAACTGGACAACCTAGATGAAATTGATAATTTTCTAGAAACATACAATTTTTCAAAACTGAATCAAAGATATAGAAAATTTGACCATATTGATGACTAGTAATGAAATTAAATCAGTAATCAAAAACCTCCCAACAAACAAAAGTCTGGGACCAGATAGCTTCACAGATGAATTCTACTAAGCATATAAAGAAAAGTTAATACCTAGTCTTCTCAAACTATTCCAAACAATAGAAGAGGAAGAAAACTTCCAAATTCATTCTACAAGGCCAGCATTACTCTGATACCAAAATGAGATAAAGATACTACAAAAAAAAGAGACAGGCCAATATCTCTGATGAACATGGATGCAAAAATCCTCAACATAATATTAGCAAACTGAATTCAACAATTCATTAAAAAAATCATTCACCATTATCAAGTGGATTTATTCCAGGGATGCAAAGGTGGTTTAATATTTGCAAATCAATGTCGTACCTCACATTAAGAAGAGGAAGGATAAAAACTGATCATGTCAATAGATGCAGATAAAACACTGAAAAATTCAATACCCATTCATGATAAAAGCTCTCAAGAAAGTGAGGTTAAAGAGACTATATCTCAGCATAATAAAGGCCATATAGGAAAAACCCATGATTAACATCATACTCAGTGGAGAAAAACTGGAAGCTTTTCCTCTAAGATCAGGGACAAGACAAGGATGTCCACTCCTACCACTTTTATTCAACATAGTACTGGAAGTCCTAACCACAGCAATCAGACAAGGAAAGGAAATAAAAGGCATCCAAAGCAATAAGGAAAAAGTAAAACTTTCACTAATATGCAGATAACATGATACTGTATAGAGAAAACTCCAAAGACTGCACCAAAACATGACTAGAACTGATAAATGAATTCAGTAAAGTCGCAGGATACAAATTTAATATAGAGAAATCTGTTACATTTCTATACATTAATAATGAAGTAGCAGAAAGAGAAAGTAAGAAAACAATCACACCAAAAAGAATACCTAGGACTAAATTTAACCAAGGAGGTGAAAGAACTGTACTCTGTAAACTATAAGACACTGATGAAAGTAACTGAATACAACACAAACAAAATGGAAAGCTATTTCATGCTTATGGACTGGAAGAATAAATATTGTTAAATGTCCATATTACCCAAAGCAATGTACAGATTTAATGTAATCCCTATCAAAATGCCAACAACTTTTTTACAGAACAAATAATCCTAACATTTGTATGGAACCACAAAAGACCCTGAACAGCCAAAACAATCTTGAGAAAGAAGAACAAAGCTAGAGGTAATGTAATCCCAGATTTCAAGACATACTACAAAGCTATGGTAATCAAAACAGTATGGTAATAGCACATAGATAGGTACATAGATCAACAGAACAGAATAGACTCCCAGAAATAAATCCAAGCTTATATGGTCAAATAACCTACAACAAAGGAGGCAAGAATATACAATGGTGAAAGTAAAGTCTCTTTAACAAATGGTGCTTGGACAACTGAACAGAAACATGCAAAAGAATGAAATTAGACCACTTTCTTAAACCATACACTCAAAGTGGATTAAAGACCTAAGTGTGAGACCTGAAACCATAAAACTCTTAGAAAACATAAGCCGTAATTTCTTTAAGCAACATTTTTCTAGATATGTCTCCTAAGGCAAGGGAAACATGCAAAAATAAACTGTTGGGACTACACTAAAATAAAAGACTTTTGCACAACAAAGGAGACCATTAACAAAACAAAAAACCTAGCGAATGGGAGATGATATTCACAAATAATATATTTTATAAGGGGTCAATATCCAAAACATATAAACATATAAACAAGAACTTATACAGCTCTATAATAATAATAATAATAATAATAATCCTATTAATAGGATAATAATAATCCTATTAAAAATGGCAGAGGTCCTGGGCGCCTGGGTGGCTCAGTTGGTTAAGCGACTGCCTTCGGCTCAGGTCATGATCCTGGAGTCCCGGAATCGAGTCCCACATTGGGCTCCCTGCTCGGCAGGGAGTCTGCTGCTCCCTCTGACCTTCCTCTCTCTCATGCTCTCTCTCATTCTCTCTCTCAAATAAATAAAAAAAATCTTTAAAAAAAAAAATGGCAGAGGTCCTGAATATACATTTTTCCAAAGACAATATATAGATGGCCAGCAGACACATTAAAAGATATTCAACATCACTATTCATCAGCAAAAATGCAAACCAATACCACCTGTCAGAATGAGTAAAATCAAAAACAAGAAATAACAAGTGTTGGCGAGAATGTGGACAAAAAGGAACACTTGTGCACTGTTAGTGGGACTGCAAACTGGTGCAGCCACTGTGGAAAACAGTATAGAGGTTCCTCAAAAAATTAATAACCTTACCATATAATCCAGTAATTCTACTACTGTGTATTTACCCAAAGAAAATAAAAACACTATTCAAAAAGACCTATGCATCACTACATTTATTGCAGCATTATTTACAAAAGCCAAGATATGGAAGCAACCCAACTCTCCACTGATAGATGAACTGATAAAGAAGATGCAGTATATATGTACAGTGGGATATTACCCAGCCATAAAAAAGAATGAGATTTTGCCATTTGCGATGACATAAATGCATGTAGAGGGTATAATGTTAAGAGAAATAGAGAGAGAAAAATACATATGATTTCATTCATATGTAGAATTTAAAAAACAAAGAGAAAAAAAATAGACTCTTAAATATAGAGAAAAAACTGTTGTTTGCCAGAGCGAAGGTGGATGGGGAATGGGTGAAATAGATAAAGAGAATTAAGAGTACACTTATCTTATTTAATAGTGTTGTATGGTGACATGTGGTGGCTACACTTGTGGGGAGCATAACATAATGTATAAACTTGTCAAATCCCTATGTTGTACACCTGAAACTAATGTAATATTGTGAATCAACAGTGCTCAAGTAAAAAATTCAATTAAAGGTAAAAAAAAGAATATACTTATCTTCATGAACACTGAATAATGTATAGAATTATTGAATCATATTGTACACCTGAAACTAATATAATGTTTTTTAATTTACTTCATTGAAAAAGAAAAAGACAAAAACTAGTTAACTATATCTAAAGCAGAACAAAAATGTGAATGACAGCAAATTTGATAAATCTGAAACCATGGAGTCCTAACTGAGGCAGCACAATATTTTTCAAGGGCTGGAAGAACTCTACAATCAGTGAAAATATCCTTCAGGGATAAAGGTGAAATAAATTCCAGTGTGCATGCTCTAGTCAGAGCTCTTTTGGTGGATTTTCTCTAAGCAGGGATCCAAAGATCCAGGATCCTTCCATCTTACGAGACATCTTCAACATGTGTGATCTAGTCCTGGGTATATATTCTTACTATTCAAAATATGTGGTTCATAGACCAGGAGCATTAGCCTACCTGGCAGCCTCTTAGAAATGCCTATTAGAAATCTGAGGCCCTACCCACACTTACTGAGTCCAAATTTGATTATTAACAAGATCTCCAGATCATTTTATGCACACATCATTTAGAAGCACTACTGTGTATCAGTTTATCACCTCTGCCACCATTCAATTTTGGCCAGACTGGTTATTTGGCACTACCTAAATGGTCTATGTAGGCTCTTGAAATGTAGTCCATGTCTATGGCTAGGAGGAAAACAAAACAGTTTTGTGAACACATAATACTGAACCATTTTGTTCTTTTCCCTACACAGAGAATACACTTGCTTCTCCTCAGAGGAGAGGACTCAACATTTCTTCCAATCACTGCATCCACTGATACTAGTTTTCTCCAAGTTACTACAATATGGTCACCTGTGGTCTAAGAGACCAGTTATCTACCCTCCCCACCACACACACAGAATGCAATTGTGCAGCATGGACAGGGAAACTGCAATAAAATCTCTCATTTGAAAAAAAGGAAAACTGGAAGACACACAGCTGTCACTGGTCCACATGAAGGAATCCCACAAAGTAGGTATGGTGAAAATTCCCTTACCTGGAATTGGGGAACATCCCTAACGAGGCTGTGGATTAGCTTTTAGAAGGAATCTCTTGTCCGTTTCCTTTGCTGCATCTACCGGATTTCTGAGAGGTTCTTTATGTGTTATGTTATGTGTTATTCTCCCTCAATGACATCTGGAGAGGGGTTGGGGAATATGCCCTTCTATACGTTCCCTGTTCCCTACCGAACCAAGTCGTATTCTAGGATTAACTTTCCTTCTCTACAGTTCTCTGTGTTCAATTTCACTGGCCTTGTGTCTTCCTTGACAAGACTGACAGGCTTTGAGGACAAACATATTCTCTCTATTCTTCTTTCCATCTTTTTATATGCCATCAACTGTTCAAGGTCATACAACTTTTAATTTTCCTTCATATTCAGAGCATAATTTTCTTCTATAGCTTTTGGGTTTTCTGGAGGCTTCTAATTGCCTTTCTTTTTTTCTTAATAGAAGAAATGCATGCCTTTTTCATGTCTTCAATGAAATAATAATAAATGTTTGTTGGTTTTAAGTCTCTAATATTTGGAGTAAATTGTTATATGGCAATAGGTAACCAATAAAAATTTCTTTATCATTTGTAAACTTAAAATTTGATATACTTTTCTCATCCAGAGTTGTGGCCAAAGTCACTGCACCATCCTCTCACATCTGTGGCAGAGACTACCACTTGTCTACCAACAATCACTTTCCTCATGTTCCCTATTAACAGTCTGATTATATTTACATTTCCTAGCTTCCTTTGAAGATGTCTTCACAGGCTAAACAATCTAAAAGCATATTAGGGGAGGGGGCAATCCAGGAAAGACCCTTAAGAGAGGACCATACCCAACTGGCACATGTGTTTTACTGCTTGCCCTTTCTTGCTTCATTCCCACATGGGCCTGATGTTGGAGTCACAGCAGCCATGCTGTACCATGAGGCAACAAGCACATCCTATAAATGAATGAGCAGAAAGACAGGAATCCAATCTGCAACGGCATCCTGGAAATACATACCAGCCCTGATCTGAATACTATAAAGCCACTAACTTGGTTAAGCCACTGTTTGCCAGCTTTGAGTTACTTGCAGCCAAACTTAGCTCCTAACTCATACACAGGTTCTTATCATGACTGCTGCTGAGATATACATAGTGCAGCCTGAGCTCACCATTTAAAAGCATTCCCTACGCCATACATAACAAATCCATGGTTATCTACTGATATCCCCTATGAAAGAGGATTTGTCTCAGAATAAACTTATTTTCTATTTTTCCCAAATTTCTGTTTACAATAAAAAACATGATTATTCTAGAGCATTTAGTATAGGGGAAAATAATAGACTCGTGGACCATCAGCATACTGTAGCACAATATAACACTCATTATGGTCCTTAGCCAATAATTAATAAAGGATTAAATTATTTCATATATATAACCTTCGGCACAGCAACTCCACTTGCACTTTTAACCTAAGGAAATAATTTGGTAAGCGGAAAACACAGGTGCTGTCAGGGAAGTTTTCAGATAAGTCATGGGAATTCCAAAAGACCTTTTAAACTTCTATTTGACTTAGAATAGCCTTATTCTGCTTAAAATCTTTGACGACTTCCTATTGCATTTAGGATTAAATACAAATCCTTACACTAGTTTCCAATTACAGTCATGGGGTCCAGCCCCTCCTTTTCTCCCCACTTCCTTTGGTCTTTTTTCTACTCTTCCCCACTCAAAAGTTCCTATTCATTTTTTTATACACAGCAGAACCATCTCCTTGTTTATGGTCTCTTCCCACCTAAACCATCAAATCTTCACCTTCCACCACCAAGTTATTATTTACCTCTTTTTATGGGTGCCAGCTATTCATTTTTTGTCCTGTTGCATTTCCTAAGGTAACCCTGTTGGTAGATGTATCATGCCATTCTTTCTTATTCATAAATACTAAGTCCAAGCTCTTCAGGATGGTATTCAAGTTCTTTCACCAACTGACCCCTCACCTTTCTAGGTAGGCTCATGGCTGTTGTTAAATTAACCTTAATGTAAGCAGTTTGAAGTGCTGATCTCTATGTGCTTTTTCTAGTTATAAGGAAGAAAACCACGAATATGTGGGTGTGTTGGGAAATGTGATCGCTGACTGACCCATGAGCTGGACTGGTGCACTCAGAGGCACCTCACGCCTTCCCCTGTCCTTGGAATGTGGGTTCCACTTGTCTTTCCCACTGCCAGAGGCTGCTCCAAGGACAGAGCCTTGAGATGGTGATGTGATGTTGAAAACACCTGCATGGTATACATGGCCGAGCCCAGTTAGGGCCTGTTTATAAGCTTTCAAAATTTGGAGGGCAGGTGCAGGGATCCATTCATCTTGCTGCCGTCAAAGACAAGCCTCGAATGTATGTTCCCTGTGCTATTATTAAAACTGCCACCGACCAAACTGGAGTGGCCCACCTCTTTGGTCTCTCCTGCCCTCTGTGTATGGGAGGTTTCAGATTACCCCAGGAAAGCTCCCAAGAGGGCTGTGAAGCCACAGACGCAGAACCTTCATGGGCCCACCATGCCAATGTGCCTGAGCACACAAATCATCCTCAAGTTAAGAAGAGGGTATATCTCGACAGTGGCCAGGATCATTCTTGCTAACTCTTCAGAGTTGTATTCACTATTAACATAGACAACAACAAATCTAACCAATATTGATCACCCCCCTCTCTATATACATATTCCTGGAAAATGCTGTAAAAAGATGTGTATGAAGTGAGCCAACCAGAAACCAAGAAATGGCAGAACATATTGAAAAGGGATTCATTCACCTTTTGTCACAACCTCCTGAACTCCCTCAGTTGTTGCCGTGGTTGCAACCCCACAAGCTAGAGGCTGCAAGGGTCCGGGCACATTCCAGCAATAACTATTTCAGGTTTTGCCAAAGATACACTAAGTACGAGGAGACTTTTACAACAGTCAAAAGGAGGTTTAAGGGAAGCAGCTGAGCACACAGGAGCGCTGAGAAAGGGGCTTCAGGTGGAGATCGAATCTGGTCCATGGTCTCCATGGAGATAGATGATCTTGCTTAGGGGACAGCGGAGTGAAAAGAGAGGGAAGCTGAGCCCTGCATCTCCAGGGGGATAACTTACTGTCTCAACCCCCAAAAACACACTACTACCTTACTAGTGTTTGGGGAGTCAGGTGCAAATGCCTGGGTTCTGTCTTGGGGTCAGCACACACAGAGTGACTTTAAGTGGAAAGGAAACTTGTTCAAGATCAGCAAGAACACCTCACTGAAATCTCTGAAAGGGGGCCATGCTCCAGTGGGGTGGGGGGGGGAGTGGGAGGATGGGAGATGATTGAGTCAATGTGAACTAAATGCCAACAAGTACGGAAGGTGCCCCCAGCTGCCATGGGGGTTCCACGGGTCATTTTCAGAAATGCTGGACTCAATGCTTTTACATGCCTTTGTAGTAAATATTTATTATGCAGCCCCAACCGGACACCCATTTTCCTTGGCCCTAGGGTGACAGCAGGCCACCTGAAAAGCCAGTTAGCTGACATCATACAGGTCACTATCTGGTTAGGAAAAAATTATTAAATACATGATTAACTTTGACAGAGTCTTGCCTATTCCCTAAAAACTATCTTTTCCCAGCCGCTGAGGCTCATTGAGAAAAGATTTCCCGACATACAAATTAGCCCAGCTGTGGACCACCCTATGTAAATCATTTGGGAACATTTCGTGTCCCAAAGCTCCCTGTTAAAATCTCATTTCCACTCAGGACATCGTTTTTGGAGGCTTTCTCGTGGAAAGGAACTTACGAGAGACATCTGCGCGGTCTCTTGCCAGACTGCATCTCTCAAGGCTGATTGCTCAGACTTTCTGTCTGCTGTTGGTTGGTTTCTTAAGAAACAGGACACTAGGTGGAACCTGTGTTCTGTCCATGGCCTCACAAAACAGGCCGGCCACAGCTACGCGTGGCTTCCCGTGTTCCATCGGCTTCCGGTCCACTACTGACCCCTAACCTAGATAGAATGAAATGCGATATTCACCAAGAAATAGACGATAGCACATAAATAAGGTTTTCCCTGCATTCATTTTATCCCTTAAGTCAGGGTTTTGTCCTGTTATCCTAAAGATTCTATTTATGCCACCTTGTCCAGAGAGATCAGCCACACCTAATGCTTTGAAAGCTAAAAAAGGGGCACCTGGCTGGCTCAGCTGGAAGGGCGTGCCCCTCGATCTCTACGCCACGTTGGGCGTAGAGATTACTCAAATAAATAGAACTTAAAAAAATACTAAAGGCAAACAAAAACTGATGAAGATACCCTTGGACAAGGCTCTTTTCAAGAATTTTGTCTCAGGGGCGCCTGGGTGGCTCAGTCAGTTAAGCGTCTGCCTTCGGCTCAGGTCATGATCCCAGGGTCCTGGGATCGAGTTCCGCACTGGGCTCCCCGCTCAGCGGGAAGCCTGCTTCTCCCTCTCCTTCTGCCTCTCCTCCCCGCTTGTTCTCTCTCTCTCTCTTTCAAATAAATAAAACCTTTAAAAAAATAAAGGTAAAAATCTTCTGAAAGGTATAATAGAACTTGCTTGATTCTGTAGATTTGGTCTACTGGGGACACCTGGGCAGCTCAGTTGGTTGAGCGTCTGCTTCGGCTCAGGTCATGATCCCAGGGTCCTGGGATCGAGTTCTGCATCGGGCTCCCTGCTCACTGGGGAGTCTGCTTCTTCCTCTCCCTCTTCCCCTCCCCCTGCTTACTGTCTAGCTTGCTCTCTCTCAAGTAAATAAAATCTTAAAACAACAACAACAACAACAAGGAATTGTGTCTCTGCGGAACAAGGAGGCCGCCCCTAGGGTCTCTTGGAGTTCTACCATCCAGGAATCTACATTTCAGTGCAGATAGGCGGGGGCTCTGGAGAGACACAGGACCACTGAACCTGGGGACAGAGCCACAACCAAGAGCCCGCGCAGCACCTACCAGGGTGTGTGTGTGAGCTGGGCCGAGGGAGAAGGGAAGCTGGCCTGAGGAGGAAGGTGGTCCTCTGCGGATATAAAATCAAGGATCTTTTACTTCGTGCTGAAGCGTCCTTCAAGCTTACGCGATTTCCTCCACTTGGGCTACCTGTCAAACAGCCCGAGAAACTGAATACCACACCCAAGGGGGAGGAGCAAGCCTCCTGAAGCGCCCCCAAAGCGCAGGGCAGGTTGAGCCCACGTAAGCACTTCCTACCCCAGCTGCTGCCAGGCCACCAGAGTGCGTGGTTCCCACTCCTCCTTTTAAAGATCCTGGGTTCCTCCCCGCCCCTCAGGCCTGTGCGGGTCTGAGTGCAGGCGGGGCCGGACCAAGGGCGCTCAGAGGGGAGGGGCAGGGCAGCGCTGAGGCTGGGCTCGGGCGGAGGCGGCTGGGCGCAGGTGGGGAGGGGAGGATGGGGCGGGGCTTGGACGGGGCGCAGGTGTGGAGGGGAGGGGCAGAGCAGGGCCTGGGCGGGGCTCGGCGGGGCGCGCGCCCAGAGGGAAGGGCGGGGCTTGGGCGGGACGCAGGTGGAGAGGGGAGGGGCAGAGCAGGGCCTGGGCGGGGCTCGGCCGGGCGCGGGTCCAGAGGGAAGGGGAAGGGCGGGGCTTGGGCGGGACGCAGGTGGAGAGGGGCAGGTGGGGGGTGCCAGGTGCCGGGAGGCGCCTTCGCTCCACGCGCTCTTTGCATCTCTAGTGGGAAGGTCCATAGTGGGGTGCCGGGGGTGAGCGGAGGAGTTTGGCGCCTGCGTGGGCTTGGGTGTTTGTGCCGCGCCTGCCGGTCAATCCGCTAAAGAGAGGAAAGTGCTCGAGAACCCCGCTGCGCATCGTTTGCTCCTGGCAGCCTGGGGATGGGTCAGCTCTGTGCAGAGGGTTGCCTCGGAGCTCAAAGGGAGATGAAGCATCACGGGGAATGTTCTAGACACATCCAATCTTCTCCTTCCTCATCCATCCAACCAGCTCCTCAAGAACTGCCCCACGCAGCCGTTCTCAGGGCGGGCTCCAGCGTGGCCAGGGAACTTATTGGAAACGCAAGTTCTGGGCACCTGGGTGGCTCAGATGGTTAAGCGTCTGCCTTCGGCTCAGGTCATAATCCCAGGGTCCTGGGATCGAGTCCCGCATCGGGCTCCCTGCTCCTTGGGAGCCTGCTTCTCCCTCTGCTTCTCTCTCTCTCTGTCTCTCATGAATAAATAAATAAAATCTTTAAAGAAAAAAAAAAAAAAGAAACGCAAGTTCTTAGCCCCACCGCAGATCTACCGAATCGGACTCTGACGGTTGACTCTCCCACCCGATCTGTGTTTATTCAAGGTCTCCAGGTGATTCTTAGGCATGCTAGGAGTGCAAACCGGCGTCCATAGGGACCCATCTTGAGGTTTCATCGCTACATGCAGAGAGTACACGCAGGGACTTCAAACACAGACCCACAAACTGGTCACACCTTTATGTATTTCGCATTTTACCAGTTTAACCAGCTATTTAGATGGAAGTCCAGAACTTGCTGAGCTGTGAGTGTAAAGAGCCATGCCCTAGAAACCCCTTTTCCCAGAAACTTGGATAATGAAAACTTGAAAAGAGAATTCTTATGTCTCCAATCACTGTACAGGAGATTTGGCTTTCAAGGCAACAGGTAAACCAATAGAGTCACCAAGCCAAGTGTTCTATTTCCTCCTCCCGCCAAAAATCACATGCCTGAAAAATATTTTTCCAAAGCCTGTTGTCTGCTCTTTAATTTGTTCATGTTCTTTAGATATTTAAAATTTTTAAACAAATGTCTGAAGCTTCTAGTACAACTGGTAGGAGCAAATGTATATAAACCACTTTCTTCACTTGTTTGATCACATTATTTTGATTATTTCTCTGAAATGGGATTTCTTCTCCCCCCCACCTCTTTTTGTTTTGATAGATGTTTATTTGATTCTCTATCTTTGATCCAAATTAGATTGGAGCAACATTCAAAATTCCAATCCGTTCATGTTTTTCTTCCTCCCATGGTCTAGTCTATGTTTGTACTTTCCACAAAATTCCTAACTCGGGTTCTTCTCCTGTAGTCTTGATTTTCTTCCTTGGCTATGGTCCCTTTGCTTACCAAACTCTACTGCTTTTTATAGCCACTCAGTCCTTGTCCTTGTCCCCTGCTAGTAATTACTTAAGACATGTGTTCGGTGTTGGCAGCCATCTGGAGGACCTCATGCTCTCAAAATTCTTATTTAGCCCCATTTTATAGCTGGAGTAAACTCAGTAACAGTCATCAGCAAACACGGGGCCCTCCTGTCTTTCATATTTAGATAGATATTTGAATTACTTTTATAGATAATAAAGTCTCACATAAATAAAAACAGGGAATCAGAATTCATTCACTGTGATGTGAATTTTTCTGTGTTAGGAGAAAATCTACAGGAAATCTTTTCTCCTGAAATACTCAATCAAGAACTGTGGAATGCTGCAAGTCCCAGCAGAAGACACCAGGGGGCGTGAGAGACTTTTTGTTCCCCTCTGGTCAGCTCAGTCACCTAGTTTATGAAGAAAGATCACACTTCCCTCCAAAGCCATGTTTGTAGCTTTTCCACCTAGGAGACCTGTATTTGTGTTTTTTTCATAGTTTATATATTTTCCTATTATGAATCTTGCTTTCCCCCCCACACACTCTGCACTGTGTAAAAATCTATCTGGCTACATATTAACTGAAAATAAAATATCTGGGCCAATAGATTAGTATTTGTTTCACATAACTTATTCCCAAAGCAGTAGCTGAGGCCCAAGCATACATTCTCTCCTCTATCAAGCAACATCCTTCTACTTCAGAATATTAGGATGTTCAAAAGGTGCTTTAGGGGAAAAAAAAAAGAAGGTAGTCTTACTCATGGAGTAGGAGGATTTTCCTAGAAAATACTTAATGGGAAAATAATCCCACCAGCAACTAAAACAAAATGTAAATGACAGGCATTATTTGGTTTTCAATAAATATTAGTTACTGGATGCATTTATAAGAGGTGCTTTAGGATCAATAGTATTCAACATTTTGAACCACATATACCTTAGGATTAAAAATAATTTTTCTGTTCTTTCTTGAATGATATTGGAAAATTTCAAAAGTGATGTGTTTGTTTCATTTTCCAAATTGTCAATGCTCTTATAACAATGAGTTTTTGGGGTTTTTTTTAAGATTTTATTTACTTATTTGACAGAGAGAGAGACAGCGAAAGAGGGAACACAAGCAGGGGGAGTGGGAGAGGGAGAAGTAGGCTTCCCGCGGAGCAGGGAGCCCAATGCGGGGCTCTATCCCAGAACCCTGGGATCATGACCTGAGCCGAAGGCAGACACTTAACGACTGAGCCACCCAGGTGCCCCAACAATGAGTTTTATACCTGCCCCCTCCAGAGACTCTGAAGTTCTGCCTGCTTTGGTTGGGGAAGTATCAGCTTAGGTAGTGAGAGCAGCTAGGATGTATCATGTAACGAATAAGAGACAAATGACAAATGTTCCGTTCGCTTCTGTTTTCATCTCAGATCAAACTCTCTGCCCTCTTTATCCACCTGCCCAGGCAGTCTTCGGACTTCTGGTAGAGTTATCGATCATCTAACTAACCTTGGCAAACTATGGGGGTGACAGTTGAATTCCCTTGCCCCACCTGCAGAATCCATCCCACCTGAATTCTCCTCCTTGCCCCAGTCCCCAGCACCCCTCCCCATGCTCTTCCAGGCACAAGGCCTTCTCATAGGCTGTTTTCAGACAGGTTTGCCTTCTGAGTCTTGTCTTCCCGCCTGAAATATCCACTGCCTCTTCTTCGCTCCGCTGAGAAGCCTTCTCTTCAGTGTCCTCATTGGCTCTCTCTTCTGAGATCCGTTAAGCCAGATTTGTTTCAGCATTCATCACATCTTATCTGCATCCTCTAGACTGACTTTTACTCTTCTATTCCCAGTGCTTCATGCATGCCTTCCACATGGTAGAGCCTCAATAAACAGTTGCTAGGTAAATGAAATGATGGCTATATTAATGGAATCGTCCATGGCTGAACTTCCCCACAGGTTTAGTATCCTTATATCCCATGAATGGTTCACAGCATTTAACTGGACCTTTACAACTCGTTCTTATGGAGAGCCATGAAATTAAAGGGAAGAATTCCAGATCTGAGTAGTCACTTGAATCCGTCATGTCTATTATATAAGGTGCTTTTGATTTCTGTCCCATACTTTAGACAGTGTTCCTGAATACACGTACACACATCACTCCAGCCAAGCATTCAGCAAGGAGCACACCTTCCTAGAATCTGCACCGGCTGATTTTTCATCTTCTAATTCCACAAGCTCTCAAGTACATACAAGCTAAATTTCTTGAGACTGATTTCAGAAGTAGCTTTGTAACAATTAACTAAAAATTATTCCAACAAAAAACTCCAATACAGACATTAAAATTATGTTGCATTTCTTCTACTGGATGTGTCATTCCTGACCTTCAAGAGAAAAGGATATCTTAAAACTTCTTTCCTGTCCATAATACATAATCTTGTCCTCCCTCACAAACTCTTTTCTTCTGCAGTTTCAAAATAGCAACTACAGCTGCTAATAGAGATTCTTCCCTTGGGATTTTGAGGCCACTACTCAATTTCACAGCTGGAGGCAAAGCACTTGGCTGGGAAATGTTTTTTGCATGACATACAAAGTGCTCTGACCTTGTGGGGCAGCCAGAGGGTTAAGCTTAAGGAGTAAGGGAAGCTGGAGCAGAGTGAGGAGGCCACAGGTGGGCTGGGCTCCTCTGTTAGTTGCCTTTCCCCTGCCTCCATTCATTGTTCACCAACCAAGCTAGCGAACAAGGAGACTCCAGTGCCTCCAGCAGCCTCAGGGAGCAGAGAACCGGGAGGGTCAGAGCTGCCTGGTTCCACCTCTCTGAACTATGTGCAAGAACCAAGCTTAAAGTGTATAAGGAAGAAAAACCCTCCTTTTGAATGGCACCTTCCTCTTCCCTGGTGGTTCTTCACCTTCAGTGGGCATGAGAACCACCTAAATGGTTTGTTGAAACCAAAGACCCGAGAATGGGCAGTTCGAACACATTCTCCAATGATGCCGAGGCTGCTGACCCTGGAGCCACCTTGCTCTTCTCTGTCCAAGTGATATACTGTCTTTCCCTCAAATATTTACTCACAAGACAGTTTGCTGCTCTATGTTTCTCCTGCAAACACACTGCTTCACTCCCAACACCTTTCTTCAAATGTCAGTTTCATCCAATCAGAGGAGGGCGGTAGACTAACCAGGCATATGGTCAAATAATTGCTCTTGCCTAATTTCGGAGTAAATGTGTCAGGAGAATAACAGAAAGGACTGTAATATAAAATCATAATTTTAACAGATTTCCTTTCTTTAGGCTGCAAAGCCTATTTCATTGATAAGGAAGTTTCATGAACTCAGTACACTTTTACTGAGCATCTGTGCTGGTCTGTGGTGGGTTTACGGCATTTCCTTCCATCCAGACTCTCTTTTCCCAGAAAATCAAGTTTGTTTTCATGCACAGATATCAGTTCCCAAATGGAAGGGGACTTCTTCATTTCCTACCCAGGATAAATCGTCCATCGGGCCATAGGTTGACTTCTTGTAAGTGAACACTCCATTCTTGCTGAGCTCATCCCAGGCACTGTGTAACTCAGTGGTTAAGAACACCGTTCTGGAGGCAGATAGATCTGACTTGGACCTGAGAAATCTTCCCAACCCTCGGTTGTGTGCGTGGGGGGCTTTTAAGTTACACATTGGAGATGATAATTCTTAACTCATGGAGAAACATCAAATCCATGCTTTGGTTGAATATTCTTTATGGTCAGGTCACTGAAGCCAAATCCAAATATCACCATCATAACATGGATTTCTAGAGTAAAAGAATAAGCCTGAATTGTTCTAAAAAAGTAACACTAAGTGCGTCAGTTATGCATTCTCACGATACTGCTGTGCAGCCACAAACTTCATTCATCTTTCACCAGCATTCTGTCAGTCAGCCGGGTGGTTGTGCTGCTCCGGGTCAGACCCAGAGGATCTCAGCCAGGTTCTGCTGAGTGTGAGTCTGAGTGTGAGTCTGCTCACTCACACGGCTGCAGTCGCCTGGCAGGCCAGCTGGGGGCTGACGGGTCCAGGCTGCCATCCCCTCTGACAACCAGTCTCTGTTCTAAGTGGTCTCCCCTATTCCCAATAGACAACTGAGCCAGTTCTCAGGGCACAGCAGGGTTCAAAGAGTGAGAGCAGAAGCATGCAAACCAGTGAGGTCTCTAGAGATTAAGCTTAGGACTGGCATTATCAGTCACTTCTGCTGCGTTCTGTTGGCTAGTGTAAATCACAAAGCTGCTCAGATTCAGAGTGGGAAAATAGACTCCCCCTCTTCAAGGGAGGGTCCTCAAAGTTACATTGCAAAGGCTATGAATAAACGTTGGGGTAGAGAATTAATCTTTTTTTTTTTTCAGTCAAATACTACATTAACAAGTTTTATTAATAAGATTTTATCAGGCAAATGTTATACTTTTTAAAAAAAAAAAAGATTTTATTTATCTAGAGAAAGAGAACACACTTGACAGGGGATGGGCCAGAAGGAGAGGGAGAGAGAATCTCAAGCAGATTCTGCGCTGAGCACAGGGCCCAATGCAGAGTTTGATCTCATGACCCTAAGATCGTTATCTGAGCTGAAACCAAGAGTCAGACGCTTAAGCCACCCAGGTGCCCAAATGTTATAAATTTAACATTATGGGAAACAAATAATAATTTCTTCACTGTCAACTATTAGATTTCTGGTAGCTTCCTACATTTTTTAAAAAAGATTTTATTTATTTATCTGAGAGGAGAGAGAGAAAGCACGTACAAGCAGGGGGGAGGGGCAGGGGAGAAGGAGAAGCAGACTCCCTGCTGAGCAGGGAGCCTGACGCAGGGCTTGATCCCAGGACCCTGGGATCATGACCCAAGCTGAAGGCAGACGTTTAACCGACTGAGCCACCCAGGTGCCCCTAACTACCTACATTTTTCAATACTAGATAGAACCCATTTTCACCTTTGACTGGTAGAGAAGCAAAGTATTTGAGTAGTTCATTTTTTTTGAAAAAGATTTTATTTATTTATTTGAGAGAGAGAGAGAGAGAGAATGAGAGAGAGAGAGAGCACATGAGTGGGGGGAGGGTCAGAGAGAGAAGCAGATTCTCCACTGAGCAGGAAGCCCGATGCGGGGCTCGATGCCGGGACTCCAGGATCATGACCTGAGCCAAAGGCAGACGCTTAACCAACTGAACCACTCAGGCACCCCCGAGCAGCTCATTTTTAAGCAAATATTCTGTTCTTCTTCCTTTAGTTTTTACTACATCTAGATCAGAGATGATTTATCCTGGATGTTGCTGTAGAGTGATTTAGGAGTTTTTCCTGTGAAATTTTTAGTGGTAAGGTTAACATGCTGATTTTAAAGCATCCATAAAAAGGTTGAATTTCTAAATAGTATTTTTCCTTAAAAGGATCATGGCTTACATAGAATTTAAAAAAATGAAAAAAGAAATACAGTTCTTACTTGTCACTTTATTTAATTTTAAGAATGCTAGTACACAAAAACAATTCTACAAAATCTACAATTATGATATAATTGATAATCCTTATTATTCTGCCTCATATTATCATTTCAATTTGCACGAACATTTGTTGATTCAAAAAAGGATGTATCTAGAAGCTAACATACTTTCTTTTACATAATCTTTATGATTTCCATACTCAGCATAGTCTTACTATAATAAACATAATTTTATACTTCGACTGACTGATAGAATTCCAAACTCTAAATGCACAAAAGTGATTTTCGGTCAAGTTTCATGTAGAAACAGTTACCTATATTTGAAAGTAAGTGCTGTATTTCAATATTAACAACTCATCCGAATGTCACACCATGTTTGCTTTTCTTTTCTTTTTTTTTAAATTTTATTTATTCATTTGAGACACAGAGATACAGAGAGAGAGAGAGCATGAGCAGGGAGAGAGGCAGGGGGAGAGGGAGAAGCAGGCTCCCCGCTGAGCCAGGAGCCCGATGTGGGGCTTGATCCCAGGACGCTGGGATCATGACCTGAGCCGAAGGCAGACGCTTAACCATCTGAGCCACCCAGGCACCCCCATGTTTGCTTTTCTACAAACATGTTATAATGATTAGATATGATGGTAGCCTATGCAAGAAGATGACCACTGATCATACAAGTTCAGGGATGCTGGAGAGACTGTCAAAGCAAGCTTCCGAAGCTGACCCCAGAGGCAAATGGTAGATTTCAGCTGGACAAGGAGGCCAAAGCTGAGCTCTGTGTGTAACTATGCTCCCAAATGGGTTTTGGGAGATTACATGAGACAACATATACAAACAATCTACGGCACACAGTAGGTCTTCAGTAAATGACAGATATTATTTTCCACTCTTTGTGCCTTTCGTTGGAACTATACTATTGTACTGTATTTTGACCCCGAGGGAAACTTGCCGGCAAGCCTTCTTAAATCAAAAGCAGACACGAAGTTAAGAATGGGGGATGTTTGTGCAAAAAAGAGCTGGTCCCTTGGAGATTTTGATTTAATGTTGTATAAAAGGCTGTCTCCATGTTGCCTTAGTTAACCAGCACCTCCATGTTTCACTCTGGTGTGACTGTCAGTACTACGGCATTATGACAATTATTTTGCCTGTTTTAAGGATATGTTGCAAATATGATTAAACCCAGAACAGGCTTTCAAAGGGTATGGGATCTGTAGATGGGATCTGTAGAATTATTTACGATAGTGTTTCAAACCCTAACGGATATTGATTTTGGATGTAAAGTATATACCTTTTATAGCCCATTCCAAGTCGAGAATATTAGGATTCTAAGTAGAAAATTAGTTTCTGCATATAGGTTGGATTGAAATTGCAAAAATGACTAAATAGGTGTATATAACTTTGGCTACAGAAAAGCTATTAGTTCCTAGATATTTTGCTATTGTGTACTATTCAGGTAATAATCTATTACTTGAATATTTGTATTTCAGATTAAAACTTTAACAGCATGCCTGCATGTGTTAAACAAAAGCAAAGAAATTAGTTTACCATTCTTCACTCATCTGACAAGAAAATCTACAGTCTATGGATGACACAAATGTAAATTGGACTCAGTTCTTGCCTTCAAAGGGTTTAGATTTCAGAGCAGTGACTTGGAGAAAAGTTACCTAAAATTTAAAGTAAAATCATGATGATCAGCTGATTGTTCCCCATGCCTGGTGTCCCAAACTTCATGTGTACTTCATTCTCCCCTACCTTCATCGCCCACTGGGTCATCAAACCCTGGAGTGGGTTTCTGGGATTGACATTCCAGGTAAGCAGGGGTGCCATTTCAGCCAGTAGTCATCTTCTTTCTTATGTATTGCTCTTTTTCCTGTGGATTCAGTACATTTTTGCTGGCACAATATCAGTGTTTCTCTTTTGTTTTAATCTTGTGCCACAGAGGCTCTGGGTTAGGCAATTGATTGTAACGGTGTGCTCAACTCAACTGTCTCACAGGCAACTTTTAGCCAGCAGATGGAGTGCAAGAGCCAAAGACAGGAAATCCTGGGACATCTATGGCTGTCATAGATTTTCCTCTGTATTGAAAGGCTTGAAATGATATTGTTCGCTGTGACACTTAGAGCCCCAAATTTAGCATCGTGATACGTGTAAAGTTAGGCAAGCTGTTAGGGGCAGGCTACCCAAATAAGTGCGTTTTAACAAGCATATCATTTAGATTTAATAATTTGTTAACAAGGGGGGAAATGTATAAATCAAAGACCAGCATCAGAGAATGGTTTTGGTTTTGTTCTAACAAGCAAGGTACAATTAGTACTGTTGGTGCTTTTGTCTACATGTCTGTAGGACAGAGAGTCCCAAATCAGAAGGAGCAGGGTTAAGCCATTTTTATGAGTCATTGTTTGGACATTAAACAGATTTCCCAAATGTTAACAATTGACGAATATTGTGAAGGGGTACACCGGAATTCTCTATAGGAGTCTTACCCTTGCGACCCTTTCTCCAAGTTTGAAATTACTTGCAAGTCAAAAGTAAAAACGAAAACCTCCCAGATTTCATAGTTTATTCAGTCAACCAGACATGGCATGATTTTATCAGCTGGTTAAAAACAACAACTCTTACATTGCCTGACCCTACCTCTTAGGGAAAAAATAGTCAAATACTGGAGTTTGCCAACATCTACAGCCAATTGTGAAATTAAACACAATGAACATTAATTAAGGGAGTTGGAAGATTTGATGGGTCAATTATCAGAATACCAAGTTTTCATTATTCTAGGAATCTTGGAATCTCCAGTGAGCTGGAGACATCGCAAATAGTGTCAAAATACCTCCATAGAGAGGGAGTGTTCACTTTCTGTGACACGTGGGAGGGGTGAGGAGACTGCTCTTGGACTTCTCTGCTTGTGTTTTAGAAAGAATCTTCGGTTTAGTGAGCTTGCTCTGTATTCATGACTCAGCCCCTGTAATTTTGGCGTGTGTCAGACGACTCTGCTCCTCGCACCGGAACTCAACAAGTGGGGGGCTGTGCTTCTTATATTTGGGAGGCTCAATCTATTCCAACACTCAGACTTTAAAGTAAACCCAGCCCTGGTCTTCAGCATCTCCTCCAACACTACCAAAACAGGACCCACCATGATGAAGAAAACAGCAGTGAGTGCTGTTTCTTGGAACCAGTTACCCATTTTTTTTTTTTTTTTTACTTGGAGGCTGGCTTAATCCTTCTCTTCCTATCAAGCAACATGTGGATTATATTTTCCCCCAAATTAGGCAGAGTTTGGCAGCCTCATAAAGATTCTGGAAATGTATGAATGAGTTTAAAAGGAAGTGTTTTTTGGTTTTTTGTTTTGTTTTTTGCTTGTTTGTTTGGTTGCATTTTTTGTTTTGTTTTGTCTTGTGTCTTAGCACTTATTATTCATTCTCCACCAAGAGGATATTGAATAGTCAAGTGCATCTGAAATAGTACTACAGAAGTTGAAAGTTCGATTTAAAGAGCTGCGTTCACCTCTCCTGTGGTTTTAACACTCAATATCATGACCACGCATTCAATCCGGTTGGCAGGATTTCTCCAAGTGGAGTGAGAGATATGGGTTTTACTGCACTCTATAAATATAACCATTTATTGGCCCCAACGTATTTATGTTCCCATTCATTCAGTGCTCACTTAAACTGTCGAATTTGCTTGACCCAGTCTATAAATGTAAATTGCCTACATCTGAAACTCACCCCGGATGGCTTTTGAGTGTGCAGGGGTTGGAACCGTGTGACTTCCACAGACCAGACCAGGTCTCAAGGTAACCTCAGGCAGCAAGTCACCCCCCCACCCCAGCCGCCGCTCTCCCTTTCCTTCTGCTCAGAAGCACTAAAATGCATATTATTCCAGAACCTTAAAATATTCTTGGAAGGGCATACCAGATACATTAATAGAGGCAATAATCTTGTCTTGTTTTAAAACATTTTATTTGCTTGAGGAAGTCAGGAAGTTTGATCAATGTCAAAAAGAGCAAATGTGAACCTTGTTTGCTGTTTCCTTTATTATAAGCCTAAAAGTTTTATGTGGCATGGTAAGATTCAAGGAAGACTAGTAAGGAATCTCAAGAATGTAACTAGTCCTGGCTGTGTCCATTGGCACAGTTATCCTGAGACACCCCTCCTCCTTCCAAGGCTCCAGTTTATTGAACAGGTTGCTAGGGAAATGGGGGTTGGGAGTTTCCATTACTTCCTTCATCATCCACATTACAGCTTCTTCATCCACACTGGTTAGAGAGTGCTCTTTAAAAATCACTTTCTGAAATGTGACTCCACCCCCCTGGTCTGTCTTCTCTGTACTGGAGGGCTAAGCGCCCTCCTGAAATAATCATTCACATTGAAGGATTTTTGAAACAACCTCCTTCACCTTATTTTCTTTAGGCATAATATCCTCATCATCTTGGCCCTTCCTGTACTTTTCTACTTTCTATTTTTCTTATATTTTCTTCTCGGCCTCGTATCTCCAAAGTAAACTGACCTACTTCCAGAAATAAAATAACTAAAAATATGCGCACCTTATAAAATCAAACCATCATGCGCCAAAAAGGAAATTGGTAACAAATTAAGAATGCCAGTGATTTGTGTATTTTTTCTAAGACATTTCATCTCATTTGTGTAACATTAGAAGCGGGTTCATTAAAAATAAAAGCTGGGAAAGGAATACTAACAGTGCTTGTATTAAAATTAATTGGATGACATTCTGCATAGGCTTTCTTTTTTTAACTCATTAGGAAATTTAGAAAAGTGGATGAATTTAAACCTTTTTAGCTTATTAATAACATATTCATTAGAAGAGACACTATAATGGTATCAAAGAATTCAGCACAATACCTGTGGAACATATCAGACACTCAATAAACAGTAGTTATTAACTGATTGGGCTTCAGTCTTAGAGCTATTCAAGCATATTTCCTAACATGAAAACATTTGAAAAAAACAAAAAACAAAAACCTTTCCTTTTAATTAAGTAATGAAGACTAGTAAACTGGAGACCCTCCGGAAAACTGTTACATTGTATAAGAACTTATAATTTTAAGCAAGAAGTATCTGAATGTCGTAAAGCTCTGAAGTGGCCTGAAATACTTAAACAAGTCTTAAGGTGTTATCAGGACGCTAACATTTCTAGGAGATGGAACTCATGACACATTTTTCTGCTCATTTGAATACTACACAATGCAGAACGTTCTTTCTTCTTTCAGTGGAGACGTCTTGAGGAAATGCAGATGTGAAGCACTACCCAAGGACTTTTAAACAAATATTAAGTTTAATTCAATTGTTTCCTGAGAGATTGACTTCTCGCAGAAGCCAAAGAAAATCTCTTACTAATCCAAAAGGTACAAAAAGAAGGTTGAAACCATAAAACGGGGGAGGGCTTGGTTTAGAAAAGTTAAAGTCTTTGGACGGGGATAATTACGGGGAGGCTGCGCTGTGAATTCCATCATTCCACTTCTGCTAAAATAAGCAGCACAATGGTCCTTTTATCTTTTTATGTTTTTACCAGGACACTGGTGAGGCAGCTTTGATGAAGGAAATTCCTATTTACATCAAATCTAAACACCCAGGATAAATGAGCTTTTCCCCCCCCATGACCGGGTCATAAAAACGATGATCTTAAATAATATGAAATCCCAAAGAACCTGTGATCTAAAGTGTCTTCTGAATTATTTTCATAAATAATATGAAACTAGATTCAAGGAATCTAGTTTCTTAGCCTGGATGTGAAACAATATAATTCCTCTCTACGTAACAAGATTAGACATCTCTCCACCCTCTCTTGCTCTGCGGGGAGGAGCCCCACTCCACCCAGAAATTCCTCATAGTTGTGAGAATCCCCCCAGAGTGTCCTCTTCTCAGCCTCATTCTTCTGGTGCCCACGAGGCTGGTGCAGTTGACTTGCGGCTCCTCTAGCTCTCAGCCGTGCTGCCTCATATGCTGGGGACAGAAGTGATACCCTCAGTGCCTGCAGAAGGTGCTGGCAATGACATTGTCCCGACCAAACTAGGCACTGAGGCAAAGTCAAGACCACCGATGGCGGCACAATGGAGCTTCTCCTGCCACTCACGGACCAAAGCTGCCGCCACAATTCTGTGCATGGCTTACGTGTTGATTTTCACATGGTGACATCCAGAAACAGCCTGTTCCTTTCTTGCATCTTCTCTCATTGCAAAACATCTCTCACCTTAAGTCTCAAATGAAGGTCTGTGCAGGTGGGGCCGGGGGAGGCTCTGACTAGGAATTCCCTCCCTCTGAACTCACTCACTGTCCAAGGATTTCTTCCTAAGCACCACGTTTTGTTTTGTTTTTTTTTTTTTAGCCTAATCTTACCAGATGTTTTGTATCCAGGCTTTGATACTCAGAATGGCTTTAATATTTAGGTAAGTTTTATAGGCTTTATTTTATTTTTAAAGATTTTATTTATTTGAGAGAGAGAGAGCGACTGAGAGAGCACAAGCAAGGAGAGAAGCAGAGGGAGAAGCTGAGCAGGGAGCCTGATGCAGGGCTTGATCCCAGGACCCTGGGATCATGACCTGAGCCGAAGGCAGATGCTTCATCAACTGAGGCACCGAGGTGCCCCAAGTTTTATTGGTTTTAAACTCCTTACAATTAACACTTCAATTCAATACTGAGTATTTTTGTGCCTGGCACATACACATGCTCAATAAATGTTTATTGACTGGGTAGCCTGAGCCCACTGTACGTCCCACACTGTGGGGACTCAAAGATGAGTAAGATTTGATTTCTGCCCTTAAGGATTTATTTCTAGAAAAGAAGATGGAAGGAATCATAATTCCAGTTAGATCAATAGAGAATGAATAAAATATTTGGGGGGTAAATTGAACATGGATCTGTGGGATAGGCCACTCTCAGCAATCAGTTAGCTAGTACTCCACCTTCCAATCATTTTGAATCAGCACACATTTACCGTATCTTATTCTAGATGGACATGCAATTTTCTCAAACTGTTTTTAGCACATATCCCTGTCACCTCGAGCCATCCCTCTCTGGTCCAGAGATAGAGCTCTCACCCAAGCTGCCTCGCATTTTAAGGAAGACCTCACAGTTGTCTTAGGGCATTCCTGATGTTAGTCAGTTGGAGGGAGGTGGGGGGAGCAGGGTATATTAGTATGCTCCGGCTACCACAACAACATACCACAGACTGGGAGGCTTAAACAACAGGAATGTATTTCTCACAGTTCTGGCGGCTGGAAGCTTGAGGTCAAGTGCTGGCTGGATTGAAGCCTCTCTCCCTGGCTTGCAGATAGCCGCCTTCTTGCTGTGTCTTCACATGGTCATGCCTCTGTGCACACCTGTCCCTTCCTCTTTTTACAAGGACACCAGTCCTATTGGATTAGGGCCCCCCTCTTGTGAACTTAATTATCTCCCTAAAAGCCCTATCTCTAACTACAGTCACATTGGGATTAGGGCTTCAACCTATGAACTTGAAGGAGCGAGGATGCATTCAGTCGGTAACAGAGGATTTGCAACATTAATTTAAGGGCTTGGAATTATACTCAGAAGTACCTGGCCGTGTCACAGGACCTCTTAACTGATAATCTTTCGGTGCTGTTCATTTCTAAGAGAATAGAGACTTGACACTGATGTACCTGCTTCAGGATCTTCGTGTGACATCACGGGCAGATGACTAGTTTCACAGATGGAGGCTTTTTCTTTTAGTTCTAGATTCTTTCTTACTGTGGTAAAATACACATAACATAAATTTTACCACTAGTGACATTTGGTGCATACACAGTGTTGTGCAACTATCACTAACATCGAGTTCCAGAACGTCTTCAACCCTGGAGGAGAACTCGTACCCATTAAGCAGTCACTCTCTTCCTTCCCCCGCCCCACCCAGCCCCGGCAACCACGAATCTACTTTCCGTCTCTATGGATTTCCGTATTCTGGACATTTCCTAGATATGCAATCATACAATATGTGCCTTTTGTGTTTGGCTTCTTTGACTTAGCATAATACTTTCAAGATTCATTCAGGTTGTAGCAAGTATCAGTTCTTCATTCCTTTTTGTGGCTGAATAACATTCCAATTGCACGGATACACCACATGTTTATCTGTTCATCAGTTGATGGACATTGGATTGTTTCCACTTTTTGGCTATTATGAGTAGTGCTGACATGAGCATTTGTGTACAGATATATACAGGGACAAAGGTTTTCTTTTTCTTTTTCTTTTTTTTTTTTTAAGATTTTCTGTATTTATTTGAGAGAGAGAGAGAGCATGCTAGTGGGGGTAAGGGAAGAAGGAGAGGGAGAGGGAGAATCTCAAGCCAACTCCCTGCTGAGTGCAGAGGCCAACATGGGGCTCTATCCCACGACTCTGAGATCATGACCTGAGCTGAAATCAAGAGTTGGACACCTAACTGACTGAACCATCCAGGCGCCCCCAGGGACATATGTTTTCAATTCTTCTGGGTATATTATTTTGAGAAACTGTCAAGCTGTTTTGTACAGTGGTTGCACCATTTTATATTCCCACTAGCAATGTGCAAGGGCTCCCATATCTCCATATCCTCTCCAATCCTTATTTTCTGATTATTATTATTTTTACTATTGCCATCCTAGCAGGTGTGACATGGTAACTCATGTTGAGTATCTCTTCATGTGTTTGTTGGTTGTTGGAGAAATATTTATTCAAGCCCTTTGCCTGTTTTTTAATTGGGTGGTTTGTCTTTTTGTTGTTGATTTATATATATACTCTGGATACTAAACTCTTATCAGTTATGTGATTTGCAGATATTTGCTGTAGGATTTTGGTGCTCAGTTGATTTTGTTTATGCCACCCTTTTAGATATTCCAGACTTACTGGAAGAAGTCCTGGCTGGCTTGTAACTCTATATTTTCAAAAAGAAAATATAACAATAGTAAACATCAAAATCAACATAAAAAATGGTTCATTAAAACTCTGAAATTAGGGGTGAGGATGGGGGAGGGAGAGAAGTATGTCAAATGTTTAAACTCAATGGTAGATGAGAAAAAAAATATTTTTAAAAGATTTATTTATTTATGTGAGAGAGAGGGAGAGCATGAGCCCGGGTGGGGCGGGCAGAGAGAGAAGGAGAAGGAGAGAAGCAGACTCCCTGCTGAGTGTAGAGCCCCATACGATGCAGGGCTGGCGGCAAGTCTCAATCTCACAACCTTGAGATCATGACCTGAGCCAAAATCAAGAGTCTGTCACTTAACCGACTGAGCCACCCAGGTGCCCCGAGAAAAAAAGAATTTAAAATACGGAAATTACTTGGCTGAAAGTCAGTATATTAGTTACAAGGAAGAAAACCAGGAGGATGAAAGATGAGAAATTTAAAAACAACAAGAAAGATTTTGTTTTCAAAATTTTATGACCATTTTTATTTTCAGATGAGGTTAGGTAACCACGAGGCAAAATTAAAAGAAATGTAAATTAGCATATTTGTTTGGGTTTGAGGTCTCATTTGTTAACACAAACACTTTAACTTAAAAGAACTTCTGGTAAACCAAATGTGAATTTTCAGTACTACTCTTATTTATAAAAGAGGAAGGAAAAAAATGAATGAACCCAGAGAAAGCCATTCTTCCTAAACAGACTGCTGACTGGTGTACAGATGGTAAGAACCTTCTGCTCTTGCTGAAGCTTGCAGAACAACACTGTAGATCTTGCATTGTTTAGAACTGCCAGCCAAATGAAATATGATTACCTCCATATGATTTGTGTCAACTCCAGTTAGCAAAGGTATAAGTAATCATTTCTTTAGTTATAGGACTTTCTACTTGTACTTTTGAAGATATGTCAGCAATTTGCATTTAAATCAATTGCATTTTATTCATACACACAGGCACAGACTGAAAGACAAAATTACCTGAAGTGTACTTCTGCGGTGAATGTATATAGAATTAAGCTTTTTGAAAGGGAAGAGGGCATTCTTTCATATGTGTTTAAATATGTTTTGGCACACTGCCTGACATTTAGTTTTGATTAAAATAAATTATTATTACTACTACCTATATGTTATGATTTCTAGTTACAGTTTCTCAGAAGAGACTAGTAAAATTAGTTTAGGCTGTCTGTTAAAGAGAGTGAGGGAATTTCTTTTTATTTCTTATGGGAGGAACAAGACCAACTTAATATCTCTCAGTAGCACCTCCCATAGAGAAGCTCAATAAGTATTTGGCAACTTACTTTATAAAATTTTAATACAACATACTAGAGACACAAGTTAAAAGTAAAAACAAGCGTCAAATAAATAAAATCTTTAAAAAAAAAAAAAAAGTAAAAACAAGCCAGAGAAGAACAGAGTGATTTAAAGGATCTGAACCTTGATGACAATCAACCACCACATAAAGTAACTATGAAACAGTCCTTTCCTTAAATTTTTTAAAAAGATTTCACTTATTTATTTATTAGAGAGAGAACACGAGAGAGCACAAATGGGGAGGGGGAGGAGCAAGGTGGAAGGGAGGGGGAAGGGGAGAAAGAATCTCAAGCAGACTCCTGGCTGAGCGCAGAGCCCAACACGGGGCTCGATCTCATGACAAGGAGATCAGGACCCAGAAGTCAGGACCTGAGCCGAAACCAGGAGTCAGAAGCTCAACCGACTGAGCCACTCAGGTGCCCCAGGCCTCTCCTTAATTTTCAAGGAATAAAGGAACACAGCAATAAAAAAGACAATGAATTTGTGATGAACTCTACACTTCTAAGTTTACTAACAGTGACTAAATTGTGAACTGTTTGGGAAGAACGGATCGTGTTGAAACTGTGGCACTACTGGGTCCACCCAGTCAATTCTAATGTGAAAACGCTCAGCTTTGCTTTCTCTTAAAGAAACGCTGGCAAATTGTCGGTGTTTTGGAGAAGAGGATAAATGGATGATGGAAGAAGAGTATGGTACAGGTACTGTTTGGAGGAATGTACAATTGTTTTGCATTCGTTTTTTTCCCTTTTGTATTAGCCCTCTAGACACCACCCTAATCAATTTATGGTGCCATAGAAAAATAATGATACCTAAGCATCTGGTGATTGGCATAGAGTTCACAGTTAATCCTGGGCTTCTGCAGTGGAGATTGTGGGGACTGGCAGTGTGCTGGAGTGGGCCAGAACTTGGTGCAGTCCAGGCAAATTGACAATTTCTATCTACATGAATTGGGCAAGTTATCCTCACTAGTAAAATGGAATAGTGACTATGTCTTCTTCATAGGATTGTTGAGAGGATTCCATGAGGCTGTGCATGTAAACCTCAGCACAGGGCATGATACAGAATAAGCCCTCAGTAAACTTAGCTAATAGGATTTTTGAAGAAAATGACTCAACCTGAGGGGCACCTGGGTGGCTCAGTCGTTAAGCATCTGCCTTCGGCTCAGGTCATGGTCCCAGGGTCCCGGGATCGAGCCCCGCATCGGGCTCCCAGCTCTGCGGGAAGCCTGCTTCTCCCTCTCCCACTCCCCCTGCTTGTGTTCCCTCTCTCGCTGTCTCTCTCTCTGTCAAAAAATAAATAAAATCTTTAAAAAAAAAAAAAAAGAAAAGAAAATGACCCAACCTGAAATAAATGGGTCTTCCCTCACTTTCTTCTGGTCTAATTTGATGCCATTCCTCTGATGATATTTCTGACCTCCCCACCCTCCTCACCCCCAGGTTATGTGCTTAAATTGACCCAGTACACCACCAGTCACAGCTTTTATCAGACTTATATCATCTTTGTTTATTCAGCTCTTTGTCTCTCTGTCCAATTTGTTTTACCCCAGAGACCTTGAGCTCTGTTTGAAGGGAATGTCCATGATGTTTGGATTCTCGATGAATCCCCAGTACCCAACACAGAGTACAGTATACTTACTGTAAGACTTCAACATGTGTTTGTTGAATGAATAATTTGACATTGAAATTTTGTTAACATATTGGGTTAAGAAAAGTTGGTGGCTGGTGCATTTAAAATACATAATTTTACAAAGCTGAAAATAACCCTCCAAAAGCAATGAAATTAAGTGCAATCCTTGGAGAGAGGCTTAGTGAAAAGAATGAGGTGTTCATTGGGGGTGGAGAAGAAGACAGATTTTTTCTTTTGATTTGATTTTGTTGGGCTGAGCAGAAGACTATCAACCACGTCTGAGTCTATGCATTTAACAGGCATACACAAGTGCCCAGTGGTTGTTTGAACAGCAGTGTCTTTGCTGGGAACGCAACTGCCTTGTGTTCTACAGTTCTACAGTCAAGGACTTGGAAGGGACCTTAGTGGTCACCACATCCCAGACTCCACTTTAAAGAGGAAGAAGAAACTGAGGCCAACCAAATGCAGTACTTCTTTCCTGGTAGGGCTGGGCCGAGGTATCGGGTCCGCTGACTTCCAGACCGTGTCGGAAGGGTCACTAGTTCTTTTAAAAATAATCACTGATGCTTTAATAGCATCAGCACCTGTTGTTTTAGCTTCCGCAAGGGAGAAGCTATTAATTTCTCCTTCATCAAAGCCGCATTTCGGGTCTGTCTGAACCTTGTTTTCTTCCTCACTGCAGCTGTCTGCACCCGTAAGGCCAAATGTTGAACGGAGGCACCTTTCTGCTTAAACCCAGTAAATCGCCACGGCCAAATATGGAAAGAAAAAATTCGACACAGATCATTTAGACAGTGGCCAAATTTATAAGGTTTTTCCTGAAGTCTCTCCATTCATTCCACCTGGCAGAAGCCCGGAGCCCACCAGACGCAGCCCCGGGCGCGCGAACCCTTCCACAAACATCCTCATTTGTGGTCTGTGACCAGCCGTGGCCAGGGCACGAGCTGGTGGAAGCTGAAAAAGGCAGTTAATCTGAGTGGCAATTTCACTGTCTGTAAAATGGGAAGTAATTACAATCCTTCCTTGGGGAAGTTTTGAGAATCAAATCGAAGGCCGAGAATCTTCCATAAGCCAGCTCAGTTTGCTTTTATTACCATTACCGCCGTTCTTGTGTTAGCAAGGCCCAGATCGTTTGAGTTCTGTTTTCTCCCACGCCTATCCCAGCCGGCAGCCCGCTGCCCCACGGGCGTCGGAAAGTGAAGGGCTCCGGGCGTCTCCGGGCGTCCCCGGGCGTCCCGGGGAGGAGGGAAAGCCCGCACAGCGCGCATGCGCATTCTAGGAGCCGCCGGCCCCTAATAAGAGCGCCGCGCAGCGCCCGGGCCAGCCCAGTCGGAGCTGGCTTGGTGCGGGGCACCGTGAGTGTGCGGGCGGCTGCCGCGCTCGGCTTCTTCCGCAGCCCCGAGGACTGAAACTTGCGTGGGAGGCTCCCATCGGTGCGCCCCTCCCGGGGGAAAGGGCGGCCAAGGCGAGAGGGAGAGCCGGACGGAGGCTGCCCGGCGCCCGTGGGAGCGAGCTGCAGCCGGAGAGGCGGAGCAGGGGAGCCCGGGGCGAGCAGCCCGCCTGGACCCGCGCCCAGCAGCAGCCGCGGCCGCCGCCAGCCAGGCAGGCTCCCGGAGCTGCGGCGGGGACGCGCCGGACCGTCGCTCGCGTCCCGGACGCCGGCGTGCGCTGGGAGGATTGGCTGTCAGCCCCGCGGAGGGCAGCGCTGCCCGGGCGGCGCGGCCGGAGCCATGCGGACCGAGTTCGGAGCTGGGGAGGCTGAGCACAGCCGGCCGCTGCCCTTGCTGCCCGGAGCCCTGCGCGCGCTGCCCGCCTTCGTGGCCCCTTCTCGCCGCCCGAGAGGGGAATAAAGGAGGGGAAACCCCCCCCCCCCCGACTCGTGCGCGGGACTCCGCGGCAGCGACCTGGCTTCAGGTCGGCAGCGGGAGTGAGCGTCCCCTCGGGGATGCGCGGGGAGGCTCCTGTCGCGGGTGAAGCCTCCAGGGGCTGCGGGCCGGCAGCTCCGGCGCCCCTCTGACTGCGCCCAGAGAGTTCCATCAGCGAGTGCCCGCTCTCCAGGCAGCCCCATCAGGGACCGGGCCGCCCGGCCGAGGGAGGGATGGCTTAGGACCCCTGCCCCGGCAGCCCGGCGTCGTCAGCTCCTGGACGTCGCGGCAGAGGGCAGAGGCCGGCTCGGAGAGCGCCGCGGAAGGGACACTCGGGCGTCCGAGTTCCGGCCCCCGCACCACCGGGAGCCGGGTCGCCGGGACCCCGGCTTCCCGGAGACCGTTCTGCGCCCCCTGGAGCCGCGCCGCCCGCGCCCAGGGTGGTGCCATGTGGGGCGGACGCCGCTCGCCCGCCGCCTCCCCTCGGAACGCCGCTTCGCTCCTGCAGCTGCTGCTGGCCGCGCTGCTGGCGGCGGGGGCGCGGGCCAGCGGCGAGTACTGCCACGGCTGGCTGGACGCGCAGGGCGTCTGGCGCATCGGCTTCCAGTGCCCCGAGCGCTTCGACGGCGGCGACGCCACCATCTGCTGCGGCAGCTGCGCGCTGCGCTACTGCTGCTCCAGCGCCGAGGCGCGCCTGGACCAGGGCGGCTGCGACAACGACCGCCAGCAGGGCGCCGGCGAGCCTGGCCGGGCGGACAAAGACGGCCCAGACGGCTCGGCAGGTAGGGCAGGCGGGTCCGGGCGCGACGGGGCAGGAGGGTTAGCTTTGCCCGGGAGCCTGGAGACGGGAGAGGAATCAGGAGCACTGGAATTTCAGAAAAGGGCTTGGACCAGGAGGTGGTGTCTGCATCCTGGCCCAGCTGTTAACTTGTGCTAAGTGGAGCGCCACTTCACTGCCCCGAGCCTCAGTTCCCCCATCTGTCACCTAAAGAGTGGGTGGATTTGGATTTTCCGAAGAAAACCACATACGTAAGGCAGTGTGGGGTGCAGACAGCACAGCATTCCTCCTGGCCAGGGAACCTCCGTTTCCCCTCCCATACCTCCTGTCTCCGCGGGTCTAACTTCTAGTAAGGGTGAATGTCTTGATGGTACCCCAGGAAGCCATGAGGCGCGACCCCAGCAAGAGGGTTGGCGGGGGGCGCTTCGGTCCATAAAGGCTCCGCAGAAGGCGGGCAGCTCCTCGGGGCCTTCCGGTGGGTGATGCACTCTTCCAGACCCCGGGGCATTCTCATCGTCTGCAACATTTGGCTGCACGGCCTCTCTGGTTTCTGGACAGTTCTCCTGACCACGTCAGAGTTAGGAGGTGTGACATTAGCGATGCCAAGCTTGCTCTTTGTGGCTTTGATTTTTTTTTTTTCCAAGTTGCCAAAGCCAGAGCTGGAAACATAACCAAATCCAGGAACGAATTTGATAGGTTCCACTTCCTCCATTCTTCAGAAACCTCACAGACCGCCTCCCTTGAGGGTCTGCACCAATGTGTGTATGGGAGGGAGGATGTATAACCCGGCTAGGAGTAGAGGTCAAATGGCAAACGTGTCACAGAATGGATGTCTCCTCCTTCTGCAGCTGGTTGTGTTAAGGAGAGGGCTGTTTACCAGCACCCTGAGCCAGGGCTTAAGCTACCTGAGCTTTGGTACTGAGTGTTTTCAGAACTGTCTCCCGGGCCTGGTAAGAGGCAGCTCTCTTCAGTGCTGTTCCCTTTGCCTGCAGGCATTTTATGAGCAAGGTACTCCTGTTGTTTCGCTGCCTGGAATCTTGAAGAATGGACAACTGAGGGTAATAATTCCAGAAGAGGTGCCATCTTAAAGCTCGAGCTCGTGGCTGCAGGGGTGTGTGGTGGTGGACTAAAGCCTTGAGAAATGAGCCAAAGATGGAACTGCTTCCTTGATGTATCTGCTAAGTTGGGCTCATTAGTGATCTCTAAAAAGTTGGGTTGACTTTGGACAAATCAGCAGGCCGCCGACTCCTCATGAGGCTGTGTGATGTGCGTGGGGGCCTTCTTCACTCTACCTTTAAATCTTTTTTCCTAAAAATTCTGTTCCCTCTCACTTCTCTTCTGCAGTCAAGAAGGACCACGTGCCTAATCAGGCAGTGCGGAGAGTTTACGGGAGCACAACATTCCTTACTTCTGTATGGTTATTTACCTTCCCAATTAAAAATCCTGGAAGGAGAACAGTTCTTTCTCCCAAAAATTCCTTCTGTGGACTTACCTTGCTTTCAGCTAGTTTCTGCTATAATGTTTGGAGTATTCTTTTTTTTTTTTTACACTTGTTTACATCCTAATAACATATTTAGGGCTGGTATCTTAATTTAGAGAATGAAGTATTTATCACCTGCATCCACTGTTCCAGTACGTTATTGCTCCCCCATTATTAGAACAGTCCCATCATCTGAAGACCCGCTGCGCTCACTGCAGGCTCTGGAACAAGTGTTCCTACCCGCTAACAGGCACCATGTAAATATAGTATTTATTCTTCAGCAGTGAAGCTTTAGGAAACCTTCAAATGTCAGCCTTTGGTGAAATGCCTATAAAGTATGTTTTACTTCACAAGGCCTGATTCTTCCAGGTCTCCACGTGGCACTGTAGTCTAACACCCCTGCCATCAGGAATATCAGAGCCGTGGACAGGAGCATAATTAGAAAGGCCACTGCTCTAGCAGATAGTCCAAGGGTTTTTCACAAATTTGACCTCAGAGGTGCGGGAGAACTGGGCTTTTTCCCCAAGTGCTGCCCTGTACCACTGCGCTGGCCCTGGGCTTGGCCAGGACTGGGGAGCCCTAGTTCCTGTCCTTATGTATTTTCCAATCAGATAGTCAGGGCAACGGGCAGGAGCACATAAAAGAACCGGTTCTTGGTAACATGGGGTGGAAGTCCCCAGAAGTGGCTCTGAGGCATTCTGCAGCCTCCTCTCTCCCCATTCTTTGCCCCCATCAGCCAGTGTGTCTAGCTTCTGAAAGCCCTAGAGTGCCAGCCCCATGGCTTCCAGAAGCTTAAGTAACATCATGTAAAAATGGAACTCACTACCAGCTAGAGGAAAGTCGTTCTTTTCATCTTTCACGTTATTTTTCAGAATACACCTCACTTGTTGAAGATGATGCCCACTGCTTTATGGTCTGCAGGCTTTCCCTGTAGTTCTGCACACAGAACCCAGTGTTGTTAAGTCCAGGTGCAACTGCCACACCCCAGCCACCCTGGGCCCACCTGGGCGCCTTCTCGAACACTGGAGGCTGCTCTTCTTCCTGGAGCAAATGTCTGGTTGCTCCCAACATTTGTTCTTCTTGGTACCTTGCTTCATGCTGACCTGTGGCCTGGAATAGCTTCCCTCTTCATAAGTCACTTCACCTTTCCACCATCCAGTGTGCGGGGTGGGCCCAAGGTCCAGCCCTCAGCTAGGCAAGTGAGTGTAGAGGTGGTTTTTTTATTTTTTATTTTTTCACCCTTTTTTGACCTTTGTGTCTTCTATTACAGATTTGGAAATGGTCATGGCTAGATCTAAATTTTTTTTTTCTCAAAGATTTTATCTATTTAAGAGCGAGAGAGAGAGCACAAGCCAGGGGCGGGAGGGGCAGAGGGAGAGGGAGAAGCAGACTCCCAACTGAGCAGAGAGCCCGATGCGGGGCTCAGTCCCAGGACCCTGAGATCATTACCTGAGCCGAAGGCAGACACTTAACCAACTGAGCCACCCAGGTGCCCCTCAATTTTTTATTTCTTTGCCTGTGAAAAAAAGAACAGTTCAAAAGTGGCAAAAGAGGTTGCAAAGAATATCATTTTTTGGGGAAAAAAAGACTCTTAAATCATGTAATTCACTTCTATGCAGATCCGGCAACTATCCATTAGGGCAGTCTTAAGTTCAGGCAGTTGAGTTATTATAGGAATCTTAGAAGTCTCAAAACATTAAATTCATATTTTTGCTAAATTGGACATTTGTCCCAGCCAGCATTGCAGTTGGCAAGCCTAGCTGTGAATGTTAACCGTTTTGCTTTGGGGGCGCTGATCTGCCCTGCCTATAGGGCCCGAGCACCCTTCCTAAGTGCCTGATAAAGGACGGTGCATGCTGTGGGCTGCTAATAAGCGCACAAACCTGTCCAGCAATGGGAGGCCCGAAATTGGTCCTTCAGTCTGGCCGTGGGCATCGCTCATTTATGGATCTCCACTGCCAAGCACCGATTTTTCACTGCATTCTGAGAGTAAATCCTAATGATGTGTTTTCATCCTTTAGTCCCCATCTACGTGCCATTCCTCATCGTTGGGTCCGTCTTTGTTGCCTTCATCATTTTGGGGTCGCTCGTGGCCGCCTGTTGCTGCAGATGTCTCCGGCCCAAGCAGGAGCCCCAGCAGAGCCGCGCCCCGGGAGGGAACCGCTTGATGGAGACCATCCCCATGATCCCCAGTGCCAGCACGTCGCGAGGGTCATCCTCCCGCCAGTCCAGCACAGCGGCCAGCTCCAGCTCCAGCGCCAACTCAGGGGCCCGGGCGCCCCCCACAAGGTCCCAGACCAACTGTTGCTTGCCCGAGGGGACCATGAACAACGTGTATGTCAACATGCCCACAAATTTCTCCGTGCTGAACTGCCAGCAGGCCACCCAGATTGTGCCCCATCAGGGACAGTACCTGCACCCCCCATATGTGGGGTACACGGTGCAGCACGACTCCGTGCCTATGACTCCCGTGCCCCCTTTCCTGGACAGCCTGCAGACGGGCTACCGGCAGATCCAGGCCCCCTTCCCTCACACTAACAGCGAGCAGAAGATGTACCCAGCTGTGACTGTGTAACTTGGGGCGCTGTCCGGGTCCCTTTACGAGACCCAGGAGCCCAGGGAAGCTCTGGACTTGGAAAGGATTCTCTAAGAGGAAGTCTGCCCGCCTTGCTGGTGCAGACAGCCCCGTTGTTTTGGATGGCTTCCTTTGGCCCCCAAGTATATGAAAACGTTTCTTCCCGAATTAGCCTTTCTGGGTACGTTTCATCCCAGTGCATGATCGATTTATGATGGGGAGGAAAGCATCATCTGGAGATGACTGTCTTGTTGCCCCTGGTTGTGTGACAAATGCTTGAGGCCTTAAGTGCTCTTGAGGTATGGCTGTCAGGGGAATTTTGTAACCGGGTAGACTAAAGGTTTTTATTATATCCTTATTAAAGTGTTTCTTTTTTGTTTGTTACTGTGCAAGATCAGAATACCTGTTCCCTCCCTTGGACCTGGAAGATTTTTATAAGCATCCAAGGTTCAGGGGAAGACGTAAAGGAACAGAACTATGATGAAAGGAAATCCAGTTGGAACTCCCTGAGATGAGTCCTTGATCTCATTGTTTCCCAGGCACATCTTAATTTCATTGTAAAAAAGTATATATATTTTGTCTATTTTTGTGTTTTTTTGGTCTATTTCGTGCTTTTTTACCTTGTGTAGAGATCTTATTACAAAGTGATTTTCTACATTAAAAAGAGACTGAAAGAAATTGTATAGTTACTTAACTAATGATATTTCAGAACTCTGGGATTATTTTAAGCTTGGAAGTAGCAGGTGGTGTAGTAATACAACCATTCATCTCATTCTCGATCATATCTAATTTGCTGACTTTACAGTGACATCTGAGAAGAAGCAATTAGAATGTTTTTATATTGAAATCATAAACTGTCACCTGCTACTTCTCCAGGTTACTTTGAATTTTACTGTGTGGTGTGGCTTGGCATTCGTTCTGTTCGGCTTTCGGATCCCCATGTCTATGTAGTACCATGTGCAGGTAATTACTGTTATAAATGAAGATCAGCATTTCTACCTAGATCTGATAAAACATTTTCTTGTTTTCCTATAAAAATTCAAAGAAATGCTTTACAAAGATACCTCATCTAGCTTCTCAGCCATAATCTGAGACTTGGGATGAAATTTAAACCACAAATAGAGTTTACTTTGCAAATCATAAGGCTTTTTATACTCCTGTTATCAAAATGGCTTATTTTTCAGGCAGTGGGGACTGTTGAGTCAAGAGAAAAGCTTTTCAAAGAGATATTGCCTTTCTTCCCCCACAAAGTTAGTTTTTGTTTTCCTCTCTCTTTTAGTCCTCAACAAGCACTGTATTCATTACTAATGTTCTGAATTATGAAATGCAAGTGAGCCTGTATTGTTTACTTAAAAGAAGTAAGCCTAAGTATGTGCAAGCAAATTTGCAACTGCTGACAACACCGAGGTTTGCAATTAAACATTTAAGGTGCAGTCTTTCACACGTTTATATCTATAGTTTATTTATTCATCCATCCATTCATCATCTATCTACCCTAGTCTCCTCGCCTCTCTCTACATCTACCTATCATCTCCCTCTCTCTCATGACTGAATGATGAAAAAGCGTTGTTGGCAAGTGGTATCACCGAAGATGCTCAATCAAATTTTTAAATAGCAAAGGCAGGGGAAATCATTTTACTTATTAATAAATATTTTATGGTATGAATTCCAAGGGAGTTGCATCTTTTTCATTTTTGTTTTACTTGATAACTTTGCAGATGGTCTATTAAGCCTGTTAGTGTCATAAAATTGCGAAAAATGATAAATATTGCTTTCTAGAACCAAAAGCCTACCTTTAAAAGTAATCAATACCTGGGAAGCTTATATGTATATTCTAGGAGTGCGTATTATTTTACATATTCCATGGGAAGTGTTGACAACACGAAAGAGACAGTCTTTTGGGATTATTGTATTATGTGGCTAATGCATGTTCCATGCCGTCTCTTTGAGGGAGGATCCTGGGTTATCTAAAGAAGTAAAATTCCTAGAAATGTGGAGGTGAAAAGGATCTCAGAGATCACTCAGCCTAGAGATTGGCAAACTTTTTTTTGTTTTTTTTCCCCCTGGGAAGGAGCTAGAGAGTTAATATTTTAGGTCTTGCAGGCCAGATGGTCTCCACCAGCTATGTAACCCTGCCCTTGTCACACACAAGCCGCCAGGGGGGCCCAGGTAACAAATGAGTACAGCCATGTTCCAATAACACCTTACTGGTGGACACTGATGCTTGAATTTCACACGATTTTCACATGTCACAGAGTACTTGATGTTTTTTTTCTCAACAATTTCAAAATGTAAAAACCATTCTGAACTCTTGGGCCATAAAAACCAGGCAGTGGGCCAGATTTGCCCATTGGTCTTAGCTCACCCATCCCTAATCTAGTCCATCCTTACCTGATGCAGGCGTCCCTGTGTGACATTTTTCACAGCCTTTTCTTAAACATGGAGGGATGGGGAGTGCTTGCTTCTCTACGACTAACTTTTCCTTCTTTTCCATGTGGTATTAAATAGCACGATTAAAGCAAAAGTGCACTTTAATAAATGAGTTCTTCACTTATTGCTACCTGGTCTTTCCAAAAGTATATATAACATGACTGGAAGTACCCTCAGACCTTTTCAGTTTTGGTAAAAACTCGAGAAGTTGAGCTGTCAAAGTAAAAGGTCAGACAGCTGGTTTAAGGATACCTTCCTTACTATCACGAAATCAGAATCTGTAAGGTGTAGTTTGCACCCAGTAGGAATATTTTAAAGTCTGCTAGAAAAAAAAAAAAAAGCAGTTACAGATAGGAAAATAGTTTGCTGCTGTACATTTTCTTCTGTATCTAAACCTTTGGTTCATGATGGTTCTGGGGATTTCTGTATCCCTCTGTGTGGGACAGAAAGACCCTCTGATTGTAAGGAAGAAGAAATTAACCAGCTCTTTCTGTCCATTTAAGTGCCCCGGGGAAACAAAGCATCTTTCATTTCTGCTGTGGCTGGAAAAGTTACAATTACACAATAATACCAACATCCAAAGTGGCAAGAAGACCATTAAGACAAACGCACGTGGGTCTGGCATATTTACTCTGCAATACTCCCGGTTTCAGGCTAGCATTCCACTTCTGATTATGTTCCTAGATGCTTGACTAATATTTCCTATATTAAATTTACCTGAGCTCGTTTTTCTCAAGACCGCACAGTTTTATTTCATGAATTTTATGGCTGATCTTTTCTCCTTGTTTGGATACATATTCGGATTTCAGTTGCCTTCAGAAGTATTTTCTGAAGAAACCATGACCATCAGAACTAAGTTGGCGAGGAAAGTTAGGGCAGATGTCCGCAAATGGACTGGACACAGAGGAGAAAAGTTTCAGTGGTGCTCACAGTTGGGACAGGGAAAGGTTTGGCTCCTGTCTGGTAACAGCACTCACACTACTCCCTGTCTGCATCAGAAGCTCTGTTTCCTGCAAATTCACATTCTGTCTCACTACCACGCAGACCCTCAGTGACTCATTTAAAAGCCATTTAAATGAATGAGCTGCATGCTGGCTTTCCATTGCTTCAGCTTTTCAAATGCTTAAAAGGAATACGTTTGTTTCTGTTTAAGGGATTTCGGCCGACTTCTCACTAACTTAGCCTGGGCTCCCTCAGTCAGAACTGCCCCATTAAAATGTGTAATGTGTATTTTCCTACACTGTCCACTGCAGACCTCTGTTCGAGCTATGTGCTTGGAGGAGCTTGGCGGAATTTGGGGAGAAGTGTTATTATGATGAGCAGACAGAGAAATCTGACTAACCCTGTCAGTCATTAGGATGGACAAGGAGTGGCCCAGGAAACTGCCCGCCCTCCTTGACCTGCTGAGTTCCTGCTAAGTAAATAATGGATCAGCGATAACGGCTAAGGGAACTTTCTAGGATTTTAAAACCTGTGATCCCTTCCTCTTCCTGCTTCTTTCCCTTGCTTCTTGAGCAGGAGACAAATCAAAGCATCCAAGCAGGCTGTTCGATCTTGAATGGCGAAAGCTCAAGGCAGGGAGGAGGACAGTGGCTTTAACAACCCTGGTGTGCGGGCTCCCCGGGGCCTGCCCAGGGAAGGGCCCGGGAGCCCGGCAGTGAGTCTGGACCTGGCCACTGGGGAAGGCACACCCTTTGTGTTCAACTTTCAGAGCCCCTTTCATTTTTAAAAGGAGCAGCCTAAATATTGCAAGGAAGAATAAATCATGCATACAAATGAGAACACCATTCCTCATCACTCAACCTTAATCCTCCTTTTCTTTTCCTTCTTAGATGCTAGAGCCTTGAGGACATTTCCACCCTGTTACCCCTCGCCCTTTCTCTCTGTTTTTTTAAGAGCCGGACGGAGATCAGCTATTTTCATTCAGCCTATTCATTCCAAAATACTTATATAGAAAATTTCTTTGCCTTCTGAAATTTTTCTCTTAATTGAAAACATGAATGTTACTGGGCTTCAAGTGCCTAAAGGGTTGAGTCTGGAGAGAGATGACAAAGAGCTAGAAATTGTTAACTCTTTCCCTGAAAATTAAAGATAACGTTAGGTAAACATTGTTTAGCGCACGATTTGCATTTGCTTTTCCTTGCCCTCTGTTCTTCCGGATAGAATCCTTTATCAGTGAGAAATGGGAGGATAAACTCCTAGAGAAACAGTGACTCCTGTCCAAGAAGTTCAGTATTTTTGACTAACTATGACGCCACAGCACCATGACAGCATGACTTTGAGATAACATGACAGTTTTACGGAGGGAGTTGGCGGTGAGCATCATTGTGCTTTTCACAGTTACATCTTCAGAATGCCTTCAACATTTATGCCCCAAATTGAAGGAACTAGACTCAAATCAAGAATAAGAAATTTAAAATTAATGCTTTAAAAAAAAAGCTTTTAAATGAGGGATGATAAAAGGGGTAAAAAGTGTATGGTGGCAGCCTTAAGATGGATTTTAAACAGAAAACTTGCATCTCAGTTTCAACCATCTTGAGGTGCAGGTCTTTTCATTTAGAAAAATCATAGGTTACACAAGGCATTATTTACTCCGTAGACATAATAGCTGTAGAAGACTGATTGCCATCTGTAACATGTATATAAAATTAGCACGTGTGTATACATACGTGTGCCGAATGATCACAGGAAAATTTGAAACAGAAATAACTTATTACATGAGGCTATCTCATCCAAGACTCTGTTCTCAATTCTTGGCTGATTTTTTAAAACTGGAGCTGGTTTGCAGCCCTCAGCTCTCCTCGTCTCAGCTGTAACTGGTTCTAGCGAACTTCCTCTGGAGTTGGAATGGGCCCAAGTGAGAAACCATCTCTACCACTGATGGTGTGGCCTTCAATGTGAACTTTCGTGTCTGAACCTCAGCGTGCCCTCTGGGAAAGGACATCGTTTACACCTACCTCCTCCGGTTGGTGTGGAGATAAAAAACCTACCACAGTGCTAGCGGCATCTGATAGGTTTTTATAATACACATATAATTTCATTTCTTTTCAGATATTTTTAACCTGCCCGATACAAAGAAATACATAATTTATATTGATAAAGTATGTCAAATATAGATAGATAGACCCTTAGAATTACATTAGGAGGTTCTCTTTATTGTTTCAATAACCAGTTTTACCTGGGTTAGTCTACATTTCTAGTGTTTTTAGGTTGCCTAAGAGACTTACACAGAATTGGCTTTCTCTGACCCTCAACTCAATACCACTCTTGGTGATGCCCTAAGTGGCCTGATTTCTCTGTGCTGTTACTTTGAAAAGTCACAGGATTTCTCTCCTCCCTCTGTCGCCACTAGGTTTGGCTATCCCTACGGAGCCTTTCTAGTCTGCCAGTTGGCATCTCTCTGAACCAAGTGGGCTTCAGTCAGGAACACACACTGAATCATCTTACACACACAGGAAAGCACACAAATATTAAATGTACAGCTCAATAAACCATCATCAAGGTCAAGAGACAGAAACAATCCTGTTGATAGTTCCCTTCAAAGAGAGGGGCTCTGCTGATCTCTCTCACCATAGATTAGCTTTGCCTGGTTTTGAACTTCACACAAATGGGATTACACAACATGGACTCTTTTGTGTCTGGCTTCTCTCACTCCGTGTTGTGACTGCTATTGAAGGGAGCTGCAGGCCCTTTTCACCACTGTGTAGTATTCCATCATAGAAAAGTACCATAAATATACTGCATTTATCCACTCTACTGTTGACAGACATTTGGGTTACTCTCAGGTTGGGGCTGTTAGAACGATTCTAAACATGTGTTTTGGTGAACACAGGCACTCACTCTCTTGGGTGGAATTCCAGGAGAGGAACTGTCGTATCCGAGGATATATGGATGTTTGCCTTAGTAGATTATGGCCATTGTAACAGAGAATTTGTGAAAAGAATTGGTTGAACGGGTGTTAGGGAACTGAAACAGCAAAAGGGGAAACAGGCAATGCAGAGCTAGTGATTACCTGAGGCAGTTACTACCCCTAGGGCCAAAGGAACAAAGGTGGGTGTTAGAATCCAGATGCTTGAAGGAAAGGCCCTGTCCTGCTCAGAGAGGAGGCACCTGCTGGCCGGGACCCCAGGGGGACACAATGTGGTTGGTTCTGGGAATGCCAATTTTTTTTCAAAGCTGGAAACTGGTGCCAACTGTCACCAAGGTGAAGGCTGTGTCTGTGGACACAGGTCAGGGGGATAGCCAGACAGGACCTTGCCCTTCTACTCCCTCAGCCTCTCAGGCTCCCTCTAGCGCCCCCTGTTGGCAGAACCAGCAGGCAAAGGGTAAGGGGCTTGGCTGCCCCACCACAGCATCAGAGTGCAGGGTTGGAAGGGTGGGGTTGGAAGTCAATAACTGGCATCTTTTTTCAAGCCGACACTGTGATTTGTGACCCGAATGGCTCTTAGGATTTTCCTCATCTTTCTGACGTGTATGTTGCAAACGTATTGATCTACTTAGGATAGCCACATATCAAGTCGGTGACTGAACTTGGAGTATTTCGTATGTCTCATTTCAAGGCAAAAATAAAAACTAAATGTTCCATCAGAGTTGGGTTTAAGAGCATTCCCTGGGCAGCTGCATTGGTGAGGGCTTTGCAGGCGTCTTTTGGAGACCCACTTTAGCACAGGCTTTGAGGTAAATAAAGCATGGCCTTGGGAGGAGGTGGGAGGAGTTGGATTTGAGGTCCTCTTCCAGCCCTAACAAGTGTGTGACAAGTCAAGACACCTCTCGGAGCTTCGATTGGTCAAAATGGGATTCACCATCACTTCCGCTCCCGGGGCAGTTGTGCGGCTTAAGTGACATACTATGACAGTGATGGCTACCTCAGCTTTCTCCCAACATGGCACTGCTTTCCAGTGGCTCTGGTTTTAGGAAGTGAGCGTTTTTTGGCTAAATGGCAAACTATCTTTAAAACCTCACCTAGCCACACTCTTTGCTGATCCTTTGTTGTTCCTCTGTTTTCATGTTATCCAATAATCCTGAGATTGGCCTAAGGGAACCAAGAGCGGTAGAGACCGGGGAAGGGGGCAGTGCTGCTCTCTGCTCCTTTCACACACACTGGGTGTGATACCTCTTTGTTCCCTACAGCACTTGCTGGCACCCTTGGTGTGCTGCTTGGTGCCATGTTGAATCGTGTACATGTCCCCTTAGACGCCGAGTTTCTCAAGGATGGAATCCAAGACTTCAGCTCTAAATGACGCCTCGGCACCTAGCACAATGCTTGCGTACAGTGCACATGTGTGTGCGGTTGACCTTTGCGGAGGTAGAAAATGTATTTGGAGAGAAAGATTTTAAGTATTTCAAAAGGAATTTAATAAGAGACGTCCTTAGGCCAAGGCAATGCCACATTTCCCGAAAAGTGGCATCCAATAAACTTTACATTATGTGGACTAGCACACAGATTTTTCTTCGCTTACAAAAATTTTCAAATAGCCATTCAGTTAACGATGCCCGAGACAGAACAGAACTTTAATCCTGTTTGCTTTGTTCTTGGACCCTTCTCCTGGTGATCTCTGTAAGAATGACATTTGCTGCTTCTGTCTAGATTTTTGTTACAGGTTGACTCCAAATATTTGGCCCAACAGAACTATGTGAGGATGGCAAAAGTCTGAAATCACTAGAGCCATCTTAAAACAATTTCTCCTGATAACTAACTGGAAGACTAAGAGCGATCTGAAGTGATCACTCTTATGAAGTTTTCATTTTCTTCCTTTTTTAACCAGTCCAGTATTTCTGTATAAGTTTTAATTTTAAGAAACTTTATATCTAATGAAAGGTGTCCTGGAACAGAAAGACTCCTTTGTTGAATAGCTAAGGATCAATATTCATTCAGGAGTCCTTTATTGAGAAGTATCAGGAACTCATGCGATTCAGTGACTTCTCTTCTTCACAATGTGAAGGTAGCGTTCAATGTCGACAACTCTAATAGCAACTGCTGGGACAGACCCTGCCAATTCACGGCTCGGGCCAAGGCTGTGGCTCTCAGGGCCCCTGTGCAGCTTTCTCGAAACTTCCATCGCTCTGAGGTCTAAAGTCAAGGAGAGTGCAGTTGCCAGAAGCCGCAAATCGCTGAAGGTGGAGCTTTGGGACCCACCCTCAGGGAAACGTAAGTCATTTTACTTATGTGTATGGCCTATTTCAAGTAAATGAAAACAATGTTTGTGAGCTGCACTGTGTGAGTTTGGTGCTTCTAGCCTTCATGGGTGAAGGGATTTTATTTTGTCCTCTTTCGGAAAATATAAAGTCCAGACCTCATCCATAGTCCCAGTTACAGCAACGGCTGGCCTTTTCAACAATTGCTGGAAAGTTCCCTTGAAAGATTCATACGTGGAATGGAATGTAGGCAGAAGATTAGAGGCTAGAGTGGGCTCCTGTCGTGTGCCCTGTTGCTTTGATATACATTTCAATTCTTCACATTCTATATGTCTCTTACACAAACATGTTGAAAATAAATAGTGGAATCTGAAAGATTTTTCAAAGTAGCCAGAGTCTTTGTGACAGGGAGAACTATTCTAAAGAGTATTGCTGTAGGCAGAAATGTAGGGTCTGCAAACTGTCTTCAGCTGCTAATGGCCTCTCAATGATTCAAGTTTATTCTGGTGAGCACAAGTGAAGGATGACATTTCAAAAAAATCACTGTAGCAGCAAAGGCAGAGTTGTAGACACGACCAAGGAACGGCACAGGTTTGGAATAGAACACCTTGCTCTTGACTGTATTAAATCATTTTCAGTTTTGCATGATTTAAGAAAAATAAGGCCGGGCCTATGGAGAGCAGAAGAAAGTCCTTCCCCGTTCTGCCCTAAGCTGCGGAGCTCTGCCTGGAATGAGGCCCGGCCTCCTGTCCCTGCCCGTGCCTGGGGAGGTAGCCACCAAGGTCATGACTGCGCTCTCCGGGCCAAATTCAGCTGTGGTATGACTATCTGGGAGGAATCAGAGTCGGCTCCGGGAATCCGCAGTAAATCTCAAGTGGGTCGTTAAGAGGTTCTGGGGTTCCAGACAGGGGCCTCTGCAGGGAACGATCTCTCGCAGGCTTTCTCTCCTTCCTGTCCTCCACCCCCAGAGTCAGTCCTCACTGCGCACTGCTGAAGTGTAGAGCCGCCCACACAAAGCCGGGCAAGCAGGGGATACCCCGAGCCTGAGGCTGGTTTCCAGTGAGGAGGGCCCCTGCCTCCATGCTTCCCAGGCCAACGTCTGGGCCCTGCAGCTCCCGCTTTACCCCAGGCTCAACGTGGCCTCTGCCATGTGACTCGTGCCTCCCAGGGAACCTCGAGGCAGTGGATGCTTACCTAATGTGACTTAGGGTGCCTACAGGGAATGGGAGGGTGATTCTTACTCTCTTTAAAATAACGTAAGGGAGAAGAAACTTCCTTCTACCCTCTGAGGTTCTGTGGCTGGCCTAAGAGTTTAACTGACACAAGACAAACAGGAGAAAAGCACACAAGTTTATTTAATATTTTTACATGTATGTGGGAATCTTCAGAAGGAAGATGAAGACCCCAGGAAGCCATTAGATCCAGAAGCTTATACACCTTTTTACACAAAGAGAGATAAATTGGGAATGGTACAGGACAAAGGGGCTTGGGCTGGGGCAGTAAACTGTGGGGCAGTCCTTGGGAAAGATACAGGGGAAACGAATGGAAGGTCAGGGTTATTTCAGTAGGTTTGTTTGTACCGGTCCATTCCAGCGCCCACCCCCAGTCTCCAATGATAAGAACATTCTCTTCCTGGTACAGGGAAGGTACCTTTCTCGGTGGCAATGTTATGACCTGCTTTTAGGTAGAAGGGGGAGGTCGGAGAGCCTTCCCTGCATCTGCTGTTTCTCAATGGCCTTCAGTTCACAACAATCAATATGTCAGAGTGGCATCCTTTGGGGTGGAGTGTTCGGCACCCCTTCAGTGATGGTCCTGTCATTTCATGCTTGACAATAGAATTTGAACTTTTCACATCTCAGTTTGCAGGGAAACTGAGATAAAGCAAGGGCAATACAGTAATCGACGAGGGAAGCCCTTCGATGCACAGTTCTTTCCACTGTGTGATCTATCCAAACTCAGTGTGGCCTCCTGGACTCTGCTCTCATGAAGGGGCCCTGGACTGGCGGAGCTCATGTTAATCTACAATTCAGGTTCTCCTGTGCTCCTGCCACTGAGCAGCGTTTCCTTGGCCATCAGCTCTTGGGGCAGAGTGTATACACAGCCTGCTGACACAACCTCTGTATTACTGTCCCAAGTCCCTGTGGCAGCAACTGCTTATTAGTGCAAGAGAAAATTCCAAAATAAAACACGGTCCAATCATTTACTTTAACAAAAGATTTATTTGAAACAGGTATGTGTAGACATATACCAGTCCACAGGATTGATCAAAGCCACAAATCACTACATTTTCCAAAACCTCTAAAAATACAAGTAAATGCCCTTCATTTGTATTCACTCCAGGAGGGAACCCAGCTCCGCTATAATATGCGGCTGTAATTTAACAACCAGAGGACATTAATAGGACATGAAAATGGTAACACTTCTAGAGGGAGGGAACAAAAACCCCACACTCCATAGACGCGCTCACTACTCTGCTGGGAGCCAATTAAACGTGCCCCCACAGCCCCGCTTCCCTCTGCATAACCAGATTAAAACCTCCCTGTTGCAAACAATATTTAAGCAATTGGAGCACAGATGTGACAGCAGAAAGGAGGGCACATGGCTTTGCTGGCATGAGAAAGACACCGCAAAGACGGTGCATTCAAACAGCAATTCAGTGACCTGCAGGAAAGAGGAGGCACGCAGGCTGCAGACCTAGCTGCTCCTGGCGGAGGCCCCCGGGGCCCCACCCCTGCAGCGGCAGGGCTGCAGCTGGTAGCAGGGCCCTTCAGAGGGAGGCTTCCTAGGGAAGCAGCGGGCACACTTCTGAACTCAGCAATCACCGGCAACGTGGGAGAAGGAAGGTGGAGGAATGCACGTGTCAGCACACACACTGACTTTATTAATGAAAAGCCCGCCAAGTATCCACCTGTGCAGGGATCCTGTGGGGAAGGACAGAAGCCCTAGGACAGGGCAGATTTTCTTTTTCCACTTTTTAATTGGTGTTTACTGATCCACCTGTAGTTGCGTGGTGGTCTTCGGGGGTGACTGAATCCAACGCCATCGGAAGTGGGTTCACATCCTCACCTTCAGGCTGTCCCCCTCCTTCTGGCCCCTTCTCTGCCTTACGGAAGAGCTTGCCTATAAAAGGCTCTTGATAAGCTCTCTTGACCCCTCAGTTTCCTGGGCAGGGTTATTTGGATAGCGCTATTACCTCAACTTTCTTCTTCCTATTTCTGTCATAAATCAAAGCCACCTGACACTTTGTTCCTGACTTTTAAAAGGAACAGGTCTCCTTTCTTTCTTTAGCCAGGTCAGAAGAAATGCCGATGGGCTAATCTTGGGAGCATGTTTTTCTTGGTCTGGAGCCTGAGAGAAAGAGCAGAGTGGATGTCTCTAAGGCAACCAGGGCAAGAGATTGTCATTGACAATGAGCCAGCCCGGTGTAAAAGAATCACTCTTTTGTCTCCCCTCAGCGAGGGGAGCAGAGGTGTTGGTCAGAGTTAACAGCTATGGATTATGCTTGGGGTGGGTTAGCAGGGTGAGCTCGCCCCTCTTTTCTGCCCCCTTTTGCTTCACAGCTTCTGAACACTATGTTGGCTCAGTAGCCTTTTCTTCCCGTTGAAGACTGCATGCTGGTTGGCCACACTCAGACCCAACAAGCTAAGAGAGAACTTTCCACACAGTGCTAGTGGAACCTTGGCATTCAATGAAGCTCTTGTAATGTCAAAGGAAATGTGTACTGTGGGACAATACGGGATGTTGAGAAAAACAATAAGTGAGAAGTAGAGTATTTCAGATCTATTCCTTTCAGGGATACTTGTTAATATATTCTGGGGGACCTTGGACTCTCACCTCTACGACCCACTGGAAACCCTTCTCATCATCCTCATTGCCTTGAGGATGGGGAAGTGTCCAGGATGAGGCTAAACAATCTCCCCCAAGGCTATACTGAGACCAACAACGGTCTTGAGTCAGTGGAGAACCAGCAACAAAGCCAGCTGAGGTAGGCTTTCCCTTTGAAGGGGAGTGGCTGTCTTTTCACTATCTCCATCATTACTAAATTCGCTAATACAAGCACGATGAAAGTGTTTAACGAATATGATGGGGATGCCATCTTTTACCTTGACCTGATAAACTCATTTCTTTGCCAGGTTATTATTTCGGGCTCTGCTTAACCACAGTTTCCCTGTTCCCATTTTTTACGGATCCCTGGAGATGAAGTCTACATTTCAAATGCCGAGACTGAATTGCTCCTTGAATTACCTTGGGACAACGACCCTTGGTAGTAAGCCAAACGCCAGCCGAAATGTGTGCACTTCCTTCCCATGTTCAAGACGAAAGACTACCTCATTCTCTTGCAGAATTTTGCAAACATTCTATTCAACTTATGGTCTAAGACATAAACCCCTAGGAACAGAAATAGGATTAAAAATTCTCTTCAAAAAATGAGATAAAGGGTCATTGTTATAACAAATGGAGATTACAGACTATAGCTTTCTTTAAAAAAAATTCAGTCGTAAAGCCTGTAATATATACATCTATATGCATTTTCAGACATTAGTTACTCATACCCACTTTTTTTTTTCATTATTCACTGCTTCTTGACAAGTTATCACTGATTTTCACTGCCAGCTCCCTACAGCAAGACTCGAAGCCTTGTCAAGGAAAAGAAAATGTCAACAGAGTTCCCAGCCATGCTCTGCCAAAACTCAGGTTCACGTTTTAGGATATTACTCCACGGATGTTAAAGCAACAGCATCTCCTTTCTCCAAAGGAAGGTTTTGTATGCTCTACTGATCCCCCCCAAATGATCACATATGTGCTGGGAGATGGGAGAACATAACGCTGGTCAAGAAGTCCTGAATATTCCGCAGAGAGGCAGGATGGACACATCAGCCACACCCCAAAATTATTACCAAGCCCATTCTGATCAGCAATGAAGTGCTAATCTGGACAACCAGGCAGAAATGGTTGGTTTATTCTGTTCTCCTATCCCGCCTTTTTAATGGGCACTTTCCCCAGCCCCCTTGCTGGTCCGTGCTGGTGTGTAGTGGAACTCAGAGCTAATGCATGGAAGGGCTGCTCTTTGCCTTCTGCAGACTCAGCCAGAACGGAACACACACTCGTAAGTAAGAGTTGGCAGTCTGTGTACGACAGCAGACCAAGGCCGGCCCTCAGTGGATTCTGCTACTTTAGCCCAATCCAGAGGCCAGCCCTATAGCGCTGAGCAAGTATGACCTGTCAGCCTGTAATGTCACTTACCATGTGGCCGAGTGACAAGTCCCATGTGGCATTTCCACTGAGCTGACAGCCAGAGTACGCAACTTACTCCAGCCCACCCTGCTCCCTGGGGAGGGGCCTGTGTGACACTCTGACCTCAATTTGAAGATAGGACAAATGACACAGCGCCTGAGTTGGCCACGGCTAAATATCATACATCAGTCATAGTGACAGCTTCTCCTTCTCAAAGCCCAATTTAGTCATTTGGCCACCAGATAGCTTGATCGCATACAACAATTAATAGACTAGAAACGTTTCCCATCTAATGTTTTCTTCTGTGTGCACATTTCATTATTGCAAATACTGTTTAGTTCAGTTGTCAAAAGGATCAGAAAATATACTTAAATCTCAGAAAAATGTGAACTGCACTTTAACCTAAAACATAAAATAAAAAATGAAAAGCCCAAAACAAAACACACACACATTGTAATTCACAAATCTAATTCGGAAGGCCTCAAGTTTAAGAAAGAGCTAAGTGTCTGACAAGGAATGAGCTTGAGTTCCCCTTTCCAGAGGCTTAGTTCCAAATGAAACCAAGGAATCAGGATGCCTAACACACATTCGATTCAAATTTTCATTTCTCCTCTATACTTAGGACATCATCTCTCTGGGTGTCCAATAAAGACCTATACCTCAGTCTGTTATGTTAATTCCAGGCACATTTGTGTGTGTTGGGGGGGTGTTGTAATTCCTGCATGACAGTCCTTTAGGGATTCACCTCGCTGGGTGCTCTAGTATTTAAAAATGGTTTTCCACCTCGGGGAGCTAGGAACTGCAATTTTCTAAGCCTCACCTGTTCACTGCATTGTTCTGCTTCCCCTTAAGCCCTCCCTGGATCCTGGTCACGTCATAAGCAAAGGATTAGTTTTCTTCGTCAATGCAAATCATACTTTAAGTTATTACAATGCCCAATTAAATGTGGATGCTCCAAAAATAAAGGATAAGGAAGCAAAGTGCACTATTGTTTTATTTCCCAATTTAGCGCAGCCAACCCCCAGAAGAACGGTGCCATTTTAAGCAGTAACAGCTGCCCAGAAGTATTTATGTTAAGCCATCCAAAAATCTGGTTTGGCAACAAAAGCCGAGAGGAGAGAACGTGCCTCCAGGCTGGCCATTTATTAAGGGCTCCAGGTGCTCATATTCATGCCCGAGGGCACGCAAGTTCCGTCCAAATTTAGAAGGTGGGACTCCACAGTTTGGGAAGGCAGTGACGAAGCACTTCTTAGAGTCAGGACACTTTCTTTTCAGAGGTGCCTGTGTCTACCACTGACTGGATTAGGACGGAAACCTCACCCATATAGAAAAGGGCATTTCCTTAAATGTTTGGAATTCTTGCTGATAAAAACTGCATGTCAATGTCTTGTTTAGCCTCCCGCATGCATCACCACAACTGTCTGGGCTTCCAGGCTTGATTTCGGTGTCTACTGAGCAGATCTGGCTAACATGTCCTCTCTGTCCTCCTCCCCGGGTCTCTGTGTTCCTTGCCTCTCGCTATCCCCTTTGATGGTGATCTTTCTCCACTAGCCTCAGGGGCCCCCTACTCTTCCACTGGGTTCACTCATCCTGCCTGATTTTAGAGTTACAGAGTGACAGGCGTGTCCCTCCGTGGGGCGACATGCTATACATTCACTTGTTTCCCAGCAGTGAAAGTCCAAAATGGGCTCTGAACTCCTGAGAAAATACATGAGGGCCTCATTGAAGTGAATGCCCAAGGTCCCATACTCATTGGGGAATGAGTATTGAGAACCTGACCAGAGCAGGAGTGCCAAAGCGTTCTACCACACACTGACCTGCAGGCTTCCCTGTCGTGGGAAAGAGGCAGAGAAACATTTAGAAAATACGCGAATAGCTATGCTTCTTTTTTTTAGTTTCAGGAGGTGAAGGGTGGTGGCAGAGGGGATTTCTTGAATCCATATCTGAATCTGTGCTAGGACAAGAAATAGTGCACGTTTGGGTTGGTTGCCCACTAGCTGCCATGTGCTGAGCACAGCGGTCAGCCATGCAGAAGGTCTGAGATGAGAGAAGCCCGGACAGCCCAGAAGGCACCTGGGAAGAGTGCAGGAGAATGCTAGAAGACTGACCCACCTGCCCTGCTGGGAGTGTGGCTAAGAGGTTAAGAGAAGCGTTCTCAGGGTCACCACACTGATAGACATTTTTGTGATTTCACTGTAATCAAGAAGTTTATGCCCACTTCATACAAACAAGATAGGAATCAAAACAAGACATCAACCTGCCGACAATGAAGTTTACATGCTGCCTGGTGGACTTCATCTGTGAGTGAACAAAAGAGGAAGGAAGCGTGCCCCCGCTCCAATTCCACAAGATGAGTTTCTCACGCAACATAAAACTCTCTTAGCTTTCTCCCAGAACAACCAGTACTGATGTTTAAATATTGGTGAAACGTAACGTTTTTAATTTCACACCTCACAGAGCACAGTTGAATGCTTCAGAACAAGGTAAACAGAAGTTAGGCCAAGCACTGTGGATGAACTGAAAGGGAACAAAATGGCTTCCCCCGCGGCATCTACTCCAGGTTTGCGAGGGAATGTGGAACTAACAAACTGGCTGGCTAAGGCCACAGAAATGGGTTTTATGGTTTGGGCTGCTGACACCAGTCTCTTCTTACAGAGATGTGTTAACACTGGGTGCAACAAGCCGCATCTCTTTCCTGGGACCAATCAAGACGACTCACGTCTTATTTCTTCCTCGATTTCCTTTTGGTGGTGTCGTAAGCACGGACAATTTCTTCCTGAGTAACAGCTCCATGCTCTTCTTGAGAGAAGGCATACCCATCTGCAAGAGGAGTACACACAGGGATTGGTGAGGAGGAGAATCGGGGGAGCACGCTGGGTTTAGAAGAAAAGGCCTTTGTGGGAGACGGCAGCTGACCTTTGCCACACTGGGCTTGCCAGCCTCGGGCAGGCAGGGGCCCCGGATGGACAGACCTGTGGCTTGGAAGGGAAACGTGGGCAGAGTGTGGGGTGGGGCGGGACAGGGCCTGACTGGTCCTGGCTGCTGATGCCGAGGGTGGGATGCAAGGCACTGGGAGGGGTGGGGGGAGGGCAGCCTCCCTGCAGCTGAGCTCAGCCTGGGAAGCATAAACAGTGGGTCACTGGTCCATGTCTGCACTTTCCCAGCGCCAATCAAGAGGAAAGGCAACTTGCTCGACTCCAGAAGTGTCCCAGACTGCCCAACGCAGCAGGCTGGCTGGGTAATTTATGAAGCTGTAAACAGGCCGGGGAACACACACACAACGCTAGTAGGCAAAACTGGCCATGTGCACATGATGCTTGCGGCATTCCTGCTCTTACAGGGGACTGATGTGGACTGGTAATCAGAAATTACAGTGGGTTCATTTTTGTGGAAATAAAGGAAAAGATCACAAGATAAAGTCAAGAGGCCACAGGAACACTGGGTCTTATCATCAGTTCCAACAACAAGAATAATGCTAGCAGCAGGCGCAACAACGATCAGATGCTATGTGTATCGGGCCTGTTCTATGTACTACACACAAACAGCTCATTCATTCCGCCCAGCAGCCCCATGAGGCAGGTGATAGTATTCTTCTCGTTTCACAGATGGGGAAACTGAGGCACAGGGGGAATTTTTTTTACCCCCATGACTTGCCCAAGGTCACAGACCTAGTGAGTAGTGTAGCTGGGAGCCCAACCCAGGCAGTGCTTCTGCAGGACCAACACTCTCCCTGCATCTCGAGTTCTAGAGAGAGCTTCAGCATTCAAAAGCCCACAGTAGGGCCCTCCTTCCTAACTGGTCCTTCTGCCGAAGGAGCATTTATAAGACTTTCTCTCTCTCTGTTGGCTTACCTTTCTGGGTCAGGGGTATGGAAAAGTCTCACAGCTGGATTAGACATTCTGACCCAAAGACAACAACAGTGAAATGTCTGACAAGGGTGACTCCCATCCATGTGTATACGTGACTTGTCAACAGACATGTTCGTTCACTGTCACGTTCTTTAAAGGGGAAAAAGAAATCAGAAATTGTGCCCATGTACCACCTCCTGGAGTGCTAATTATTTTACTCAGACCCTTGGCTTACAAAGGAAAGTTTCTGAACTATAGAGACATAGAACAGCAACGTATCTGGTGGGAATGGTGAGGAAGGTGCTCCGCTAGAGGATGCTCAGGGTGACTTCGTACTCTGCATGTGCTCATAAACCAGAGTCTCTGCCCCTGGGCTGGCGTCCCGGCTCTCCTGGCCACTGCCTGAGGAAACTCCAGGGCTCAAGAGGGCCACCCTGGGAGGCGAGGCCTTGTCTGCACAGGTGGCCTGGGAGGCAACGAAGGCCCCGGGCTAGGTAGCAGGGGCGGGTGGGAGCTAAGGAAGGACTAGTGAAGGATGAGGACAGAAAGGAGTCTTCCCCAGGGAGCTGTCCATCTATTGGCTCACCTCCATCTCTAACAAAACCAAATCCAGCGACCAAAAAGCCCGCTGTGTGGCAGCCAGCAGCCGGGGCACAGCAGCCCCCGGGCCGGCGCGGGCCCCACCTGGCTGCCTCCGGGAGCGGGCAGTGTCCCTGGGCTGCCCTGCAGGAACAGGCCTGGGGAGGGAGGCCCTGGGGGTGCCGGGTGCAGGTCACTTGAACTTCCTCGTCATGGCTTTCCACACAAGGAGCCTTCAGAGGCCTCACGGGACCTGAGGAGGAAATGCCTCTTCTCTCCTCTATGCCTCTGAGAGCTTTTAGACTTTCCCCGGATGAGCTGCTTGATCAGTGAGGCCCCCGGGACGAGGAGCCGTCCTCTGTCCGGCTTCGGAGGGGCGGCTCCCTCCCTGGCTTGTGCTGTGGTGGCCCCTCTAGGACAAGGTGCTCTTTGTGCAGCTTACTGACTGCCGTCCGAGACCAGCCGCCTTTCCCTGGGATGTTTCCAAGCAGAATCTAGCAAACAACACGGTCTCCTCCAGTCACAAGGCTGTGTTCTGTGGTCGACGTGGATAATCTCTATTCTCCGGTCTTTAAAGGTAACATTTCTAGTAAACATCTGATGTTTTCCTGTGGGAGCCACACAGTGGTCGTCTGTGGCCTGCTGTGCCACCCCAGGTGGACGCTCCTCAGCCCGGCAGAGTGTGGCTCTGATCCCAAGCAGCGGGGGGCCCTTCTAAGTGCTCTCCATGAGCCGTTCTGGTGGCAGGCTGATGACTAGGGAGCTCTCCACCCTGAAGGTAGCTTTCTTCACCTGCTCTGCTTTCATCTTGGATCCGGGGCTCAGGGCCTGAGGCAAGAAGGATGCTTCTAATCCTTGCCTGGCAGTAACTTGGCCACAGGACCATGAGTTCTTTAAGTTCTCTGGGTCTTCTTCGTCTACTGTTCCGTGAAATAAAGGGCCTGGACCAGGTGAGGTCCAAGTTCTGGCAGAGCTCCCACCCTCCCAATGGGTGCCAGGCTTTTCTGTGGCTAACTATACCCAGGCCACAGAACCTTCTCCTTCATTCAGGGCCAATTCACACTCAACACCAATGGAGGAAGCCTCCACCTCCATACCAGAGAAGAAAGGAACCTGTCGCAACAACCCATCCAAATAGAACAGGTGCTACTTGTCTTTTTTGGTGGGCTTTGTGGAGGGGGTTCTTGGGGGAGAGGAAGAAATGAAGGGGACTCATTGAGACAAAAAAAGCAAACATTGTTTGGGAGCGTCCTCTTAGGAAAGGTAGCTTAGCATCTGGAATTGTCTACTCCTTGGTCAAGTGGGAGGAACAAAAGCCTTGTCTTCCTTATTCTGTTTTTCATTCACGTCCTGCCTATGCCTACTGAGACAGAGCCAGAACTGAGAGCTGTAAGGCATCCGTGGCTTGTATTTGACTCACTGGCACGAGGGCCTTCCGCTGGGATAACTCAGCCACTCCAGACTGGGAAGGGCTTCCGGGTATCCACTTGAGAGGACCTTCCCAAGCAAATCTCTTCTCTCAGGGTAAGTTGAGACCCAGAGGTCACGACCAAAGGGCTTATCCAGCAGTTCCCATCATGTTTCCAGAATGTTATGCACTAAGATTTTCCTCACTAGACTTTCTTAGTGTCCGCAGAGACTTGAACTCTGCAACTCAAGAAGGAAAGGAGGATGGCTTGGTAGGGTTATCCTGGGGCAGGGGTGTCTCCCTGGTTCAGATATAATATTTTCCTCTCAGAAACCAGGCCTGGTGGGAGATAGGGCTATAATGGGAAAAGTTTTAGTGGGGCAAAAGAGGCTATAACCACCCAACTAGCCTCTGCCTGTCCAGCTTACATCCCTCAGCCTGACAAAGATGCGCCATCAGGGCACCAGCTTCTGCCTGATGAACATTTAGCCGCCATTTGCATCCAAATGCGGAGCTCAGAGGAAGGCTCCAGCTCTTAGCCTTTCCCACTTTCATTCATCTTTCAGGAAGTCCTGACAGCCACAAAGTAATGATGGGGGCCTAGGGAAAGCCATCCATGGACCCAACTCCTGAACTTCCCTGGGTTGGCTTCCGGGGAAGCATCTGCTTCCTAAATGCTCAGCTGCAGCCAGAAACTGGGGGCAGAATAGGGTAGGTGAAAAGAGATGGAAGGGGAGGGAAGTGTCGAAGCTGTTTTGTATTCTCCTGATAGAACATTTGGTGAAGTCCATAAAGTCATGTCATTTTTTTTTTTTCATTATTTTGGAATAAAACTCCCCTTAAATAGCTCTGATAACATGTTCATGAGAGTAGAAGTTTCCTGTCTGGAAAAAGATTCCTAAAAGCAACAGAAGTGGGGACAACCATGAGGACGACAAGGAATTGAGACTGTAGGAAATGCTGATCTCAGTTATATATACTGTGTGTTGGTGTCCTGGTGTCCTGGTGTCCTGCAAGGGATTAAAAATGCTGCCAAGATGAGAGTTGTTCTTCTAGTTTTCTGGGAAGAGAGGCCCAGGACAGTGGAAGGGCAGACCCAGGAGGGATAGCTAGGCTGGAGGTTGAGAGGAGAATGCGGAATTTCTCACAGGCCAGGACCACTTCTGGTCTCTCCATGGCTTTCTCTAGTTACTGATAGAACGTTTGGTTATCGACCGGTTTCTTACTATTAGTTGCTGGGTGTTTTTAAAATGTGGTGTGATTTTAGAGGCTTTTTTATTTCTTGTATTTGTTCATTCTAATTTTCTTTTGTTCTTCAAAATCCCAAGTCAAGAAAATTTTTTTAGTAGTTGTTTTAAGACATTGTATGACTCTCCTGTAAAAGTTCTTACTCAGTCTTTGATCTCAATATATGTATCTTATATATTCTTCCTAGGGTTATTGTGAAATATTTATTAGAGAAGCAGCAGGGCTCCATGGCATGAACCCCACTGTTTACAGAATCAGTACTCATTTTCTCCGTGTCTGCTAGAAAGAAGGTGCTTTATATACATCGTCCTAAAGCCTCACAAAGACTGTGTAAGATGTGTATTATTTTTTTTCCCTTTTAGATGTATATTATTAGATTTCTTTTTTCCCTTCAGTGGAGGAAACAGAAGTTTAGAGAAATATGTACATCGCCCAAAGTTACTCAACTAGTGGCAGAAAAAAACTGGTAATACCTCACATTTTTTGGACTCCATATTGTCAGGTACTATTCCAGGCTCTTCGTATAAATGATCAAATTTAATTCTCCCCCAAAACCCAGTTCTTACATCATCTCCATTTTACAGGTAAAGAAACGGAGAGGTTAACTTACCTAAGTGCACAAAAAAGTGACAGAGCTGGAACAGGACCCCCAGGCAGTCCAGCTCCAGAAGCGGGGCCCCACAGACCTCACTCCCTGGACTGCACCATCAAGCCTCCTGACTGGACCTCTCTCCTGGCTCAGAGAGACCATGGCTGACCCAGATCGTTGGGCCTTGCTGGGCCAGTTACTATACTGGCCTGAGCCCCTGCCACGTGCTCCTGGGGCTGACACCACCTACTCCCTGGGACAGGACATGAAGCATGTGAGGCGCCACATGGACTTGGTCTCTGCCATGTTGGTATCCCATGTGGGAAAGTGAGGAGAGGGAGTCCATCCTTTCCTTCTCTCTGTAGAAAATCTGTGAAGATCTGTTGATGGGTGGAGCTCAACCGAGCCTGATACAGACACCTCAATACCTGTATTATGGATACAAGGATTCTTCACTTCTAAACCATTCTTGTTTCCTTCTGAACACCTCAGGGAGAGAAAGGGAAGCAGGAAGCAGTGTTGTTGAAGAGATGCGAAGTGCACGTGCAAGAGAGGGGGTTCTGGAAAAAGAGGTGGGATTTGGAGGGGCAGAAGCAGGTGACAGACGATGACATGCCAACAGGCCTCACCCTGGGGAAGGCAGAGATAACCCCCTCCTGAAGGAAACCAGTGCTAACAATGCCCCTCAGTGGGAGTCAAGTGGCTTAACTGCTGAAATAGCCCCACAACCCCCATGAGCTCTGCTACCCATCTCTCTTTCATGGCCTCCTGCCCCCTCCCCTGGGGTCTGGCACATCCCCACTGACCCTGGCTTAGGTTTGGTCCCTTCAACAGAAACCAGGCCTGGCCTCTGGTGTTGAGTGGGGCAACAGTGCTAGATGTGGGGCAGCCTTCCTGGGAAAAGTACAGACTTTTTCCCCAGTGAGGGTCGTTGTTTTAATTAATAAGCTAATATTAATGAAAACAGTGTATATTGCTATCTTTGTGGGCAATAAGCCAAAAGTAAGATCATTTCAGCCTTAGAACAAAATCCTGTTGGGAGGGTGACAGAAGGATCTCGACCACATCAGGATTTTAAGTTTTAGGATTTTGTCATTCAGGCATTTGATTGGGTCCCAGGGAACTACCTGCACTCAAGCTACGCTCGCCTCGGGCCAAATACACAAACTCCACTTCCAAATGTGGAGCTCCGGCTTGGCAGTGGTCTCCAGACATATCAGCACCAGTATGCTTTAACGAAGCCACCGCCTTCCCCGCGCGGCTGGGGTTGGGCTGACCGGAATGTGGCCGGGGCTACTTACGGGGCACACACTGCTGGATGGAGCCTCCCCGGAAGAGAGTGGGGGGCGTCTTCCTGCTGAGCCTCTTCAGTAGGCGGTCACGTTCATTCATCCTGCAGGCAGATCAAACGCAGTCAGTCCTGGTTCATAGGAACACCTCTCAAAGGGCCTCACCCAGTGACTTGAGGTTGCAAAAATAAAACAGACAGGGGAAAAAGGCTTCCTCACGTCAGGAAAAACGTCCAGGTTGGCAAGCAGCTCTATTATTTACAGTAGATGCTATCCCGACACCTTGAGTGCACTGCTCCCTCTTCTAAAAGGCGCTCTGTTTCCAGTCTGTCATGTACGTAACGCCTCTCAACGCTGCCTTCCTCTTAACCGAAGCTCACTACAAGTGCCCTTTCATACCAGGCTCACCCTTGGCTTTCCAGATCGCTTCTGCAGGCAGTGGTCTGTTTCTAGGGAAATGTCTTAAAGCCTCCGTTCCACCTGCAGCCGCCTCTCCCCAAGCCAATAAACTCCACCAAGGGCAAGAGCCTCCCCAGGGGCCTTGGGTCCCCAGCAAGAGACTGATTTCTTTCTGCACAACCTGATTGTTATTTTGAAACAGTGAAAATCAAGGTGAGTTTTCTTGGAAAACACAAGGATTAGGAGCTCTTCTTGCCTTCCCTGAAATGATTCCCTCCAAGTTTGGCACCTCTGTAAGGAAATATGGAGCACAGCTGTTGTTTATTCCTATAAAGCAAAAGGGGGATGCTTTAAAATTGCCCAGGTAGGCAAGAGGGCTTTGATTTCTTATCATTACAATGTCACTTTGCTTGCCCCAGGAGATTCCTGGTGTGTGGGAGTTTGCCAATGCCCTCCGATACGGGCTGAATTCTGTTCCCCCCAAATGCATATGGTGAAGTCCTAACCCCCCAGTTACCTCGGAATGGGACTGTACTTGGAGACGGGGTCTTTAAAGAGGTCATTAGGGTGGCCCTTAATCCAAGATGACTGGTGTCCTCTTGAGGAGAGGAGATTAGGACACAGACACCCACAGAAGAAAGTCCGTATGAAGACCAAGAAGACAGCCATCTACCAGGCTCAGAAGGAACCAACACTGCCAGCACCTTGATCTTGGGCTGCCAGCCTCCAGAAGTGTGAGAAAACAAACCCTGCTAAGTCACTCAGTCTGTGGTACTTTGCGATGGCAGCAGCAGCAGACACATCCAGCCCGGATCTGCCGTTTGTGGGAACGTGAGGCACAGAAGCTGGGCTGCCTGCCGTCCCGAGCACCTCCCCTGCCATGTCGTGGGCCTGGAGCCTGAGGAGGATGGTCTCCTGACCGGAGTCCACTTCACAGCAACCTCAAGGGCCTCGAAAGAAGAATGGGGCCGCAGGTATTCTCAATAGTTCTCTGAGGTGAAGTTCATTTTGCTCTTGAGTTTCCAGAAGAGAGTATTTTCTGATTATGTCGGTCGAAAGGACAATGTTTAATTCATCACCAATTAAAGGCGAGCCTCAGCTAGCTAAGCTTGGCAAAATGTCTGATGGCTGATCAGGAAAAACACTTTTTCTATCCCTTCACACTGGCTTTCCCTTCTCTCTCATGTCTTTTTCTTCCCGGGGCCAAATTAATCTCACTGGGCCCTGCTGAGTGACTGCCCGGGCCAGCAGCCGACAGGAGCAGACGACCGAGGAGGAGCCCGTGAGTGTGCCGGGTGCCGTCCGGCTGGGAGCTCGCTGCCCCCCTACAGTCTGCGGTTCCCTGTGCTGGCTGCTTCCAGGACAGCGGAGGGTAATGAAGGGCTGTCCTCCCCGTGTGAGCCAGCTCCGGCCAGGATGCCTCCATGGAAGGCGCTGCCAGCCTCTGCTCAGGGCGTGTGTGAAGACGGGGCACCTGAGGGCTGGGCCACAGCTCCCTAGGGCAGGCTTTCCAGCCAGGTTGTGGTAAGGAAAAGGCACTCCCTCCCCAGGAACCCAGTGGACGGACTCAGCCCAGGCTCCACCAGCACACCCGACCTCTGCCCTGGCCACCCCCGGGTCTCCATGCTCAGGTCCAGAAGCTCTGCCGGCGGTGGGGCGAGTGAGAACTTCACAGGACCACACAAGCGGGAAATCCCGCATCTTGGTCTCTCACAGGGCGGGTGAGGAGACTCGGCTGTACCAAACACAAAGGTCGCAGGATGCGTTGCTGGCGCTGTTCCTGCCCCTGCCTTTGCGCCAGGCAGATGTCCCTAATTCCCTCGTGAAATGGTGTATGCTTCTCTCTTTTTTATAAGGAAAACACTCCAAACGCATAGAAACTAGTACGGCGAATGTCCACCAACCTGCTCAGCTTTAGCAAATGGTAGCTCCGCCGCTTGACCCCTTGTTTCAGAGGGACCCACTCCGTCCTGCAGCCCTTCCTTCCAGGTGGCAAGGAGACACGTCCACCCAGAGCCCACGCCTGTCCCCCAGCCCAGGTATTTGGGACGCCAGAAGTCCCTGTTGAGTGACACCTCTCCAAGCTGGCATCCAAGGCCAACCTGAGCTCCTCACTCTCTTCCTAAGAGCAGACCCTATAGCCAGTGTGCACTCTCCTAGGCCTGTGGGTGGCCAATGGGTGGTTTTTTGCAAGGGATATGTATGCGGGGATGGGGATGTCCAAAGACATGTGTGCGAACTCCCTCACAGTGTAGGACAGAGAGATGGGGTCTGCTAACTCTTCTCCATGCCACCACTTTCTGGCTCCAACCCCCAAAGAATCTTTGTGAAGGTATATTAATCAAGGTATATGGCTATTTGTTAGCTTGACTGATAACTTTCACATACCCAGACATGGTACTTGATCTCCATTTGTACTCTCACACCAAGTCCTGTCCTGGTTGTGAGAACTACTTCAAAAAAATTTTTTTAGGGCGCCTGGGTGGCTCAGTTGGTTAAGCGACTGCCTTCGGCTCAGGTCCTGATCCTGGAGTCCCGGGATCGAGTCCCGCATCGGGCTCCCTGCTCGGCGGGGAGTCTGCTTCTCCCTCTGACCCTCCTCACTCTCATGTGCTCTCTCTCATTCTCTCTCTCTCAAATAAATAAATAAAATCTTAAAAAAAAAAAAAAAACCTGTCTGAGAACCCAGCTGAACAGGCGCTGAAAGAGGCATCTGCCTTGTTTATCTTTGTATCCCCAGCACACAGGATAAACTCTGAAGTACAGCGAATGAATAAAGCAAGCGAATGAACGGACTAGGTCATTCATGTGATGCTTCACATCCTTCTCTGCTTACTAACTCCATCACAGCACTGATTGCACTGTGCTGAAATTGTCT
>NC_138371.1:107324898-107365118 GCF_054177405.1 Leptonychotes weddellii | reverse complement strand
AAGAACCAGCCCTGAAGAACACAGGGGCCGCAAGCAGCATTTGGCTCCAAATGCCCAAGTGCAGGTCCCAAGAAAACTTGACCTTAAAGAGGAAAACCGGGGGGCACCTGGGTGGCTCAGTTGGTTGAGCGACTGCCTTCAGCTCAGGTCATGATTCTGGAGTCCCTGGATCGAGTCCCGCATCGGGCTCCCTGCTCGGCGGGGAGTCTGCTTCTCCCTCTGACCCTCCCCCCTCTCATGCTCTCTCTCTATCTCATTCTCTCTCTCAAATAAATAAAATCTTTAAAAAAATTTTTTTAAGTGTATTTATTATTATTATTATTATTATTATAATCTCTACACCCAACGTGTGGCTTGAACTCACAACCTTGAGATCAAGAGTCACATGTTCCTCCGACTGAACCAACCAGCTCCCCCACTTCAATTTTAACAAAACAATAAAATCTCAAATATAAAGTCCCTTATATTCCTCCCAGATCCCATTCTTTTTCCTTCTAGTATAATAAGTTTAGAAATAATCTTCCATCTATATGTCATACTTTTGTTTTACATATATATGCAACACAACTAATACTTAATCATGTTCTAAAATACGTCTAAATAGTGTCATTTATTTTATCCTTCTCTTGTACCACATTTGTCTTTGCTCTTTTTCTTCTTATATTCTTTTTAATTATCTACTCATTTACAGGACTAGTTCTTCGCAGGTAATCTGTCTTTTTCCTTCTAGATACTTTTATAATTATTCTGTCTTTGGTGCTGCAGTTTTGTTACAACACTTAGTATGACTAGGTGTAGATTTGGTTTTATATCCTGCTCAGTTACTCAGGCCTGGAAAGCCACTATAACTCGAAAGTTTATCTTCATGTATGGAAAACACTTTGAATACTGCCTGTCCCCAGTTCTCTGTTTTTTCTTATTCAGGGGCTTCTTACATATATAATTCTATCTTCCACATCCCTACATCTCCTCTACATTTTCCATTTCCTTTCTTTCTTTGGCTTTATCTACACTATTATTCAGCTGACTGGCATGCTTTAATTTCAATTAGTACCCTTTTCATGTTTATCTTCCAGACCCACCTGTTTTTACATACTGTCTTACTCTTGCTTTTTGATTTCTGTATCTTCTTTCTTCAGTACTTTATAGATTCTTTCAGATATTCTTTGCATCTCCCGTTCTTGGGGGGATGGGGGGGCTAATAAATGTCTGCAGTATTCCATGACTCTCCTTCACTGTGATTCATTTACTGTGTGTGCTCTAGTTATGAAATCATTCTTCAGAATGATTTTTTTTGCCTCTGCCAGGATCCTATGGGTTACATCAATTTTTATATTATCTTAGCTTAGTTCCTATAGCATTGGGAATAGTCTAAAATTGGACCTCATACATAAGCATGGGCTTCCAGTTTCTAGTGGGTAATTCTTTCCTCTGCATTGCTGCTTTGTCAATCTAGTGAGTAAAATGTTTCTAGTTTCTGTTTCATTAAAATAGCAGCCCTACCAAATTTGCAGCATTATGCATAGGGTTCTCTTCTATCTCACATGGGACTGAGGTTTTATCTTCTCTCCCTACATTAATCTCTGAACCATCAGTCCCTGAGCCTCTTATGTGGTTTAATGTCTCTTCTTCAGCTTCATCTCCTTCTTAGCCTACTGGCTTTTGTGTCTCTCCATTTTTGGCACCTAGGTTTCTGTGTGCTTCTTTTGACTCAATTACATATTAAAAGCCTTTTTTTGTTCATATTTCACTGAACATATCTGTGCATCTGGAAAAGTTCTGAGTCAGCTCAGTCTACCATATTGACTTTATCTGGTTTCTGTGAATAATTTATGTTCTCCTGACCCAATTACTGGAAAACATTATGGCTACAAAACAAAGTCATAGAACTGTTCTTTCTCAAGTCTTGCCATCCTCAGAAACAACCTTTTCTGGAGACCCTTAAAATAGCAACATGTTTGACAAAGCTTTGGGTAATGAAAAGGGTCCTAGAGCTTATAAAGCACTCTAGTGGAGATGTTTGAGCCACTGACTTCTCTATGTGCTCCAATGTCGAAAATGTAAAGGAATATTATATTCCCAATTTCCCTTTTTCTTCTCTGTGGAAGAAAAAAAGCGTTATGAATGAATATTATTAAAATATTTCATGAATGATAATATTGAAAAAGCTCAAGATAGAAAGGGGTGATAATAACATTTGCCCTTCATAGTATTCTGTCATCTACATGTGTCTTGGAAGCTATCTACTCACAAAGACATAGGAAAAAAAGTGAAGGAAACACAACCAAATATTTGGTTAATTTTGAAGAATGGGAAGAAGAGAAAAAAGGAGTACAAATTAGCATAGAGGAGGACAATTTAATCTATGAGATTTTGGTTTAAAAAAGGAGAGAGAATCCTCAAGAAAATACTGGCAAACTGAATTCAGCAGTATAATAAAAGGATTACACACCATGACCAAATGGGATTTATCCCAGCAATGCAAGGATGGTTCAACATACAGAAATCAATCAATGTAATATACCACACATTAACAGAATGAAGGAAAACATCACATGATCATCTCAACTGATGCAGAAAAAGCATTTGACAAAATCCAACACTCTTTCATGATAAAAATACTCAGCAAACAACGGATAGAAGGGAAATTCCTCAACATAGCACAGGTCATTTATGAAAGATTCATAGCTAACATCTTACTCAGTGGTGAAAGACTGAAAGTTACATCTCTATAATCAGGAACAAGACAAAGGAAGCCTGCTTTCACCACTTCTATTCAATGAATTTGTTGGAAGTTTTAATCAAAGCAGTTAGACAAAATTCCAATAGTCTTTTTTTATAAAAATGGAAAAACTTATCCTAAGATTCATAGGGAACTTCAAAAGACCCCCAAATTGCCAAAATAATCTTGAAAAAAGAACAAAGTTATAGGACTCACATTTCCTGATTTCAAAACTTAATACAAAGCTATGGTAATAAGAACAGTGTGGCACTGGCATAAAGATAGACATAAAAATCAATGTAATGTAATTAAGAGCCTAGAAATAAACTCATATATATCTATGGTCAATTGATTTTTGGTTAGGCTACCAAAATCATACAAAAATTAACCAAATTTGGATAAAAGACTTAAATATAAGAGTTGAAACTATAGGGTGCCTGGGTGGCTCAGTTGGTTAAGCGACTGCCTTCGGCTCAGGTCATGATCCTGGAGTCCCTGGATCGAGTCTTGCATCGGGCTCCCTGCTCGGCAGGGAGTCTGCTTCGTCCTCTGACCCTATCCCCTCTCATGTGCTCTCTCTCTCTCATTCTCTCTCAAATAAATAAATAAAATCTTAAAAAAAAAGAGTTGAAACTATATAAATCTTAGAAGAAAACAAAGGAGTTGTTTAATGTTTATAAACAACTATACATCTTTATAACCTTGGATTTGGCAGTGGTTTCAAAAATATGAAACCCAAAGCACAGGCAACAGAAGAAAAAATAAACTGGATTTCATCAAAATTAAAAACTTTTTCTCATCAAAGGACATAATAAAGAAAGTAGAAAGGCAACCATGAAATGAGAGAAAGTATTTGCAAATCACATATCTGATAAGGGTCTAGTATCCAGAATATATCAATAATCCCCAAAACTTAACAAAAAAGACAAACAACCCAGTTCAAAAATGGACAAAGGACTTAAATAGACATTTATCCAAAGAATAAATATGATGGCCAACAAGCACATGAAAAGATATTCAACATCATTAGTCATTAGGGAAATACAAATAAAAACCACAAAGCGACAGCACTTAACATCTACTAGGATGGCTATAATTAAAAACAAACAGAAAACAGAAAATAACAAGTATTAGAGAGGATGTAGAGAACTTGGAAGCCCAGCACATTACTGGTGGGATTATAAAATGGTGCAGCCACTGTTCTTCAATAAATTCTACACAGAATACTGCATCACCCAGCCATTCCACTCCAAGGTAAACTTCCAAAAAAAAAAAAAAAGGAAAATGGTCTCAAATAGATACTTGTACACCAGTATCTACAGCAGCCTTATTCACAACAGCCAAAAGATGAAAACAATCTGGATGCCTATCAACCGATGAATGGAAATAAAATGTGTATATTCCATACAGTGGACTATTACTTAGCCATGAAAAGGAACCAAGTACTGAGATATGCTACAACATGGATAAGCCTTGAAAACATTATGGTAAGTGAAAGAAGCCAAACCCCAGAGGCCATTTATTGCATGATTATATGAAATGTCCAGAATCGACAAATACGTAAATAGAAAAAAGAGTAGTGGTTACCAGGAATATAGGGTGGGTAGATGGAGGAGAGAAACGGGAAATGACTGCTTAAAGCATATGAGGTTTCCTTTGGGGAAGTGAAAATGTTCTGGAAGTAGACAGTGGCAATGGTGGTACAATATTGTAAATGTACTAAATGCCACTGAATTGTACACTTTAAAATGGTAAGTGTGGGGTGCCTAGCTGGCTCAGTTGGTAGGGATGCAACTCTTGATATCGGGGTTGTAAGTTCGAGCCCCACATTGGGTGTAGAGATTACGTAAAATAGTAAGTTTCACCCTATGTGAATTTTACCACAATTTAAATGAAAGAAAACTCAAACAGAAAGGAGAGGGAATGGGTCCTGAAGTGAAGTAAATTCCCTCCCATAGCCTGAACTGTTGCTAATGATGCCATCTTCACATTTTACTTCTCTAATGGTGGGAGATGCTGGAGCTAATGTGTTTTCTTTGATTGTGTCCTATCCTAGATGAAGTATACACGCCGACCGTGACTTACCGATACAAAAGTTGTATGTAACATACATTCACCAAATGTACGTGCACTCTCAGTGCCTACCCAGTAATGATGGTGAAACCCAATGTCATGCAAGTCCATACAAGCAGGCTCTATTTAGAAGCTGACATATCTTAGAGGTGGTGGTATGCTCCTATCTCAAAAAATGAGCAGTTTAGGAAGGAGTAGTGAGCTGAGAAGCATTATGTTGGGGAATAACAAACTCATGTCCACATTTCTGTCAGGCTATTCCTGCAAAAATCACAAGAGCATAACTGCCAAAGAGCAGGAACATGGAGAATATAGCAAATAATTGCAAGTCTGTTTTTAGATCTTGTCAGTAGTTACAGCTGCTAGGAATCATAGCTGACATACAAAGCCAAAAACAAATAGGTATTTTTAGAAACTTATTTTTCAATTACTGCTGGACCGTATTCAAAACATAAATCTGACAGGTTCCTCAAAAAAAAAGCTAGTCCAAAGTTCTTTTTCCTTCAGGTAAGGCTAAACATCTACCAATCTATCAGACTACTGAAATTCTAACCTATTTTTAAGGATCCCTAGAGAATGAGATTTCATAGCCTCAACTGGTAACTTATTCTATGCCTTATAATCTGAACATCAGAAACTGAGAAGCTTGTAGGCTCAAGTGCATTCCAGACCTACCTAGGCCTTTGTAGGATCAAAAACCTGCCTTAGTTAAACAGACTAATGAAATGAGGGAAAATAACAAGAATAAAAACAAAATAGGTTTTCTAGACTAAGATTCCAATAAGATAGGAGTTATGACTCTGGAGCTAGGAGCCCTTCATAAATTCTATTCCATTAGATGGTGGTAAATTATTCTCCTGTTTCCTTCCTGCCAATCCATACACATCCTGCTTTTAAAACATGACTTCCTTTCATTCAGCAATTATGCTGCACCTGTTATACGTGAGATCCAGTGCTGTTCCTGCCCTTATGAAGCTCACAGTCTCTGAGGTGATCTTGCTGTGCAGACAGGTAAGTGCCATAATGGAGATTACATGGGCCTCCAAAGTGGTAAAACTGAGGAGTGAAAACTCGGAGAAAGCTCAGGAAGGCTTCGAGAAGAATCGCCACTGAAGCTGCATCTTGAACAATGGATAACTCCTTGTTGATCATCCAGATGTAAACACGGAAGAATAGGGTTAGTGGGAAAGACAATGAGTCCAGTTTTGGATGTGAGGCTTCGTGTTGCCTCTGAGACATTCAGAAGGCCATGGGATATTGGGGTCTAGAGAGGTCCAAGCCAGAGATGCCACTTTGGATTCCTCCACCTGTGGAAACCCACAGAGACCAGGCAGAGTGAGCAGGTACCATGAGGCGTGATTCCTCGAAGCACCAACATGTTGTCTGAGGGTTCAACCAGAGGGTCTATTCTCTCAGGGACCAAGTCATACTATCTCTGCATTCTTCATAGTACTCACCCTGGGCTGAGAACGGAGGACGTGGTTACATACATAAAATTGCATTTGTGCTCTGTATTTACTGATTTGGGATGTCTTATTCTATCTTATTCTCATGTGTCTCCACAGCCTGATTCTGCCATCATTTGTCTCTGTATCTGTCCCAACGCCTAACACTGGGCTAGGACACAGTGGGCTTTTTAATAGCAGCCAAGATGAATTCCTTTGTATTATTCTTTACAGATGACCGAATAGGGACATCATCCCAATTCTCTTCCAGAGGAGGAAAACCCCCTCCAAACTCTAGAAGAGACTGTGAGAAACAAGACCTAACAAAACAACTCTGTGGCCTTTACAGAGATAGGACATTGTATTTTGTTAAGAATTCAGATTACATGGAACAGTTAAAAGACAGTCTGGCTGAGGACTCAAGGTTAACTAACTTAATACAAATTCCATTAAAAAATAAAAGGATAGATCCCTCCTGTCCTCCCTGGTCTCAAGTCTCCTCTGACCTCACAACTGGGAACTGGAGGGAAGAAAGGCTTATACTAGCAAGGTGCTTATGTTCTGTCCAAAGTTTTGGAAAGTGGACTGTTCTGGGTATTGGAAGAAATGCCATTGTCTTACAATGTGGATTAGTTGATTTCCTATCAAAAAGACAACTTTGTCCTCAGGAGTTGTGGTACCAAATTAAGCAGTGAATTTGCAAGAGGAAACAGCAGATTTGCTGCCTCAAGATAGATGGGATCTGTTGACAACCACCCTGGGTCAGAACACAGGTGATGCACAAAGCCAACCCTGCTGATGGGCAGAACTGCAAGCCTTTAACAAAAAGAGGGGCAGCTGACATTGAAAAGATTTAAAAGCAGAAACAGATAACATGTGATCCTTTTCTAACGTGTCTGCATGTAGGAGTGAGAACTTAAATAAACCAATGCAGTTGGAAGGAAAGTTCAAGAAGAAATAGAAACTAGCAGCTAGCAACCATATTGTCCTTTCACTTGAAAAAGCAACTTGGATGAAATTGGTAAAAATGGCTTCTCCTGAAAATTAGTACTGCATTACCATATCCCACTGACTTTTAAAAAGTAAAAAAACAAAACCCATTTAAAAGACACTTCTGTCCAGAGACTTCTGCTTTTAGAAAGATGAAATAGATGTATTTTCCCTGTTCCTTTTGCTAAGCACAGCTGACAACCCGTTATGTATGAAATTAGATATATAAAACAACAATTATACATATAAAACAAATTATATATATAATTATGTATATAAACCTCAGAGCATGAGAAACCTCAGTTTTCTTTTGGCCTCACAGATCCCAGACTTGGAGCTGAAAAGCCTGGCAACCCAGAAATGCCACTGGGTGTGACCAAAAAGCCCAGAAAAAAGCCTGTTTTCTCTAGCCAAAGGAACAGGAAAGGGGCAGCCTAGTAAGACAGAAAACTTTTAGACCATAATCACACAACCCCACCCTAACACCACAGGAAGAAAAAAACAAGTGTGGCTCCACCCCCACTCATGCCAGCAAAGACCAAGTGGTGAGCCTAGATTTCCACCTTATGAGACTGCAAAAAGGCACCTTATGGCCCTACTGAGGCGGTGACAGAGGAGGCCAAGTAGGGGCCTGGGATTTGCATCCTTGCCAGCTGATAATGAAGTCTCTGGCCCCCTGTGGTGTCCTCAGAGACAACATGGGAAGAATGATCTTCTACCCCCTACCCAGCAAAAGGAGGCATTCCTTCTCCTCCTCCTTTGCGTGGTGTCAGAAGAGGCCTAATAGAGAATCAGGACTTTCATCACTGCCCAGTAGTAACAAGGGCATACCCCTGCCTCCTCCCCTGTGCCACACCTGCCTACCCTTAGCATTGTCAGTGGAGATTGTGTGGACAGCAGGCACTCCCATCCCCACCTAGCAGGCTTCACTGGAGATCAAGTAGGGGCTCTGGATGACTTCTACTTGGCAGGATCCAGAGTCAGATAACATAACACCTAAGATGTCCACATTTCATTTGAAAGTGACTTGTCATATGAAGAACCAGGAAGATGTCCAAATGAATGAAAAAAATCAACTGATGCCAACGCCAAGATGACAGAGATGGTGGTATCATCTGACAAAGATATTAAAGCAGCCATGATTAAAAATGCTTCTATGTGCAGTTAGGAATATGCTTAAAACAAATGAAAACAAAAGAAGCAAGCCTCAAAAAAGAAATGGAAGATATAAAGAAGAACCAGTTATAAATTTTAGAACTCAAAAATACAGTAACAAATAAAAAGCTTGGTGGATGGGCTCAATAGCAGGATGGAGAGGATAGAAGAAACAATTAGTAAATAGGAAGACAGAATAGTGGCAATGACTGAATCTGAACAACAGACAAAATAGACTGAGGAAAAAACTAACAGGGTCTCAGGGACCTGTGGTAGTAAAAGAAGATATAACACTCATGTCTTCAAAGTTGCAGAAGGAGAGGAGAAAGAAAAAGCACTCAAAGAAATAAAGGCTGAAAACTTCCCAAATGGGTGAGAAACATAAACCTATAGATTCAAGAAGCTGCACAAATTCTAAATATGCTAAGCCCAAAGAAATCCAGACCAAGATAGATTATAATTAAATTTCTGGAAACTAAAGACAAAGAAAAGATCTCAAAAGCAGCCAACGATAAATGATACTTTACCTATAGGGAAAACCAATTGGAATGACAGTGGATTTCTCATCAGAAACTACGGAGGCCAGAAGTGGCATAATATTTTTCAAGTGTTGAAAGAAAAGAACTGTCCACTTGGTGGAAATATCTTTCTGGAATGAAGAAATCAAGAGATTTTCAAATGGAAGGAACTAAGAATTTGTCACCATCAGAAGTACCCTACAAGAATAGCTAAGAGAAGTTTTAGAAACAAAAAGGACATGATAAAAGAAAGAATCTTGGGACATCAGGAAGAAAGAACGAACATGGTAAGCAAAAATATGGGTACATACAATGGGCTTTTCTTTTCCTCTTGAAGTCCCCAAATTATGGTTGACTAAGTTGAAGCAAAAATTATACACTGTCTGATGTGGTTCTAAATGTATATAGAGAAAATATTTAAGAAAAGTATATTATAAGTGGGGGTGGGTAAAGAAATGTAAAAGGAGGTAAGTTTTCTGTACTTCACTCAGACTGGTAAAATAACAAAAGCACTAGACTATGATTAGTTATGTATATATAATATATAGAACAACCGTAAAGAAAGCTATACTGTGAGGCACATTCAAAAATACAATAGATAAATCAAAATGGAACTCTAAAAAATGTTCACATAACCCACAAGAAGGAAGGAAAAACAAAACAGAGAAATGAAAACCAGAACAAACAGAAAACAAAAGATAAAATGGAGAATTCTACTGGATTCTATTCTCACTGGAGAATTCTATCAAATATATTTAAAGAAGACTTAACACCAATTCTACACAATCTTTTCCAGAAAATCGAAGAAGAAAGGACATTTTCCAATTCATTTATGAAACTAGTATTTCTGTGACAGCAAAACCATTTAAAGACATTTAAAAAAAGAAGAAAGAAAACCATAGCCAATACTCCTCATGAATATAGATGCAAAATTTCTGAACAAAATATTAGTAAATGCAATTCAGCAATAGATAATGATAGCAACACCACACGAACAAGTGGGCTTTATTCCAGGGATGCAACACTGGTTCAATATACAAAAACCAATCAATGTAATCCACTGTATTAACAGGCTAAAGAGGGCGGAAAAAAGCACATGATCATATCAGTTGCTACAGTAAAACACTTTACAAGATTCAACACCCATTCATGATTTAAAAAACAAAGTAAAGCCTAGTAAATTAGGAATAAAGGGGGACTTCCTCAACCTGACAAAGAACATCTATGAAAACCCCACAGCTAACACCATACTTTGTTATGAAAGACTGATACTTTCCCCCTAAGATAGGGAACAAGGCAAGGTTGTCGATTTCCACCACTCTTATCCAGCATAGTGCTGAAAGTTATAGCCAGTGCAATATGGCAAGAAAAGGAAATAAAAGAAATATGGATCAGAAAGGAAGTAATAAAAATGTTTCCATTTGTAGATGATGTGATGATCTAGAAAATCCCAATAAATATAAATATAAATATAAATATAAATATAAATATAAATAAGAAAGTACTAACATGGGGCGCCTGGGTAGCTCAGTCGTTAAGTGTCTGCCTTCAGCTCGGGTCATGATCCCAGGGTCCTGGGATTGAGCCCCGCGTCAGGCTCCCTGCTCAGCGGGAAGCCTGTTTCTCCCTCTCCCACTTCCCCTGCTTGTGTTCCCTCTCTTGCTGTGTCTCTCTCTGTCAAATAAATAAATAAAATTAAAAAAAAAGGACCAACACACATATATAAATGCATATAAAATTCCCAGAACTAAGAAGTGAGCTCAGCAAGACTGCATGCTATGCATGCTATAAGACCAACATACAAAAGTCAGTTGTATTTCTATGTACTAGCAATGAACACATGAATCCTGAAATGAAAAATATGATGCAATTTATGATTGCTCAAAAATACGAAATAGGTGTAAATCTAGCAAAATATATACAGGACTTATACACTGAAAAGTACACAATGTTGACAAAAGAAAGATCTAAATAAATGGAGAGACATGTCATTTGCATGGATTGGAAGACTCAACATAATAAAAATACTAATTCTTCCCAAATTGATATATAAGTTTAAAGCAATTCCTATCAAAATCCCAACAAGATATTTTGTAGGTATAGACAAGATTACCTAAAAAATATATAGAGAAGCAAAGGAGCTAGAGTAGCTAAAAACAATTTTGAAAAAGAAGAATAAAATGGAACAGATCAGTCTACCTGATTTCAAGACCTAGGATATGGTAATCAAGACAATATGCCATTGGTTGAGGGAAAAGACACATAGATTCATAGACTAGATTAGAATAGAGAACCCAGGAAAAAGACCACAAAAACCTACCTAATTTTGGACGAAGGTGTAAAAGTAATTCAGTAAAAGATACTCTTTTCCACAAATGATGCAGGAGCAACTATGCATACATAGGGAAAAAGTAAACTCTCTATATAGGTCTCCCACCTTATATAAAAATCAACTCAATATGAATCACAGACTTAAGAGCAAAATATACAACTATATAACTTGTAGGAAAAAAATCAGACAACATATTTGGGATCTAGGACTATGCAAAAAGTTCTTGGACTTGACACCAAAAGCAAAATCCATAAAGAAAAATTCATTTGGGCTTAAAAACTTTTTTTTTCCTGAGAAAGATTCTCTTCCAGAAGCCGAAAGGACATGCTATAGAGTGGGAGAAAATATTTGTCAACTATATATCTGACAAAGGACTAACAGTCTAGAGTATATAAAGAACTCTCAAAACTCAGCAGGAAAAAACCCCAAGGAATCCAATTAGAAAATGGGCAAAAGACATGAAGAGACATTTCATCAGAAAGGATATATGGATGGTAAATGAGCACATGAAAAGATGTTTAGCATCATTAGCAATTAGGGAAATGCAAATTAAAACCACAATGAGCTATTACTACACACTTACCACAATGGCTAACATAAAAAAATAGTGACAACAAATGCTGGCGAGGATGTGGAAAAATTGAATCACTCTTACGTTACTGGTGGAAATATAAAATGGTATGGCCACTCTAAAAAACAGTTTGGCATTTCCTTAAAAAACCAAACACATCACAACCTTGTGAATGCACTAAAAACCACTGAACTATATGCTTTAAAAAGGTGAAGTTTCTGTATTTGAATTATATGTAAAAAGAAAAAAAAAGATCAGATAAACCTGAGCTAATGTGCAGCCCAAATTATCACCCCACAGAATGGAAGCTAAAAAATGGTTCTTATTTTAAAAAACAAACAAACAAAAAACCTACCTAAATATGCAATGACCACAAACCCAGCAGTTGCACTCCTGGACATTTATAGCAGAGAAATAAGGATTTATGTTCACAGAAAAACCTGTAAACACGTGTTTACAGGAGCTTTACTCATAATAGCCCCAAGCCGAAAACCCAGATATCCTTCAACAGGTGAATGCTTTAACAAAGTGTGGTATAGCCATGCCATGAAATATTACTCAACAAGAAAGAGAAAGAAACCATTGATGCTATGCAAGAACCTGGATGAGTCCCCAGAGAATTATGCCAAGTGAGAAAAGGTCACTACACATTGTATGACTCATGTATATGACATTCTTGAAATGACAAAATTATGGACATAGAGAACAGATTAACAGCAGCCCAGAGCTAAGGAGAGGGCAGAAGGTAGATGTGGCTATAGAAAGATATGAAGATCCTGTGGTGACAAAATGTTTCCTATCTTGACTGCATCAGTGTCGATTCCCTGGCCGTGATACTGTTCTTATAGTTTTGCAAGATGTCCCCAGAGGGGGAAACTGAGTAAAGGCTACAACAGGATCTCTCTGTATTATCTCTTACAACCACATGTGAAGCTGCCAATGATCTCAAAATAAAAAGTTTAAACAAGCCCCCCAAAATGTATGCATTTCCTTCTATTTTGTGCTCCTCTGCAGGGTGAGGAAATGCTCCCTCGCTGAGCTCCTTGCAAGGGGGTGGGAGACTCTCATCCATCTCCTGCAGCCGCCTACCCCAGGGAGAGCCGTCCAGCCTCATTAGCAGAGCAGGCGAAGTGCAATTTGAGTGACAGCCCCGGCACATATGGAAACCATTACCTCATTTCGCGACTTGTAACGAGGTAGTGAGGCTCCCCTTCTACAAGGCTGAGTTCCGTGGTCCCATCAGAAAGCCTATGTAAAGGTCAGGTCGGAGTCACGGGGCCATTAGGAACAGATAAATTAGCAGGGCACCTGGCTGACCCCACGCGGCCTTGGTGAAATGCCATGCGGGAGGCTGAAAAGCCCCCGGCGTGCGGCAGTGAGCGAGGAGTAGTTTAGGCTCTGTGTGTTTCCTGATGGGGCATCTGGGAAAGGACAAGGCAAAAGAACTCGGGGGTGATGCACCACGCTGGCCAGGAAGAGGCAGCTTTCCGGGCATCGAGTTCTGCGAAAGTTCTATTTCTACCCACTGGCCCGTGCCATCTCTCTGCTCAAAAGCATACACTAAATGCAAGACCCTGGCTTCCTCTCAAGCCCAATCCCCTGCTCTGCTTCCCCCTGCCGCCGCCACGTGGCCTTTCTTGTTTCTTGCCATTGCTGGAACACTACCAATTTCCCACATCAGGGTCTTTGCTCTTGGCGGTCTCTCTGTCTGGGATGTTCTTCCCACGGTAGCTCTCTCCTTCAGAGCAGCCTCCCTCAGAGCAGCTTACTGTAAAACCTCCCTGCCTCCTCACTCCCTACCCCTAAACCTTGCTTTATTTTTCTTCATTTCCCTTTTCACTCCAGAGTTTGTGTTTACTTTCAGTGCCCCCCAGAAGGTATGTTCTCGGAGGGTCGGTTCTATCCGTGTCTTTCGTTCACAGAAACCAGTGCCCAGCACAAGGAAGATGCTCAAGGATTGTTTTTGGAAGGATTGGAGCGATGAAGAGATGAAGAATAAATGCAGGTGGGCCAAAGTACAAAAGCGAAGGCAAAGATGAAAAGGGCCAGGCCCCAAGGCTCTCTGGTCTTTCTCCTTCCAAAGGCCGTGCAGGCACGTCACCGTCCTGGGGGAGGGGAGGAGCTGATGTGACCAGCCAGGAGCTCGTCACAAGGAGCTTCTCTGTAAAGAAGAGCGTTTCCAGGGCCACAGGACTACCAAGTCGACATTCTCATTCTGCCAAAGAAGGGTCAACACTTCTCAGACAGACACAGACTGGCTAAGAGTTACTTGCTTGTACAATGGAAACGGTGCATTTCAGTGCAGGTCCAAAGTTCACCCTCCCGTGAAGTCTGAAAACAATGGCCTCATTTAAGGGTGTTAAATTAGTGAAACAAGGAGGCCCTTAGACTAATGTGGTTTTAATGCCATGGTGGCCTACATAGGCAAACCAAAGTCTGAGCTTGTAAATACCTCACGGTTATGAAGTTGAAACCTAAGGACAACCAATCACAAACCCAACTAGGCTTTAGGTGATAGCCCATCCAGAATTTCCTTCATTTGCAGCACCTTTTCTCTATGAAACTCTCTCCCTGAGCTCCTTCCTGTTGGTGGAGCGCTCCTAAAACCACGTCTGGTCTGTTGCTTCTGATTCAAATTGATTTTTGCTCAAATAGACTCAATTTTTAATATGCCTCAGTTTATCTTTTAACAAGGGGCAAGTGGCGAAGGAGGGAAGACACGCACTTGGGAGGGTGGAAAGAATAAATAAAGAATAAAAAGGCAATGACGATTTTTAAAGGGCTTGATGCTTATAGATAATAGCTGGAAATAGCACAGGGAGCTGGGAAGAAGCAGAGGAAAATTCGGGGCAGGTATTGAGGACAGTTTTTGAACAATGAAGCCCTACTGGGTGAGAGTATAGTTAGCAGCTTTATCACATAAAAGACTGAAAATCGGCTGTGACTTGACAGAGCATCTAATATATGAAGGGAGAGACATGGGGGTGATGACTTAACAGTATTTTAATCAATTAAATTCCTTGAATGTGAACTTGCATTTATATGTAAAATGACACAAGTTTGTCTATTTGAGCTGAAGAAGATTTGGGTCAAGTTTGAAACCATTGAGACTGTTCATGAATGTTAGTTTCTTTTTAAAATAGCAAACTTTCTAGTAAGCCCATTAAGCTGCAAATTAATGACAGTAAAAGTAACTGTCCTCATACTTTGCTCCTCCTCTCCTAGGACCCTTCCTAGGACACAGTGTCTGGGACTGGGCAATAAACATCTGACTTTACAAATTCAGGTAAGAATCCAAACAAACAATTCAAAGTTGGCCCCAGGGTCCCCCTGACTCAATTGTCAAAGTAAGGAAAGGTAAGCTTCACTACCGATTAACCTCCTAAACACTAATTAAAGATAATGAGGGATCAAGGTACCTGGCACAGTCTGACCTCTGTGTCCTCCCAGAATTCACAAGAGTCTGATGGTCCGTGTGAGACTCGCAGAGAGGAAAAGGATAAAGTGGAAGCAGGTGCCTGCATCATACGGTCTCCTTGGGAGAAACGCACGGCCCCATCGATGGGGAATACAATAAACTCTCTTTATGAGAATTACATAGAGCAGAATGTGCAGATCTTAGCTGAGGGTATTTGTTGATAGGACTTCAGATCATGAGTGAGTCACTAAGTTTGGACCAGCCCTTGGAGAGAGCTAGAGGCCTTCAACAAATTATCTTTTAAACGAGAACACTTGATTCATGTTTTTGAGGGGCTTAAAGTCCATTCTGGAACAAGGTGGGGTGTGTGTAAGTAACACTTTATATAAAGGGGTGAATGAACTCACAATCGTGCATACTCTGGAGTCCAGCCATGCCACCACCAATATTTGGAAGTACTCTCCTCTGCCTTCTTCTACCTCATCCCACGTGGAGCAGTGTAATATTATCAGTTAAGTCCTAAGTAGAGCCAGACAAAGCCATTGGAAAAAGTAATCTGTGTGTATCTGAGCTTCCTTCTCTTTTCCAGTGAACCTGTTATAACTAGGATGTAACACAGAGCCTAGCCCTTCCTACCTGTGTGTGGCTGCCATTCTCATCACTTGTGAGTCAACGCCTTTTCCCAGCTCCGCATGCAGGCGCTGGGGTCCAGTGTCTTCATTCTCATGGCAGAGATGGCAAATGAGTCATGGGACACTGAGGGACTGGCGGCCAACACAGCGCCCTGAGGCTGACACGCACGCTGAGTTAGCCAGGGCTGGACACACAGGAGGTTCAGCTGAGCTCTCCTCAGTCACTAACCTGAGTCAGGTCCCCATTAACTAGCTGGGTTGCTTTGGAGTGGGAGCTAAAATCTCATTTTCCAGAATCTTGTATGTATACTTACAATTCTGTTTCCTGGGGCCAAGCAGCTGGGCTAAGTACCTGAAAGTGTCTCTTGAAAAATGTCTGCTTCATCCAAAAAAAAAAAAAAAAAAATTAACCCACATTCTTCAGCAGAAAGTGACTGTAAACAGTGGGTTTTCAAATCAGCAATTTCAAGAGAACAAGTGTGCAATAATTGTTCAAGGGAGGCCACACCTGCTGGAAAATTCTATGTGCAACAAGCAGGAACCATACCACCTTTTAAAATTTGTGTGTTGATTGTTAAGGTAAACAGAAAAGGAAAATTAACATTCAGTTATCTGGTGTCCTTTGAAGGCTGTCCAGACTGAGAACCTGACCTGGGCTACAGAAGGCTGGCAAATGTGACCCCCAACTCTACTTGGCTGGTGGCCACGGATGGTCTTGGCAACTCATCGAGTCCTCTCTGGGTCTCCTCTTTGAAGAAGCATCTTCAGGGTGAACGTGGGGAGGGAGGCAACATGACACAGACTTTGCCAAGGTCTTCTTTCATTACTTCTAAAGCAGGATTTACTGAAAACTGATAAGCACATGGATAGACAAGGCTCAGGGGCTCTTCAGGGGGCTCTCCAGGGGTCAGGTCCTTGCCTTCTTCCAAGTAGAATAGCTGCTAAAGCTGCCTGGTACTTCTGGCAAACCATTTCTTTTCAAATTTCAAAATAAGGCAATTGTCCACATCATTGCTTGCTCATGTTTTCCAGGTTAGAGAAGAGCTCTTGTTGAAAAGGTTCACCCAGATCCCACACTGTGTGGCTGCTCTGACGGGTCTGGCCAGATTACCTTACTCTTGGTTCCTAGCAGTCTGTGGAAAGATTCATGGCAACGGATGTGGGGATAGCGTTAGAAAAGATGTGGTAGAAAATAAAACTACCTGGGGCACAGGACAGGGAAAACATGTTTTCCTTCTCTTTCCCAGTGGGAAAAAACCTTTGGATTATAAATTTCTTAAAGAATGAATTGGATGTTTGCAATGACTTATTCATATGTTTTTACTTGGCCTCTCTCTGGGTAATCCATGAAAATTGTTAAATAGTGAATTAAAACCACAATTTATCTCCAGTGTTAGATGGTATACTTTCAGAATGGAGAAAGCGTACAGGACAATGCTAACATCTAAGAGAACAATGCATCTCTGCTCTGGAAGCGATGCAATTTTTCTGAGATGAAGAACAACAGTCTTCAGGAGGTTAGTGAATCCCCTAAAAATCGAACGCAAAATGGACACGGCGAGGGACGGAGCATAGCTTTCATCAGATGATCAGAGGCCTGATGTGGACATGTTACCGTTTCCACCAACATCCACCATGTGTTTCCTCCCCTGCTGAGGAGACACCTTGACAGAGTGACACCCTGCTACCCCGACATTCCTACGTGGACGGATTCTGCTAATCCAAACCTAAACCAAGCCTCCATGGCATTTCTCCGACTGCCAGGACTTGCACAGGATGGCCCCTTCCCCTTCCAGAAAAATAGAAACTTGTGAACTGCTGGTCATGGGCAAATTCTCCTTCCAACGGTTGTGAACACGGTTCATGTAGGGGTGACCTCCCTGGGATCATGATAGGGGCTGGAGCAGACTTCATATCAGGTGTTGGAGCAAAGTGAAAAGGCGGAAAGACTCCGGGTCCTGGTGACATTCCTGGCCAGGGATCCATCAACCATGACTGCTCTCCAGCAGGAGGTTCAAATTATTGGATAAGCTGGGACCTCTCATGACCTGAAGCGTGGTTTGAATTGGAGCCTGTCTTATTTGCAACAGGAAGCAGCCTCTACGGATACAAGACTTCTTGTTCCAAAACAATTATGAGCCATTGGCCCAAGGACAGACTTTAAGGAACCAAGAGTGTATGCCCAGGAGAGCAACAGGGAGAGTAACCTGAGAGGGTATAGAGAGGACGACATGGGACTTGGCTATTTGTTCTTGGCCTTGTGGCCTTGAGGTATACTTTGCAGTTATTTGTTGAAGAACAGTTTTGGGATATAATTCATAACAGTAATCTAGGTTTTATCATCTTTTTCATTCTTATAACCAGCATATGTTACTTATAGCTGGTATGTTATAGGACAAATAAATCTATGTTATAGAAACAGCTGCCCATTAGGTCTTGTGTGAGAAACTGCATTCCCTACATCAGCAGTGCCAGGAAGTCCCCGGGGCTGGAGGTCAGCCCAAGGGGACATTACCCTAAATTTGCATATTTGGTTGCTTGCTGCTTATCTGCCAGGCAGTTAGTAACCCACAATTTCCTTTTCTCCTCAAAAAGGATGTGAAACCACTATAAGAATGCTTTCTTATAATGTAAATCATTCTAGAGCAGGGTATCAAATATGCACGTCCTGACACAGCCCTGGATGACAGAGGAATTCTGGGGACAGCTATGCCTCGTTTTCGCCTGGACAACTGTAGAGACCTTGGTGAAGAAAGGCCAAGTGGTTCTTTTTAATATTCTCTACTCGTGAGATCTCATTCGATAGCTACTTATAATTAGTGAGGCTTTTAATGGCTCCCTGTGGCTCACAGAATAAATCCCCAGCCTCATCACGGGTCATATGATTTGGTCCTTATCTATTTGTCCAACCTAACATTTCACCACCATGCTGGACTCCCGGCCCGTCATACTGAACTTCTCATTGTGCTGGGAGAACTCTGCAGAGTTATTCCTACAGCCAGAATGCCCTTCCCCTGCTTCACTCCCTGTGAACAGATTCTACTTTGCACTGGGCTCTCCCCCCCATCATTCTCTTAAAGCACTTTGCACACTGTATTCCCATTCTCTATCCGCTCATCTGAAATCATCACTTTACTCTTTTCCTATTCATCACCTAGCATGATCTCTGGCAAAATGCAAGGCTCAATACATGCTCTTGCCTGGATTAGCATCACCACAAAGGATGACAGCATTGGCATCTCTGAGTGAGTGAATACGTATGAGCAACCATGTGTGGAAAATTCTCAGAAACTCCACTTTCATCCAGGCTGACCCCTGAAGCTTAGGAAGAGAATGCACCAGGGATCTGTCAGAGAAATCTACTTTTATAACGTGACCTTCAACAACAGGATATGCGGACTCACAGACATTTAAAAAAGTCATGATACTACTTGTCAGCAGGAGTTTTATACAAAATGTAAGAGTGTGGATATAAATGGGTAATGATTTATAGAAAAAAAAAGAGGGGCGCTTGGGTGGCTCAGTCAGTTAAGCATCTGACTCTCGGTTTCAGCTCAGGTCATGATCACCTGGGTCCTGGGATCAAGCCCTGTGTCAGGCTCCGTGCTCAGCGGGAGTCTGCTTGAAGATTCTCTCTCTCTCCCTCTCTGCTCCTCACCCCACTTGCTAGCATGCATGTGCGCACTCTCTCTAAGTCAAAATAAGTCTCTCTCACTAAAATAAACAAATCTTTAAAAAAACAAAACAAAAAGAAGAAAAAAAAAGAAAGTAGCATCATGTCCTGTGCTGCTCACAGACGGGTGGACACAGTTTTGGGAGAACAAATGATAAACTTCACTATAAATTCAATGATCAGGTTTTTTTTTTGTTGTGACTTCATTTTCTTTTGCTGTTCTTGTAAACGGCAGTTGTTTCTTTGTTGTTGTAAGTGGTGGAAGCGGATGAGAAATGTGTGTGTGCGCGCACACACACACACAAACACATTATATACACACATCTCAGTTGTTAGAAAGGTGAAAATATTTGCTGCAGACACTAACATGAATAGCGGCACAGAAAATCAAGATGGATAAACAGAGGTGCATCTCAGAGCCTGTACATTTCTAATGATGTCATAAGTTGGACGTGCTCCAACAGAGCTATAAAAGAACAAAAGTCAGAAAACACGAAATCTATGCATGGTTTAAGTATAAGCTGCTGTGTTCAAGAAAGAAATTAATGCAAGGAATCCAGCAGTGACAGAACAATGAAGTAAACTTGATGGAATGATGTGGTTATGTCCTTTGAGAATACTACATAAAAAGAAAGAAGAAGAAAAAGTCGCCTAAAGGAACAATAAGAACAGAGCATCTAAAGTACATAAATGAGGATGTCTGCTGGGCCTAATGGAAGAAATCCCCTGAAGATCCTCAAGAAAACTCTTTATCTGGAATCAGAAGGTGCATTTTTCCCAGAGACATTCCTCACAAAACAGCACAAATACAAATCAATTGTTTTTGAGGCTGCAAGTGTATTTTCATTTCCTGATACTGAAGAAACTGAAGGGAAAACTTTGAGGGAGAGCAGCAATGGGGTCTTCAGCCAGTTGACCTAGGACTGCACAGTTTGTGGGTATAAAGAAACAGAGGCCAGAATGGAATGGAAACACGTGGCTGCAGCATTTCTCTGGGTGATCCAACAAGAAGCTCCCTGGGCTTCTACTCTGAAAAGTCACTGTGTCTCCAGTGCTCCAGCACCCAGAGTATCTGTAGATGGCTGGCCAAAGAATACAACCAATTTGTCCAGCAACATGGTGGCAACCAGGCTTGCTCGCGATCCAGCCCCATGCCTCTTTGCTCTCCCTGAGTACCTCAGTGTCTTTGATCTTCTGCAGCCGGTGAAAGACCCTGCCTGAATGGAGAGCATGCACAAGGCTTTGTCTCCAGTCTGTGGCAACTTGGATATTTCTTCAGTTTTCAATAGATGTGTGAGCGTGGCAGAAAGATGACAGCATGGACAATGATCCCGAAGTTGCACGTGACAAAAGTGCTGTCAGCAAGTTCCTGTCCTTAGCTCTTTTCAGAAAAGCAAATTCTTTCTGAACAGGTAGGATAGAGTCAGGATGACAAAAGGTCTGGGTGACATACCAACGACATACCAACGCTTTAATAAACAAAACAACTATCATTCTAGAAATACATGGAATATCTAAAATTTTTCCCATCTGAAATCTTGACTGTTTGTGATGAACTGGAAAAAAGAAATCTATGGCAGAGTTGGAAATTTTTTATTCCATCATTGATGGAAAGTTCTATTTACCCATAAATTTAAAGAGCGCATGTAAAACTCCTAAGTTATACTTTCAAATTTAAATGCCAAAAATTATTTATTTTATATTCCTTAAATTAGATGGTAAGTGATATTAAAATAACTATACGTGGGGCGCCTGGGTGGCTCAGTCGTTAAGCGTCTGCCTTCAGCTCAGGTCATGATCCCAGGGTCCTGGGATCGAGCCCCACATCGGGCTCCCTGCTCGGCGGGGAGCCTGCTTCTCCCTCCCCCAGTCCCCCTGCTTGTGTTCCTGCTCTCGCTATGTCTCTCTCTGTCAAATAAATAAATAAAATCTTTAAAAAAAAAATAACTACACGTGTTTTACTTTCTCTGAAGTGTATATTCTTACCAAAGTCTTCAAATTTTTTGATGAATGTATGCATCTGGATATTGTGACTAAATTGAAATACAGGGATAATGTATGCTTTTAAGGTTACAGCACTGTTTACTAGTTTTCAACCACTAGTTTTTAAAGATTTTACTTATTTATTTATTTGAGAGACAGCGAGTGAGTGAGCGAGGGGAGGAGCAGAGGGAGAGGGACAAGCAGATTCCCCGCTGAGAGCAGAGCCCAACATGTGGCAAGATCTCAGGACCCTGAGATCATGACCTGAGCTGAAATCAAGAGTCAGACACTTAATGACTGAGCCACCCAGGCATCCCCATGAAACACTATTAATATGGCAACTGATCTTTGTAAATCAGGGCTTTTCTCAATACAGCAAAAAGAAAACAGAAAAAATTTGGATAAGACATCTGTCCTCCATAACACTTATTTCAAATTTCTGTCATTTTAAAAATCATCTCACTGTTACTACTAATTGGCTTTAAAACAAGTGTGTTAATTTTAACTGTTATAATAAATTCATACTAAAAAATACTTTCTTTTTTACTCTTTTTTGTGCTTTCACTTTTATATATATATATTTTTTTACTTAACTTTTGAAGAATGGGATTCCATGGCTTTCAATTGGCATGGCAATCACATATTTTACAATATTGGGTCATGCATTTCTCTTGCTTAAGCCCTTTCCATGGCTCCTGGTGACTGAAATCCTGACCCCCATCCTTACTGCAAATTTTCACGTGAGCTGGCCCCTCGGGTGACTTTGCCCTGTACTTCGTAGACACCAGCCAGACCACCAGCTCTTCCGGCCATCTGTGATGCATCTTCCCCAGATCTTGGTTGGGTTGGCTATGTGTTTTATTTAGGTCTCTAAGTGACATTTTGAGAGGCTTTCCTGACATGCAAACCCATTCATTCCCCCATGACAAACCTCTGTTCCATGTTCCTCACAGTGGTCATCACTGATTCTCTTGTTTATTCGCTGTTTGTTCACTGTCTGTTACCCTCACTGGAATGTGAGCTCGAACACGGTGGGGACCTGTCTGTTTCATCCTACACCACACCCTGGCCTGGCACGTCCTCGGTTTTCAGTGAATATCTGTTGCATGATGAGTAAATGACTTGTCCCGTATTAAGCCAAACACTGATTCTATTTGCTATGAAGCCAACATGTTTACTCATTAGCAAGTGTGAATTCCCAATTACCACCACCTAAGGTGCCTTGAGCCAATCCTAATTGCTAGGGCAAGAGAATAAACACTGAATAACCATATTATCACTGCCTTGTTAGAAAGGGAAGACGTAATTGCGACTCACCGAATGGCTAAACCACCAACGCTCTAAGTAGTCCTGGCCTACAGAGGGATTTACTCTTTTGTGCACTAGAGAGACACATTCGTTTTCTTCTGCTCTTATTAGTACAGAAATCCCTCCAAAAGTTCAACAAATCTATTACTAAATGCAGCAGTTCCCATTACAATGATCATCTCTGAGCAATAACTTTTACAAAGTCTCCGAGTTCTCGACTACAAGGTCAATGATGTCATATTCACCTGTGGCCAAATGGCCCTTAACTGGCTTTCCAGGTGCCAGGCACAGAGATGGCACCCACTGCGCCTTACCACAAAGACCACACCTGGCACCTGGGTGTGTGTATGTTCAGAGTAGCGCCGGGTACAAAAACACACCAAAAATAAACAAAAAATGTCCAACACTGCCTCTCAAGTTTTTTTCCTCTAAAGTCTAACACATCCAGGGGATTCAGTAATTCTCTTAAATGCACTACAGAAGCAACTTTGCACCTGTACTTTTGGGGTGCTAGAAGGTCTACACTGCTTTCCTCAGCCTCCCTAAGGATTTAGGAACGGCCCACTGAGAAATGAGCAGAGGAATCTGGCGGTTCCTGGATTATGTTTAATTTGTAACTCGATTTCAGAATGGATGTTCCTGGTCATCCGTTTTCTGCTCGCTGGAATGCTTTACCATCACAGTTGGAGGGAGGGAGGAAAAGGGAGTCACTGTGAAAAGCAGACACTCACTGATAATGAAGTAGAAAAGCGATTAGCCAAGATCTTCTCAAAACCTCCTGTTGGAATGTGAAATATTGCTATTTAAATGATAAGACCTACACTGTGAAAAAAATTATTTAAAAATTTACCTCTGCATGTTTCTATTGCTGGTCAAATGGGTTAAATAAAACTGACTTTCAAAAAAAAAGGGATTAGAATATTTCATACTGCTTAACAAGGCATACGATGAGCCATCAGCACCAGTTACTGACATTAACCTCTCAAGTAAAAATGATTTTTGAAAAGGGGCCTTGTTGGCAAACAGAGAAAGCTGACATTGAACTAACCTAAGCCCTGATGGGAAAAAATAAATTTACTCAAGTCATCCCGGAAACAGAGGCTAAGGACGCGTTACCAGCACACCGAGGCCTGACACTAACCTGCCTCCACGCCCATTGGCTCACCTCCCTGCAACACAGGTCAGACCACTGTTTCTTCATCCTCTTCCAGAGATTGCATAAAGATTCTGCAATCCTTTCATTACAGCAACGGCCAGTGGCTCGGCTCCTGGGAAGTCTAGCACAGCTAACGAGCCACTTAAAGGGGAACAAGAAGTCCTTTGCTTGCTCCCTCCGTAATAAATGACAAAAGGTATTTAAGTTTTCTTCAATTATTAAACACCCATCCATAACAACAACAACAACAATCCCAAAGGCACTCAGGATTTACCATCCGTAAAATAACAGAGAACCAATTATTTTCCGTTGACACAGGAGGCTTAGGCATTAGGTAAATGCTAATTAGGTGTTTTACTTCCTTAGGAGTTGATTTTCCTCATCCTCTCTCTTTCCTTTGCCCAGGATGCAAACAGTCACCAGAAATCCCCATTTGGGTAATCCAGTGAGCCTTTCTGTAATTTCCTGCACCGTTTACTCCCTTTGTTCTACTAATGCATTTCCTCACCTGTTCTGAGTATTTGTCAGCAAGGTGGCAGGTCTCCCTGGGCTTGCGTGGGGGTGCGGTGGACTCTCCCACGGTTCTACGAACCTCTCCCTGTGGTCTCAACCGCCACGGGTGCCGTCTTAGGTCTTGCCCTGGGTTCTTCCCTACACAGGATTAAATCCACTCAATTAGTTTCTTTCATAGACCATCCTAGTCTCCATTAAGGTGATTCTGGCTGGAAATCATCTTCCTCAATAAGCCTTTTCTTTTCTGAATCCTATCAAAGCAGCTGAGCGCCTTTGTGAACTCCTTTGTTTGTATTTGCTCTGAAGTTGACAGACTGTTTGGTTTCCGTATTCCTGTAGGGGAAGGCAGAGTCTCTATGTTCTCTTTACATTTAGGGATGCATAAGGCACGAATGTGCAACTATTATTTTCCGGTTTCCTTGGAGTTCTGCAAAGGGAAGTTATCAAACTGGCAGATTTTGACCTTTTCCCGAAGCTTCCAGTCAGATTCCTGCTCTCAGGAAGCCAGCTCTCCTGGTCTCTCTGGGGGCTCCACTGCTTTCCATGCAAGCCGACTGAGACACAATTGGAAATGGAAGCACTTGGGTAGCTCTCAATACCCTGGCTTTGTGGAAGGAAGCCTGGAGTCAAAGAGGAGGGTCTGGCCTCTGACTTTGCTTGGGTGATGCTGGAGGGAGGGGGTGACCCCACCTCCTTGAGGCTGAGCCCCCTTTTCTGCATAGGAGCACACTCATTCACAGCATGTGGTGATAATCATTTCGAGACAAAGAAAATGGGGCATAACTCCTGTTAAGGCCATGCATTAAAAACAAGGAAGAGAGGGGGTGGAGGGGGGGGGCACTTCTCGGGATTAAAAGAAACATAAAAACACAGCAACCAAAGGTTACACGTGGCCCTTGCCTCGATCCTCATGCAAACCTAATAAATCCCTAAAAAGAGAGGGTTGGTAGGACTCAGAAAATCTGTTTATGGACCGGGTATCAACTAATAACAAGGAATTATTAATTTTTTTTATGTGATAACAGGCATTGCAGTTACGCTGTTTATATGTAATAGCACAAACCAGTGTAACATGTATTAACAGATAATACATGTTAAAATGTACGATGTGATATTTAGAGCTACATCCTTAAGTGTGTGAGGGTGAAAAGTGAGGTCAGGGATTTGCTTTATATGCTTCAGCGAAACCCAAACGTGGCCAAAAAGGAGCTAGATGAAGCGGTTGCGGCAAAATCTTGGTAAGCGTTAAAAAATTTGGGCGGGGAGGATACGGGAGTTCTTTGTACTAAGTTGCCCTACTGTTGTGTCTGCTGAATATCTGAATAACGGACAAAAGTTTCAAAATGAATACATTAAAGGCAGCCCAGGCTGACAGTGTCCTAGTGGCGAGAAGTCAGACAACTTAGTCACGTCAGAGAGTGTGTCCTCAGGACTGCAGATCCCTCCAGGACAAGGGTCTGCCTCAACTGTCCCCGAGGACCCAGACCTCAACCCAGTACCGACACTGTTGTCTAAAAAGAGCCAAGAGACAAGGGCCAAGGGGCAGCACCAGCCGCAGAAAAGCATGACCCAGCCCAGAAAAGCCTGGGAGGGCAAAGGGAGGTGGAAGGCCAGAAGAGGGAGAGGAGGCGGAAATCACTGTGTGGCCCGAGTCTGCACTTGGCTGGACAGCTGATGGGAAAGGTTCTAGACCAGGGAGCCGAGGGAGGAGGGCTGTGTGGAGGGTGGAGCGAGGCAGGAAGGCACCACCGCAGGGAGACCAGTCAGGGGGACTGCGCGGCAGAGAAGCCACTGACCCTGGGAACGGTGCTGGCCCCGGGGGCTGCAAAGGTGGCCAATTTCGGAGTCCTGGCGCCCTGCTGCGTGCGGCAGCAAACGGGGGACAGGATGGTGCTGAGAGAGGGTGAGGAACTGCAGCACTTTGTCACTGATGGGGGCGGGGTCCTCAGGGGGAGACGGCCAGCTCGGGCAGAGACGTGCTGCGCACAGTCTGGATGTGGGACGCAGCCTGGCTGGGAACACGCTCTTCTTTGCAGCATAGAGTCAGTGGAAGCAGAAATCCAAGGCTGACTTGGGCAGCTGACAGGACTGTGAACTCTCCCCCACGCCCCTGACCCCAGACTCACTGTGGCTTCCTCCCGCTGCTCTGGTGTGTCTAGGGCTTGGCAGGGTCCGTGCCCTTCACCCCAGTGAGGGGCGCGTACCCTGATGACGCAAACCAGAGAGTGTGCTGGACTCCCGCTCTGAGAGCTCTGGGAAAACCCACGTGTGTTAAAACGGCCAGTGAAACTTGCTATTCAGCTTCTATGTCAGGGAACAACATGCTGTCAACACTTGCCCAACGTCTCCATATGCTATAGATTTAACATGTGCTATTTCCCTTAAACCTCCAAGTCACGTGATGGTGAGAAAGCTGAAGGTCAGAGACGTAAATAACCCAGCCAAGGTCACACAGCTCAGTGAGTGGCAGGGCTTAGAGCCCCACTCAGGTCTGTCTGTCTCTACACTCGGTGCGCCTTCCTCTGCTTCATGACACAGTGATGGAAAAAATGCAGCTGGAAGTGAAATAAATCCTAACCAGGTGTTGGGAGCAGACATTTGCCACCTGGCCTGGAGAGGTTTGCTAAAATGATGCCATAATTTCCTAGCCTTTTAGCTAATAAAAAACTAATAGACACTTTAGGGAGGAAAAGTGTGGGGAGGGGAAACAAAGGGAAGAGAGAGAGACGTGCTGCCAATAACCAAAACTAGGAGGAAAAACTATTCCTCCTGAAATGATTTAAAGTCTATATTGGGGAAATAATATACAATCAAGCCGGTGTATCTCCTATTTTGAGGCTTGCTTGCACTCATCTTTGACTCAGCAGTTACACAATTTTGACTTGGGAGGTGTGACACCACCAAAGAGCTTTTAAACATTATTTTAAAGACCAAAGGATCTCTCCTTAAAGCTCAAAGCATAGTGGCTATTTTTTGAGTTGAGTACTCACCTCAAAATGTATTGGGGAGTTTTTGGTTTTTAATATGATTGGTTTTAAAAGAGCACCCAGGTGAGTGTCGCCTGGAGTGGACGAATAATCTTTGGTGTGTCTAAAAATGGTGCTGATGCGTTTCAGGCTCTGGCCTCTATGTTCCACTGATAACACTCCATTAGGATTCCCAGATGGCTGGCTTGGAGCCGTGCCCCGCCTATCTGCACAAGGGAGCCTTGATGACACGGGCGCCGTGTGAGCCCAGGCTGTGGCACCCGGACACAGACCAAACCACATTTCCCTCCAGAATCCCCAGGAGGCGGACAGGCCGTCTAGATTACCCTGTGTGTGCCGGCTCGGCCCCGGGGTCACAGAGCCCATGTATCAGCATTCACGAGGACATAAAACCAAACAAGAGATTCGGTGATCGCTCACCATAAGGCAAAGACCAGTCAGCCGGCTACCTTTACCAAGGGCACAGAGTAAATTATACTGCAGGGAAGCACTGAAGTGAAAGAGAATCCCACCGCCTTGCTGGGGAAAGCCAAGGGTAGCAACCAGAACTCCTTGACCTTGAAACTGGAGAAAATCAGCCCAGGGCCTACCCTACCTGCCCGCCCCCGGCAACTGTGATGAACAGAAAGAAGTTCTAAAACAAAACAAGGGTCTCCTTGTGGTTTATTCAGATTAAGTATAACTGGAAAACTCGATGTTTTCATCAAATATATTCACCTTGCTTCTTGATTGCTGTAATACCCAGAACATCCGAACACCCTCTTACCTTGAACCAAGGAAGAAAAAACAATTTAAGGGGAAAAAATTTAGTTTGCCACCCATCCATGACATCTTAGGCATTTTTAAAAATTATATTTGTAAAGGTAAATGACCATCGGTAGGTTTTCTTCCACCAGAGGAAAAAAAAATTGCATGAGTTACATTTTAGGAATAAAGAGGGAGAGGAAGAAAATATTACCAAAACATTGAAAGAAAGAATTCTTCCCTTTAGCTCATTTTTTTAGACACCCGCAAAGTACTGAGATGCGTGACAGATTCTATTCCACACACAGAAAGGTAGGGATATCTCTTGGTCAAGATTTTGGGGAAGATGGTTTGGGGAAAGGTATTCTGAACAATACAAATACTAACAAGTGTCTAGTGTTTGTGAGGTACACAACCAACCTATCAAGAAAAAATGTGTCATCAGGAAGAGACAAAATAAAAGACAAAATAAAAACATTTCTGTTAGCCACCTGAAGCATTTTATTTCCCTGTACTTTCTAGATATCTCATTTGCAGATCTCGTCTTTTTTCTTTATCAGCTTGTTTTCTCTAAGTCATGAGCACAGGCTTAATTATGCATAAATGACACACGTTCATTTTGGAAGACAAGTTTTACTAACACAAAAGTGCAGGAGCATGCTAATGAAATTTTCATGTTTACCAAAATAATGTAAGAGTTTGGGGCTTCGACAAGATCAATAAAATGGTAAGTTGAAGTGTTTTATTGAATGGATAAAGGGCGTAGAGGGACACTTAGAATTTCTAGCTACCGTTTCAAAATTGTAATTGTAAATTTGGCACGAAAGGGCTTTTTTTTTAGATTAATGCATAAAATTTTTGTTCTTTTTCTTAGGAGTACATTCCTGAGAAAAACTGCCTGAACATTTGCCAGTGACTTGGACCCAGGTTTTATGACTTGGCAGAGTGTCCTGAAGGGGCCTTTAGGAGGGCTTTCAGCATTGAGCCGCGTAGCTGTCCTGTGGTTAGGGATGTTGAGGACACCTGGCGAACAGAGGCCCTGGAAGGCAGGATGGGTGGGAGGACCAGCTCCCAGCCTACTCATCTTTGCATGGGTAGGCGATGCTGACATCCCACACGTCTGTCCATCTGTGACTCTGTTAGCTCTATTCCGAAGCCATGACTTAAAAGAACCCCTCATGACAGGGCCGCCTGCATCTCTCTGAGCATCTCTCTGTGGCTACTCCCTGCGTGAGCTGACGCAATGGGCACGGATAATGCAGGTTCACCCTCCCTTCCTCACCACCAACTCACTGAGCTTTTGCAGTTCCAGTCGGTCAACAAATATTTACAGAGCTTTCACTGTGTGCCAGCCTAACAGCTAAAGAGAGATGCACAAGCCCATGGAAATATTCGGTGGGGGTGGGGAATAAGGAGCAGGGAGGTGTGAGAAGAGAGAAGTACTCAGGCTCCGTCAACGAGGGTGTCTCTAAATCCTTACAAGGAAGAACGCAGCTCAAGAAACCTCCGTCCCTCTCCCCCACCCCATCCCTGGGCTTACCCTCCCCCACCCCTCACCAGCACCAGGGGTGCACAGGAATCCAGGCAGGTGTGAAAGAAGCAAACAAAGGTGATAAATGAACAGTTGTGAGGCCAAGCAGGACAAAATCAGAGCAGCCAGTCGCCACTATCTAGTTTGCAAAGGGACCACCCAGAAAATCTGGAGCAATTAGGAGTGAGAAAAAAAACAAATGGTGGTGGTGGTGGCTGGGCGCTTGAGGACGAGGGGAGGAGGGGATTACACAAGTGGGGCAGGACACTGGGACTGGAGGAGACCGAGTCACGGGGTGGGGGGGGCACACACACATTCATGTGCCATCAGTACAACTATGAAGTTGCAACATTTACAAAGCGATCAGAAAACAGATTTTAAAATGCAGAGGGAAGGAAACCACATTTAAATTCTAATTATCTTCTGATACTCACTGGAACATTGAAAAGTGAATTTTGAACAGGATATGTGAGTTTTAAAAATTCCATTCTTTTTATCAACATTAAGGAGGGCTCATACCCCCTCCGGCCAAACTGAAGACCAGCAGCTGACACTCTGCATTCCGGCCACGGGTCAGGCAATACGCCGTGCTGTGCGCATCGGTTCATGAGCCCCAGCCCCGCCCCCCACATGTTAGTCTTCTCACTGTATGAAATAGCTTGTCCCAGGTCACATGGCTAAGCAGTAGCTGAGCCAGAATTCAAACACAGGCTCCAGATTCCTTTCGGGGATTGCACTACGGCACACAATCCCACCAGTGCCTCTCTACAGGCTGCTCCCTCTGCTGGAAACACACACTCATCATTTCCATCTACTCACCTCCTCCAAGCCCTCTTTTCCATCCTCTCTCCCACGTGAAGCCCTTCATCTCTCAAGCCAGATGGCCTCCTGGCTTGCTGCCTCCTCTGAATGCCTCCACGCTACCCACCCCATGTCCAGCCCCGTTTTAACCTCCGGGGCCAGAACCAGACCCTGACCCACATCAGATCAAACACGGTAAAGCACATTCTTATACCATGCGAGGGGCAAGGTTTTCCTGTCCAATGTTGGAGAAGAGTTTTAGAATTTGGCTTTGAAATTCTCATTTTACTTAGAAGTTACCCATGATCTCTCAGCGGTTACTGTGTGTATGTAAGCATTCTTGAGATCTAAGAGGCCTTGGGAGTTGTTTTCAAAGATGCTAAAACTCGGTGTGCTTAATAAGCCTAGCAGTTACTAAGACTGATCTGCATTTTGTAGAGTTTTAAGCCTTTATGAATTTCAATTTGCAGAGGCTTCTCCCTATTTTTAGAGCCTATGAACACTTTTTTTCCTCAGGTCTCAGAATTTTGTAAGTCCTTGAAAATCTAGTAGGTGCTAAGCACTGTGCCTAAAGAATCTAACGGATAGCGCAGGCCTTAGCCAAGAGCTGCCCTGTGTAATGGTTATATATAGCTCTTGCTTCAAGCCTCGCCGCTGTCCCCACACACTCGTGGCTTTCAGCTTATTGAAGACAGTGATTTTTGTCCTGTTGACAGATTATTCTTTAGAGTGACGAGCACAGCTGCCACGTAAAGGATGCTAATGGACTCACTTGTTAAAAAAATGTCATAAACAAACACAAAAACCACAGCTTCAACTACGTACTCTACCACCCCTTTCCTAAAACATCTGCAGTTATTTAAAATTATATTCCTAATGCTTCTCAAAATTTGGATTCTCTTTCCCTAAGAAAAATGCTTTGTCTTCATTGCTTTGGACGATGGTATGAATAAACAGAATAGAAACAAGACACATAGTAGGAATCTCTAAAAGTATTCAACTTGTAGATTTCTGTTTCCCTGGTAGTTAGCTACATATTTCCTTCGAAGCATTTATAGGAGAGTTGTACTCATAATTTTCCAGACATGCCATGTGTCTAAGACAGAAATGCTAAACTGTTCTTGGGTCCAGGTAGACTTTCTTTGGTAGTATATGGGCTTCAACTAAATGCAATCTAATAACATTATAACAAAAATGATTAATCAAAAGCTTTTCACATGCCCAACTTTTAGGGACGGGGAAGAGGCGGCTGAGGTTCTACCACAAATAAGGGGAGGGAACGACAGCATTTGTTTCTGTGAACTAGCCCGTATGTCACATGATCGTTTTCACAACACCAGCAGAAAATCATGACTCATGAAAAGGAAAACAAAAAGGCCCAGGTATACTTGCTGTGAACCATAACAAGATTTACATGAATAACAGGCGTTATTTAGTGCGCAAATCTTCATGGTAGATACTCATCCTTTAGTATAATAATTGGCCCTGGTATCAAAAGGCCTAGCTTTTAAATACTCTTTGGTAAAATAACCAAAACAGAACTTTTCCACATCAGGATAGTGTTGCTACTATTTCCTACATGGAAATAGTATGGGTTGTTTTACCCGGATCCAATAAAAACCCCAGCTTTACCCGGGGACAGGCCAGATTTCATGCGGCCACTGAGAAACTATAATTTAAATCTCCCTATGACAGTATTCTTAGAGAATAACCAAAATGCTTAGAACTGAGCAGTTCATGCTCGCATAGAAAACCGAGAAGAGAAAAAGAAAGCCAGGAAGGAAAGGTAGGGAGAAGGGCCGGGAGGACTGGTGCTCCCCACACACTCGGCCGGAGCTGGCCCACCTCTTTCCATTACTGTCCCGAAGCATCGCCTTCCCCATCACTCTGGACTTCATCTCCAGCTCCTGCACCTCCTCCAGCAATGTTTTTTTGCAGGTATGCTTGGCCCTGTGTCACAAGGAAAAGACAAAAAACACATGACACATGAACCTTACACAGCTATAGAGACCAGTCGTTCCCTTTGGGGCCATATCTCGATGCCCTTTGAGGCCGAGGCTGTGGGCTTTGGACATCACGGAACACTCACTGTCCCTGTGTATGGCCAGGGTTCCACTTTCATAACTTGGGAAGCATCCCAAGTCTTGTAGAACACACTTGAACCATGAACCTCCAAAGTTACCCCACATCCCCCAAAGAATACCGCTTGTTGCTGAAAGCCTGGGGATCTGGCTGAGGACCTGCGCCATTCAGACCAAAGACCGGGGTTCACGGATATTCATGGGTCTATCTCTAAAGCTTCTCACCGCAGGACCTAAGAACCCAGAAGACGCTTTAAATCCTTACCTAGTGGATGTATGCTGGTCCCCAGGCCCTGGCCCCTACTGTGATCCCAGAGCCCCGAGTGAGCAGTTTGTTCTCTTTTTTAGCGTGGAAAGAGCCACTATCAGAGCAGGAATGGGAATTATAATGCTGGAGTTCATGCTCTTCAAGCCAAACCCTGCACCTAAAATTTAGGGTCAACACAAATATCCAGGCACAGCTTCTCCACCCTTCTCTTGCAGAGACTTACCATTAGGGCCCATATTCATGGGCCCACACGGAGTAAAACAACTGAGGGAGTAACAAAAACAAGCTGGCCTCTCCACCACAGCCAAAACCTCAGCCTGGTCCTGTCACTCCCCTTGAACTGTAGGAAGAGCTGCCTGCACCCTTTTTCTGGTTAACGAAAAATACCTTACAACGTTCAAATAAGCGGCTGAGCTAGGATCTTCCTAAAATTGAGGCTACACACAGAGCTACTGGTTGGAAAGGATCCAGTTGAAGAAAGGCAGTTGGCTAGATATGGGTATGAAATGGGAAAAGAAAAACTCAAGAAGGAAAAAAAGCTCCGAACTTAGCAATACAGGGCCGTTTTCCTTATTATGAAAAGCTTTTCATTTCTTTCAGTGTAAACAGACGTGAAGATCCTGCTAAGGACCAGGACTCCAAGACAGAATACGAACAAATGCGGAGCATCTCTGCAAGGAAGTGAGAACAGTGTAGCAGGAACATTCGTGAGCGGTTTCAGGGGAATCACGTACTCCCGCCCACCCTCCACCTTCAAGGGAAGAAAGTCTGTTAAGATAATACCCAGTCATCCCCTAACACTCCAAGTTAATCTATAATGGAGTATTAGTCCTAAGACACTGTATATGTGGCTGCCATTCCTTTCCCCCAAAGTAAACACGAGAACTTAGCCGCACAGGTTTTAACACATAATACCTTAATTACATCAAGCCGAGTCCGGGGACTCAGTAGTGATAACATACCGCAGTTCAAAGCAGAGGCCGTGGAATTTTAATTTAAACAAGAAATGAGAAAACATTTAACGTTTTGCTGGAGACAGTCAGAAAGAATGTTAAAATTTACACTGTTCTGTATTATCGAATATGTTGGGCCCCCAACTTTCATTTTCATCTCATGGGCTCATGGGGCTGGAATGGTAACAAGACAACCGAGGGGCAAGCCCCACTCCAGCAGGATTCACCCCGGATATACAGGCCCCAGGAGAACACGCGTGCCTGCCCTGAGGATGAGTGTGTGCTCTGTTTCAGACCCTCCTCCCTCTACCACTGTCCTCCCCTCCTTCCTCTCTCTTCCTCCCCACACAGAGCAAGCAGAGCTCACTAACCTCTGGAACAGCCCTCGGACTTCTCTTCTGGGCTGGGTGACAGGGGCATCATCAAGAAGCAGACGAGGAACAGGAAGGCCGGCCAGTGGGTCCAGGGCACTGGAAAGCTATACCTTAGCCCAGGGGAGAAAGAATCTGGCCCACTGCATTGAAACTGCTGGTTTGGGCTCATACATAAAATCACCTCAGAAGGAAAGGATCTGAGGATGCTGATGCCCCCAGGCACTGTGCATGTTCTCAGTGGACGAAATTCATCTGTATTCAAGAGTTACTCAGCAATTTCTTAGTTTTTCCACTAGGCTAGCTCCCGTGAGCTAGCCTGGGGACTTGACCACTATTTGAGAACGCCGGGTAGCAACGCTGGGGATGATTCTGTGAGTCTTTCTGCTTGTGGCACTGAGGTAGAAGCAATGTTAGCAATGCAAAACTGCTTTCTCAACAGCCTTTACCTAATAAAGCCTTAATTAGATAAATGATTCCCCCTGCCCATCAAAGTCCACCTGTGAAAAGCCAGTCTTTAAGCGTTAGCCACCGGCATGCAATTTAGGTCTCACCAGGAGCTGGGGTTTGGCTTGCTCTCAGTCACAGCTGTGACAGAGTGAACCCCATGATCCATGAGTGGCTTATCCCCAGTGGTCCGGGGCTGCTCCATCTAACCCCGCATCAAGAAACCAGATGATTGCAGAAGAGGCAACGTGGGGTTGCTTAGCCACTGTCAAGAGTGCGAGAGTCATCTGCGAGCCCCCAGGGATAGCTGTGGGTAACTCCAGGTTATGAGGAACTTTTAAAATAAATAGATTGGCTTAGATTTTCTTTTTTTTTTCTGGAAACTTTTTTCCTCCACTCTTTCTTTTGCATGGAAAAGTAGCAAGTCAGAAGGATACATTAAATTCTAAATGTGAATGAAAATGTAAATACAATGTGCTTCACGCGAGCTTAGTTCAGGTAGAAAGTTTTTTTTTTTTTTTAAAATCAAGACTCATTTGTATACAGAAATTTCTTACTACCTTTTATTTCCATTTAACTGCCTATCTGGGATTATAATAAGGAAATGAAGTCATTCTGGAATTGCTGAACGTATTGTGTGCTGACTGGTAAAGTATAAGAGATACAGTTAGATAAAAGGAGACTGGTTCCTGTGTTCAGTGGCCTTGAGCTTTATATTATTTTTATAAAGCAACTAATGGATTTCTCCTAAATGAGAATAAGTACATAGCAGCTTACCTAAGAATGCTGTCATGGGCAAACATTTTGGAAGTGTGTATGCTAAAGGATATTAAAATAGTTCTGGGCAATTTAAATTTCATGCTCCTAATAAAAATACTCATTAGCCAGGTATCACATATAATCAATCAATTATTTTAGTAAAAGATGTGTTAGTTTGGTCCCTCATGAAAATTATGGTTAACAGGATAACAGAGTAGGTACTTTATGGCATCCAAATCTGACTTAAGATAGTCTAGTAATGGATCTTCAAGCAGAAAGCTAACAGACTTCATGGAAAAAATGACTAAACTCATGCTGAGTTTCTTTTTTCTTGAGTTTTCTTTTTTCTTTTTTTTTTTCCTGACTCTGAACAGTCTAGGTCCTAAAATGACAGAGAGGGACTGGGCAAAGTAAGGGGTGGGGGGAAATGCAGAAAGAGAGCAGTTCACTTTGCTAAGCGCTCCTAGAAACACACATGGAAAGGTGGGCCTGCATTCTGCTGGGATTTAAAGCTCTTTCAAAATAGAGTCAACCACTAAAATTCAAAACAAAACAAGAGATCTGTAAGATTGGCCTAAGGCAAGATGAGAGAACGCAACCGCCCTGCAAACATTGCCCCACGTCCCTGTCACGGCACAGGCTCCTCGGGGACCCGGGATTCCGGTTCACTTCACTCAAAACTCTCCTTGGAAGTCCAAGGAGAGCCATAGCACGTCATGTTTCAACAAAGAGTTGACAGCTGGAACCAAATGAAGGGTGGCTGTGGACAATCAGGGCTCATGTTTTTGTCCAGTGTGCAGGAAGGGAAAACAGAACACATTCTGGGAGGTAGAAGCTCAGAAGGAGAAATCACAGTCCCATGCGGTGGCCTCACTGGAGGTGAGCAACGCATAGTCTGCTTCCACTTCCCGGAGAAACCTCTAATTTACTGGATCCAACAACATCTATTTCAGGCAGGGAGTATAACGTAAGATAAAACCCAAGCCCCGTGATCTCAGGGAAAATTCCCAAATAAGCTTGCCACATGCTTGTCTTTGAGGAGAGAGGTGACTGTAGTTTAGACATTAAATGTGTATTACAAATTGAGCATGTACTTTGGGCAAATACTGCCGGGGGAGGGGCGGGCAGAGCCAATATACACCATTCTCCCTGGCTTCCCCGAATAAAACCAGACAAAAGTACATTTCTGTAAGTGCCTCTGGACTTCAGTAGGAGCCTTTCCGGCTCAGCCCAAAGCTGAGGTGCTGTCTGCTCCTGGGAAGGGCTGTTTTCTGGGCCTGTCCTGGGCAGGAGGCAGCGGGCACGACCATGCCCAGGGTCTGCCTGTGCTGGTCCCTTGACCAGCGCCTCCTTCGTAGTGGATGGGCCCTCCTCCTACCTGGCTGGCAAGCTTCTCGGAAACAAGGGACTTTTACTTTTTCCATATGGTGGAGCTGGAGGCAGTGCCCTTTGATTTATCCTTGCTAAAATGTAAATGGTGCTAATTTTATAGTGCCGGGGGAGACCAAACACAAGTCCTGTTTGAAGGAGTAATTTGCTTCATTGGTGACGGGTAACTTTTACTTGGAATGGATTGGAAAAGGTCCAGAAGACTGATGAGGAGGTAGAGACACTGTAATCGGCAACCACTTTTTGAAATAGTAGAAAGATACTTCTGCTAAGGTCTCACTCGGCAAACACACAGACTCGGCAAACTTTTTTTTTTTTTTTCCCCATGACGTTAATCAAGATAGTTGAATTAAAATAGGCTGAGATTAATTTATAATCACATTCCTATTCTCAATCACTATAAATTGTAAAGTGATCTGATGTAGCCAGTATCATGTTGTATTTACCTAAAACTAACCTGTCATGTAAAATTGAAGAGATTTAGCAAGGTAATAGAGCATGCCACAACTGGACTATGTGCTGTAAGAACAAATAATAGAACTAGCATTTTGTTTCAGCGCATTTATTAGATTAAGAAAACATCTTTCCTGGCTATAATTTCATTTCCAAGGATTCTAATTCAGCTATTTATAGAATACAGGTTTAGCAGATAAAAGGGAAGTAGTGGAAATCAAGGCATTTAATAGAGTTATTTAATTTTTAGTAATAGTTGCAAAACTTAGTGAAGAGAAAAAAAACACCCAAAATATGTGCTATACAATTCTCTCTCTTCCTCTCTCTCTGCATTAGGCATCACTGGTTGTCAAGATAATGCCAAAATGAAGACTTCTTCAAAAGACATCCTTAACTGTCAGGCAAGAACAATTCTCCTTGAATGTGGGAGGAAGGAGAGATAAAAATGAAATCTGATGGCTTCTCCTGGAAGGTATGGATTAAAGTCTCAATTCTCTACCTCAGGGCCCCAAAATAATTATGCTTTGCCCAAAGTAAAACCAATCCAGGAGTCTCAATTTTCAGGGAAGTTGGCAACTATTTGTAGGAGGAATCAACCTACCCCAAACAAAAATCAATATTATCTCTTTTGGAGTCTTCCATCTCTTTCTCATGGATGAAATTAAAATTAACATTATTTTGGAACTTAGTTGCTTAGTTTACCTTGTGCACAAGATATTTCGGAAACAATATATTTTGAAACATGTAAGCAAAACTGCGCATGAATTATTTCCTACTTAACCTACATTATAATTTCATCTTTGTGATTAATCTTCTCATAGATTTGTACACTGACACTCTAAATAAATTACTTTTGAAGGACTCCTCCTGTGAATTATTGGAAAAATGAAGACTACTTCATTCCAAGTTATTTTCTAACTTGAAATGGCTTACATATACACAATTTTTATTTAAGTCTGGGATTTAAAGCCAGGTTATATTTGTGATCACTTAGGCATTGATTTTTTAGATATAAGGAGAAATGAGTTTTGGGTTATGCTTCCTAAACCTGATGGAATGAATCTGTACTTAGAAACCCTCCCTTAAAATCATGTACAAGCACCATACCTACTGACCTTTACATAGCCTGTCTTGGGACTCCTTTTTGTCTATATTCTCCTATCAAGGTGAAGCACAGGTTAAAAGAAAGAAAGAAAACCACAAGAAACCAAAACCCCCAACACCCTTTATAAACATCTGTTGCTGGCAGGTAGCAGAAGACCTGTTCCTTCTGAAGTCTCACAGCATGAAATACCCTATGGCCAGCGTTCATGACAGGTGACTGCAAGGGCAGAAGAGCAAGACTTAGGGTGACTACGTCACTTTTCACTTACGCTCTCCATGCTACATCTTCCATCAAACATGCTGTGGGCACCAGAAATAATCCCAGCCAGAAGTGTGCGGAGCTCAGGACCATTGTTGCCTGCAAGGAACAGAAGTGACACGTGTGTTAATACTTGTTCTTTCAAAAGCAGATGTAATTGAACCAACGTGAAACATTCCATGACACAAAAACAACAGAAAGCATTAAATTCAACCACAGTGAAAACATTCACCTAGGAAGGATGTCCAGGGGAACTGATGTGGTGAGCGCCTCTCTGTTGATCTCCATCAGCTCTTGCCTCCTTTTATTTTAACAAGTATTGTTGTCTCCTTCTGTCTATAAAGTGCTTTTAAGCCCCCTTCTGGTCAGAATGTTGACCCTAAAGCCCTCCTTTAGAGAAAGCTGGAGCCAGACTCCTACCAAATAAACTTTTCTCTACTAGGCTCCTCACATCCTCTTCCCCTATCCATGAGCCCATGTTCCTTCACTGCTCATTCATTCACAGAACCAGTACCTTGGCGCAAGGCCGGGTGACTCTCAACACCCAGAAGAGGAAAAGGGATGGTTATAGACTTTGCCTTCAAGGAACCTATAATTGTAAGTACGCGCGTGCACACACACACACACACACACACACCATTGTGCGGTATAATCTACAGATTTTCCTTGACTTATGATGGGGTCACATCCTAATAAACCCAACATAAGTTGAAAATATCCTAAGTCAAAAATGCATTTAATAACCTAACCTACTGAACATCATACAGTTGGGCAATACCACCTATTATATCTATTATAAAATAGATATTATTATAAAAATGGAAGTTCCTCAGAAAATTAAAAACAGAGGGGGGCGGAGCAAGATGGCGGAGGAGTAGGAGACCTGGATTTCGTCTCCTCTCAGGAATTCAGCTGGATAGGGATCAAACCATTCTGAACACCTACAAACTCAACAGGAGATCGAAGAAAAGAAGAGCAACAACTCTCTCATCAGAAAAGCGACCACTTTCTGGAACGTAGGACATGCGGAGAAGTGAATCCAAGGCAATATTCGGGAGGATAGATGGCGGGGGAGGGGCCTCCGTTGGCTGCTTCTGGCAAGTGATAGAGCCGCGGAGCACAAAATCGGAACTTTTAGAAGTCCGCTCCGCTGAGGGATGTCACTCCGGTGGCTAAGCGGGGGGTGGAACCATCGCGGGACAGTGTGGTCTCAGGACCCTCGGGGTCGCAGAAAGACCAGGGGTGCCTGAGTGTGGCAGAGCTCCCAGGTAATGGAGCAGGGAAGCCGGCTGCAGAGGCGGAGCCCAGGCGCGGGCTCTCAGCTCGGGGTTGACATAAACCGTGATCCGCGGCACAGTCGGGCCCCTGCTCCTCCAGCAGGGACCCAACAAGCGGCAGATCTGGGGAGACTCACCTTCCTCCCCTGGGAGGAGCGGCGTGGGAGCGCACCGCAGGGATCTGCTGGGTTTGGAGACTCCACCCGGGGTCGGGTGCCAGAGATAGAAATGCACGGTCACAGGCCGGGTGAGCACGGAGTGCAGCCGGAGACCGGGGAGCTGGGAGTGACTGACTGCTTTTCTCTGG
>NC_138371.1:107291313-107324398 GCF_054177405.1 Leptonychotes weddellii | reverse complement strand
AAAAAAAAAAAAGAAAATTAAAAATAGAAATACCATATGATCCAGTAATTTCACTACTGGGTATTTACCCAAAGAAAACAAAACAGTAATTTGAAAGGTATATATGCACCTTTATGTTTACTGTAACATTACTTACAACAGTCAAGAAATGGAAACAACCTAAGTGTCCATCCACAGATGAATGGATAAGGAAGATATTGTGTGTACATACACACACAATCACTCACACATAATGAAATACTGAAATATTACTTGGCCATAAAAAAGAATGAGATCTTGCCATTTCTGACAACATGGATGGACCTAGAAGATGGGCTAAGTGAAATAAGCCAGACAGAGAAAGACAAGTACCATAAGTGAAGACTAACATGTGGAATCTAAAAAAACAAATGAACAAACAAAAAAAAGCAAAAAAAAAAGACCCATAAATACAAAGAACAAACTGGTAGTTGCCAGAGGGGCGGGGGGGTGGGGGGATGGGCACAACAGGTAAAGGGAAGAGGGAGATACAGGCTTCCAGTGATGGAATGACTAAGTCATGGAGATGAAACGTACAGCATAGGGAATACAGTCAACGGTACAGTAACAGTGTTGTACACGTACATGTACACATGGTAGGTACACTATGAATAGACTTGTCAAATCACTATGTTGTACACCTGAAAACAACGTAACGGGTGTCACCCACATTTCAATTAAAAAACCAGAAAACAAGATTGAAAATATAATCAGGTGTCGAGTGTCTCATGTAATGTATCGAATACTGCCCTAGAAGACAAACGCATGGCTGTCTGGGCGCAGAATGGTTGTCAGTGTGTGGGTTATTTACCCACGTGGTGATGTGGCTGGCTGGGAGTGGCCAGTGCCCAGTATCATGAGAGAGGATTGTGCCACAAACTGCTAGCCCAGGAAGAGATCCAAATCCCAAATCCCAAATATGGTTTCTACTGAATGCGTATCACTCTCACGCCATCATAAAGTTGAAAAATCCTAAGTTGAAAGTCCATCCGATGTCAGGGACCATCTGTCCACTAGACACAGTGGAATATAATATGGATCATGATCACATTCTACGGGGTTTCAGAAGGCTAGAAGGCTGGTAAGGCTTCTTAAAGAAGATAGAAGGTGAGATGTGTCCAGAAAGATAAACAGGATTTCCAGAGCTAAAGAGGGGCAGAGAGAGAGCAATTCCAAGGGGAAGGCTGGATGACAGGGACAGGCAGTGAGGAGTGCAGCCTTTGATGAGATTTACTTGTTCCTGGCATGCTGAGTCACAGTTTTGGGCAGAGGGTTTTAAGGAATAGAGTTGCAGGGCCAAGTTAAATGTCAGGCGAGGAGCTGAAAAGAAAATTTAGGGCAAAGGCAGAGGGAGGGATAAGTTCGCTCTGAACGGAAACAGGGGCTGGGGAGTCCAGGGTCCTCGGAGTTTGGTTTCCAGGGAGCATGGCTGGGAGCACGGAGCTGGCTGGCCTAGGAGGGTGGGCTACTTAGAAAAGGGACCAAAGTGACAGAACCCTTTTACATTCATCGGTTTGCTTTTTCTGGAGGCCTCACCATGCAGTTCTACCAGAATAGACAGGTTTTGACACAACTCATTACAAAGTGGCACGAGGCTTTCCAAGGGCGGGTGGGCAGTGGGGTGGCTGAGGCACGTGCAGGGTGGGGGACACTTTGAGAATCAAGGGGGGCTCAGGGCAGCTCTCTTCAAGTGCTAGAGGGTGGGGTTCACCCTGACCCCAGTGTGGCACACAAGCTTCAACTCATTCTGTTCTGGGGGGCCGGCCACTCCCACTGAGGCCCTTCTTGCTCCATCTGACTGCACCTGAGAAGGGCTTCTGTCTCTGTGCCTGTCCTCCCAGCTTCTCCGTCTGCACCCCGAATCTCTGGCAGCCCTGGCAGAGCCCATGCCTGACTACACCTGTCTTGCCTCTGAACTCTGGCACATCGCTCTGTGTGGTACTAGGAACTCGACGACAATGAATCTGAGAAGCAGTGAGGTCTGAGGTACAGCCGAACTCCACCCTGGCATCGGAGGACCTGCTTTCATTTTCTAGAACAAGAGTGCCAGCTTTCTGAAAGAATAGTTTTGAACCTCAAAACTATGTGAGTACATTGTGCCCCATCAAATGTATCTCTCCAAGTTCATCCTAAGGAAGTAAGAAAACATCAGAAGTAGCAAGTACAAGAATATCCACGTAGTGCTGCTACCAAAGAAAGAAAGAAATGTCCAAGAACAGGACTTAACTCTACGGTGGGACGTACACACAATGGGCCTCTGTACAGCAATGAAAGTGATCGAGAATTATATTTGTTGACAAAGAGAAAGATCATGTTATCCTGCTAAGGAAAGCTCTAGGTCCTGACACCTCTTACAACAGACCTACCATGGCAAGGGGGGTGGGGGGTGGGAGAAACAGCATAATTAGGCCAAATCTCGAAATTGAACTTGAGATGCCATATCCTGATGCAGTCCACTGCAAGTTACCGTGTCTTTTTTTTTTTTTTAAGATTTTATTTATTTATTTGACAGAGAGAGAGATAGCGAGAGCAGGAACACAAGCAGGGGGAGTGGGAGAGGAAGAAGCAGGCTTCCCTTGGAGCGGGGAGCCCGATGTGGGACTCGATCCCAGGACCCCGGGACTATGACCTGAGCCGAAGGCAGACGCTTAACGACTGAGCCACCCAGGTGCCCCTACCGTGTCTTTAAGTGTTAAGCATTATACACATATCTATATATATATCAATATAGACTCTAATTTTTGTAAGTCCTGCTTTAGGATTTCCTCACCTTTCACAGACACATTCTGGGACTTCAAAAACAGTGAGTGGTCCCAGCCTCGCTGGACTTCAGACTACCATCCCCTTTCATATGTGCGTGCTTACATGTTCAGGAATAATGCATGGAATAGCAAGCAGAAGGAGTATGACTGCTGATTATTGTTTGCATATCTCTTTGGCTATCTCGATTTCCTCTTTTTTCCTACAGAAAACACGTCTTCCTCATATGAAAGAAACACTTAACTCAAGCCCACCCTCCATCCCCTGAGCGCACTTCAGGAAGGAGCGGATTAGCCAGCTCCCTCAGCAAGTCCAGCCTCCCCGTGACAGCCCTCTTGCCTCTGGGCCCGATTGTGTGGCCAGTCCAGTCCCAGTGCTGAGCTGGCTCGTTGGGGTTTGCCCTCCACTCTGCATGCTTAGGGTGGGGCATGGCCCCGGAAGGTGGACTCCTTCAAGCTATACTTACAGGGTTACGTCCTGGATCATCTGCCAGGTATATTTATCAAAGCGTAGGGTCATTTAAAACTAACATTTTACAACAACAAGGTACTATTTAAAACAGATTATGAAACTAAGAATTTTAGTTGTTGAGGGAAGTCAGGACAATGAACTTTGCACTGCCCTGTTGGAAATAGGAAGCCCCCTCTCAAATGAACAAAAGTTAGATAGAAATTTGCAACTATTGTTTTGTTGTTGGTTTTTAAAACTAGGAGCTGGGAAGATTTCATGTATATAACCTAAAGGTGTGTCTCCAGAAGGGTTTCTACATATTTTTACAGAATGACTGAGATCCAAAGTCCTAAAAGCTTCTCTAAGGCCACAGCTTTCGTTATTTAAATTTAATTACATTTTTCCTGTTCTCTTAGCATAGCAAAAAAAAAAAAATGTTTATTGAGCTGGGCTGGGTGACTTAAATTACCCTCTGCCCTCACCCCTCCTAAATACTGTTGATGAGGTTTTAAAAGCATCCTTTTGATGTGCTGTCTATTGGGAAGAATGCACCCCTCAGTTAACATATCTTTACTAGCACTGACCTGAACCACTCAAGTGCCAAATACATAGGAACCCACTGCAGGTAAACTGAGGCGTAGGTGGGTGAAATGAGTTGACTCCAGTTGACTGGAGGCTTGACTGATTGTAATGAGCTGCCCAGCACAGCTGTGGAGTTAGACCAAGAGTATTAACCAGGGACACCCATGATGGGAGTGATCAGGGATTAGTACATTCATTTGCTACAGCGTGCTACTCATCACACCCCCTCCCTGCAATGAGCCCAGGTCTAGCCACCCAAGAAAGTGGTGATAGATGAGAAGTTTTTGTGTGTGTTTTTTTTTTTTTTAAGATTTTATTTATTTATTTTTGAGAGAGAGAGAGCACAGAGGGAGAGGGAGAAGCAGACTCCCCGCTAAGCAGGGAGCCCAATGAGGGACTCAATCCAAGGACTCCGAGATCATGACCTGAGCCCAAGGCAGACACTTCACCGACTGAGCCACCCAGGTGCCCAGGAAGTTTTAAAAGGGAAGCAGGAGTAACCAGAGCCAGGTAAGGGCAGTTTGTGCTCCCAGTGTGGGGCGCAGGGGAGACAATGCTGACAGTGGAGAAGGGGACAGCTTAGCTGCCCCGGAGAAGGAACTAGGATTTCTCAGCGCATCGCTAAGTGCCAGGCCTTCCCATTTAATCCTTCACAGTTCCCATTTCACAGAAGAAAATTTAAGTCTGCAACTCTCCCCCCGCCTAGGACTTGCTGCCAGATTCAAACACAAGTTGCTTGGCCCCAAACCCTCCTCCCTCTCCCCAGCATGAGCAATGAGGAGCTTCCTTCTTCCCCTGCCAGCCTGTCCCAGGGCAGGAGAGAGCATTTTCAAGTGTAGACAGGGTACCATGCTCCAGGCACAAGTCTGACTTTGACTTAACACCAGAAATCCAGGGCACCAAATTCAAAATGGAAGTAAAAGAAAATCTGAACAGCTTGCAATGTCACAAAAACAGTACCAAAGAAAAGCCACCCCAATCCCTGCACCCCCACCGGGCCACAACAACAACAAAATTTATCCAAACCTAAGTCCCGTAAGCCTGGTAGAACAGTTGTCCTTGCAATCCCTAGCTCCTCTTTTGACTCTTGCTTTATTTTTTTTTCTTCCATTCAAAGGCCAAGGGAGCCCCAGTTTTGCTTGTGAGCTCTGACTTTTTGAAAACCTTGTTTTCCATGACGGTGCAGAAGTTCAATCTGCTTTCCTCCCTTCAGGAGCCCTTTTCAGAAGGGCGGCAGTGTATGTTTGAATGCTATTTGCTCTGGGCGACCGTACAACAGTGGACATGTTTGGGAGCTGCACACCCCTCCCAAGCCTGGGCTGGGAGGCAGGTGTGCCGCACAAATCCATCCTCCACAGGGAATTCTCGGAGCATGCGGAACCCAGACAGGTGTGGACTCCGCAGTGCAGCGGGAAAGAATTTCCCGTGGCCCCATAAAGGACTGAGTGGGACCGCATTCACTTGCCACAGGAGGGAGGATGCGAATTCTGAAATAGGGTTCCTTTCCTGAAATTGTGCATGCCCACTCGTCCCCTGTATAAGATGCCAACGACCTGGTGTGAATTTTAAGCTTAGATGTACTGAAAAGGGGAAGACATCTCTCAGTTGTCTTTCATGGAACATCCCCTGAAGATTACCCTACCAAGCACTCTGTAATTGCAAATGCATTTTTAGAAAAACCACCAAGTGATCCCAGAAGTACCTCCATACCTGTGCTAACACACATTTCCCCACATGCCTGATCCTGATATTTAACTGCCAATCCAGTGGTATTTCCAGGTCCACCTGCACAAAAGGGGATTTGAAGCCATAACCTCCAGCCCAAAAATCTGCTGCCTCAGCCTCCCTCTGATCTGCCCCTGATGGCAGGAGAGAATAAGCAACCACCTAAAAATATCATTCCTACAAATGTAGGGTCATTCAAAACAGAACATATAACTACCACTCTCTTTTTGACAGTGGGCTTCATTATTATTATTATAATTATTACTTTGTCACCAAAGCATAAGATTGCCTTATCAAAGGATACTACTATTTTGAAACTCTGAAAAGTTAGTGGTGGATGATTAACATAGTCATGATACGGGTTTTTCAAAAGCATCCCCTTATGCTCTTGAGAAAGTATATTCACCCTCCAGGAAGATAAAGGAATGCTTTCAGGGGGGTTATAACTTAAATACACTCAAATGCACAAATCTTAAGGATTTAGTTCAAAGAGTTTTGACAATTGTCTACATCTGTATAACTACATCTGTATGCATAAATGGACTATGCAATGCCTGCCCAGATTTGGCACTAAGTTTTGCCTGTTTTAGAATTTCATCTAGCCCACCATCTGGCCCCGTGGACCCACGAACTGACTGATCCACACACGGACAAATCTGCCTGCTCTTGAGAGCGCCATGTCCGGTTCCTCCAGCGTGGCCGCTATGAAGAAAGTGGTTCAACAGCTCAGGCTGGAAGCTGGGCTCAACCGCATGAGGGTTTCCCAGGCAGCTGCAGATTTGAAACAATTCTGTCTGCAGAATGCCCAACACGACCCCCTGCTAACTGGTGTATCTTCAAGTACGAATCCCTTCAGACCCCAAAAAGTCTGTTCCTTTTTATAGCAAAATGAATCTTTGGATGGTTTTCTAAACCACTTTTCATGAACCAGTGAATATTCAAAGGAGAACTAAATTTGAAGCCTGTACAAAAGTTTATTGTCCCGGGGCGCCTGGGTAGCTCAGTCGTTAAGCGTCTGCCTTCGGCTCAGGTCATGATCCCAGGGTCCTGGGATCGAGTCCCACATCGGGCTCCCTGCTCGGCAAGAAGCCTGCTTCTCCCTCTCCCATTCCCCCTGCTTGTGTTACTGCTCTCGCTATCTCTCTCTCTGTCAAATAAATAAATAAAATCTTAAAAAAAAAAAAAAGTTTATTGTCCCTATAACACATGCCATACTATATAAACTTCTACTTTTGTCAGTCCTTAACACCTACCTCTCTGAATTTTCATAAATTTCTATTTCACAAAGGTAATTATTTTATATACACTGGCAGCAGCATACAATAAAATACTTAGTGTAAAAAAAAAAAGAATTTCGGGGCGCCTGGGTGGCTCAGTTGTTAAGCGTCTGCCTTCGGCTCAGGTCATGATCCCAGGGTCCTGGGATCAAGCCCCACGTCGGGCTCCCTGCTCCACGGGAAGCCTGCTTCTCCCTCTCCCACTCCCACTGCTTGTGTTCCCTCTCTTGCTGTGTCTCTCTCTGTCAAATAAATAAATAAAATCTTTAAAAAAAAAAAAAAGAATTTCATCTAAATGGGAAAGTATTCATATTTTCGAATCTGGCTTCTTTCACCCAACATGATGCCTTGAGATTCATCCATGTTCTTGCATGTGCCTATAACTCGCTTTTTAAAAATTTTTTTGAGTAGTATTCTGTCATGTGAATATATCACAATTTGTTTAACCAGTCTCCTATGAATGGACATTTGGGTTCTTTCTAGTTTGGGGCTATTATTAAGAATAAGGCTGCTCTCCACATGTTTGTACAAGTCATTTTGTGTACATGTTTCTGTTTCTGTGGGGTACACACTTGGGAGTGGGGTTGCTCTGTCATATGGAAAGTGAAGGCAGACCTCAGAGATATTGTGGGTTCGGTTCCAGACCACTTCCATAAAGCAGGTATCGCAATAAAGCAAGTCAAATGAAACTGGTTTCCCAGTGTATATAAAAGTTATGTATACACTTATTGTAGTCCATTAAGTGTACAATAGCATTATGTCTTAAAAAACAATGCACATACCTTAATTTAAAAATACTTTATTGCTAAGGGCGCCTGGGTGGCTCAGTTGGTTGAGCGACTGCCTTTGGCTCAGGTCATGATCCTGGAGTCCCTGGATCGAGTCCCACATCGGGCTGCCTGCTCGGCGAGGAGCCTGCTTCTCCCTCTAACCCTCCCCCCTCTCATGTACTTTCTCGCTCTCTCAAATAAATAAATAAATCTTTAAAAAAAAATACTTTATTGCTAAGAAATGATAACTGATCTGAGCTTCCAGCAAGTTATAATCTTTTTGCTGGTGGAGGGGCTCGCCTCCGAGTAGGCGGCTGCTGACCGACCAGGGTGGTGGCTGCTGAAGGCTGGGGCAGCTGGAAGAGTTTCTTAGACGGCAACAGGGAAGTTTGCTGCATTGAGTGACTCTTCCTTTCCTGAACGATTTCTCTGTAGCGTGTGATGCTGTTTGATAGCATTTCACTCACAGTGGAACTTCTTCCAAAACTGAAGTCAATCCTCTCAAACCCTGCTGCTGATTTATCAGCTAAGTTGATGTAAGATTCTAAATCCTTTGTTGTCATTTCAACAGTCTTCACGGCATCTCCACCAGGAGCAGATTCCATCGCAAGAAACCACTTTCTTTGCTCATCCACGAGAAGCAGCTCCTTAACCATTCAAGTTTGATTATGAGATTGCAGCAATGTGGTCCCATCTTCAGGTTCCACTTCTAATTCCAGTTCTCTTGCTGTTTCTACCACCTCTGCAGTGACTGCCCCCACTGATGTCCTGAACCCCTCCAAGTCCTCTGTGAGTGTGGGAACCAACCTCTCCCAAACTCCTGTGAATGCGGAGATTTTGACCTCTTCCCATGAATCATGAATGTTCTTAAAGGCATCTAAAATGGTGAATCCTTTCCAGAAGGTTTTCAATTGACTTTGCCCAGACCCATCAGAGGAATCACTTTCTATGGCAGTGAGAGCCTTTCAAAATGTATTTCTTCAATAATAAGACTTGAGAGTTGAAATTATTCTCTGATCTGTGAGCTGCCATATCAATACTGTGTCAGCGGGCATGAAAACAACATTCATCTCATTGCACATCTCTATCAGAGCTCTTGGATGACCGGGTGCACTGTCAATGAGCAGCAAAATTTTGATAAGAATCTTTTTTTCTGAGCACTAGGTCTCAACAGTGGTTTTAAAATATTCAGTAAACCACGTTGTCAACAGATGCACTATCAGACGTGCTGTCCAACAGGCTTTCTTTTTCCATTTATAAAGCATGGGCACAGTGGATTGAGCATCATTCTGAAGGGCCCTAAGATTTTCAGAATGGCCAGTGAGCACTTCGCTGACTTCAAGTCACCAGCTACATTAGTCCCTAACAGGAGAGTCAGTCTGTCCTTTGGAGCTTAGAAGCCAGGCACTGACTTCTCTGTAGCTCTGAAAGTCCTCGATGGCATCTTCTTCCAGTAGAAGGCCTTCTTGTCTACACTGAAAACCTGTCATGGAGTGTAGCCACCTGCATTGCTATCACAGCTGGACCTTCTGGAGAACTTGCTGCAGCTTCTCCACCAGCCCTCGCTGCTTCACCTTGTGCTTTCTGTTGTGGAGCTGACTTCTTTCCTTCGACCTCGTGAACCAACCTCTGTTAGCTTCAAATTTGTCTTCTGCAGCTTCCTCACCTCTCTCAGCCTTCCTAAATTGAAGAGAATTAGGGGCTTGCTCTGGATCAGCCTCTGCCTTGAGAATGTTGTGGCTGGTTTCATCTTCTGCCCAGACCACTCAAAACTACTCCATATCTGCAATAAGGCCGTTTCACTTTCTTATCATTTGTGTGTTCACTGGAGTTGCACTTTTACCTCCCTTCCAGAACATTTTCTTTGCATTCACAGCTTGGCTGTTTGGTGCAAAAGGGCTACTTTTTGGCCTGGCTCAGCTTTTGGCATGCCTTCCTCACTAAGCTTAATCATAGTCTAGGTTTTGATTTAAAGGGAGAGACATGTGCCAATCTTCCTTTCACCTGAACACTTAGAGGCCATTGTAGGGTTATTCATTTGCCTAATTTCAATATTGTGTCTCGGGGAACAGGGAGACCCCCAAGGAGAGGGAGAGAGACAGGGGAACATTTGGTTGAGAGAGCAGTCAGATTTATGGATTAAGTTCCTGGTCTTACATGGGTGTGGGTTGTGGTGCCCCCCAAAATTACAAGAGTAACAGCAAAGATCACGGACCACAGATCCCCATAACAAATGTAATCACGATGAAAAAGTTTGGAATATTGTGAGAATTACGAAAATGTGACACAGACACCAAATAAGCAAATGTTGTTGGAAAAATGGCGCCCACGGGCTTGCTCCACGCAGGGTCGCCACAGACCTTCAGTTTGTAAAAGGTGCAGTACCTGTGAAGCATCACAGAAGGTGGGCTTGTATATGATTACCCTTTAAGAGATGGCTCAAGTGTCCACTGAGGCAGTTGTATGAGTGAAGGGAATGGATGAGCATTCCTACTGTTCCAAGTGTTCACCACATTTGGTATTGTCAGTAATTTCTATTTGATCCGTTCAAGTGGCTTAGAGGCTCATTGTGGTAATGACATTGTGCCTGTGGGGTCTACTCTGACAAACATTATCATCATCACGTGAACTACTTATGACAGAAGCCACAGGACTGGGGGCCTTTCCCCACTGACTGGAGGGGCAGCTGTGACAAAGTTAAAAGCTCCAGAAAGAAAACTCGGAAGCCAACACAGACTCCCCTGACCGCACTCCACCCCCACCCAAGGGAGAGCATGCTTATTTCAGGGCATGTAGAGTGGGGTGATTTTTAAAAAACTTGTGGCAACATTTAAACTCTTATTTATTCCCCACCTGGTGAGTAAACACCATCTCCCAATTTTCCCAAACAGGCTGTTTGGGAAAGAGAGAAAGGTGAGGCTTGACATCCCTTGGATTATTAACTTATCCTTTTCCAGGTCATTTTGATTTCCTCTTTTGCTCTTTAGCACCCCATTTTATTTTATTTTTTTAAAAGATTATTTATTTATTTGTCAGAGAGAAAGACAGCAAGAGAGAGAGAGGCGCAGGCAGAGGAAGAGGCGGGGAGCTTGATGCGGGACTCGATCCCAGGACCCTGGGATCATGACCCGAGCCGAAGGCAGATGCTTAACCAACTGAGCCACCCAGGTGTCCCAGCACCCCATTTTAGAGACCATTGATTTCCTGAGTTGGTTTTTTGGATGAGAAGACAATGCTTACCACTCTTCACAGGGCCTGGTACATGAAATTAAGGCAAGGAAATCAGCTATTGCTGCTCAGATATGTGGGACTCACGTCCAAGGTAAGAAGAGGTCAGGTTTAAAACTGGTTGTGTATAATTTTGTTTTTAAAGATTTTATTTATTTATTTTGACAGAGAGAGAGACACAGCGAGAGAGAGAACACAAGCAGGGAGAGTGGGGGAGGGAGAAGCAGGCTCCCCATGGAGCAGGGAGCCCGATGGGGGTTTCGATCCCAGGACCCAAGCCGAAGGCAGACACTTAACGACTGAGCCACCCAGGCGCCCCTGATTGTGTATAATTTTAAAAATATGCAGTCTGTACTCTCTTCTACCTTCACGAACAAAAGAAGTGACATTCACTGAAGACATACATGTAGCCTCTGTCTTCGGTGTCTTGGGGCAGTTGTCCTGCAGGGGGTTGGGGAGGGCTGCGGGGACACCATGGTCCCAGCTCTGACTCTCCTCCCATAGAGGTGGGCCTGCTGGCTTCCAGAAATTATGCTGTGGGCCTGAGTGTCTGCGGCATGGTGTTTATTTTATGCGTGTATAAACAATTTCAAAAATTACTATTTCTAGATTGCGATTCTCGTGTGGTTGCACAGAAAGCCAAAAGGGTCACAGAAAGTTATCCATTTTCCTGAGAGAAATATTAGCCTCACAGTTGCAACAACTATGGTAATTTAGAACATTAGATTCAATGTTAAAGCGCAGTGTTTAGGACAGATACCAATAAAGATGGCCCGTCTCACCAATTCACCATCTGAGGGACGAGCCCCTAGAAGAGAGATGATTATGACTAGCTGGCCCCTGACTCTAGAAGGTTCAGAGACACAGGGACTGGCTCCAGGTACAGCTAAAGCTGCCCTCCTGCCCCCACAGAGCCCAGGGCTCTGGAACAGAGAAGTGCTTCTTTCACTTCATTCATTCCTTGTCTGCTATGGTGTCAGAATACACACCCTTGTGGTGCAGCCTATTCTTCCTACGGTAGAATAAGGAGGTGTTTCACTCACTGCTCCTCCCACAGAGGTGGATGAAATCAAGGTCTTGAATCAAGAGCCTGGCAGAGGCACTGCTGAAAAAGGGCATCTGAAAGACCAAAAAGAGCGAGCAGCAGGTGTTTCTTGAAAAGCTGAAGGGCTGTGAGGGCTCCTGTGGGGGGCTGGACTGCATAGTCTTCAAGAGCACTGTCTGTCAGCTTGAGCTGCCGTAACAGCGTGCCAGCGACTGTGGGCCCAGACCACAGATGTGCGTCCTCATAGTTCCGGAGGCTGGACATCTGGGACATGGGTGCCAGTGTGGCTGGTTTCTTGTGAAAGCTCTCTTCCTGGCCCATAGAAGGCTGCCTTCTCGCTGTGCTCACATGACATGTGTGTGTGTGTATGTGTGTGTGTGTGTACATACACACGCATGCAAGGAGGGAGGGGGAGAGAGAGGGAACAAGCTCTCTGACGCCTCCTCTTACAAGGGCCCTGCTCCCATCACAAGAGCCCCCACCCCTGCACATGACCTCACCTAAACCTAATCACCTCTCAAAGGCCCCATCTCCAAATATCATTACATTAACGATGAGGGCTTCAATATATGAATTTTGGGGGTACACATCCAGTCCATAACAAGCACAGACAGCCTGCCAAAACGCCAATCCCACCTCTGACACTTACTCTTACTTACCTACCATGCCTCAGTTTCTTCCTCTGTAAGATGGTAAAAATAGAATACTTACCTCATTAGGGATACCCTGAGGCCTAAATGAATTCATAAATGTAAAGCACTATAAAAAGTGCCTGGCACGTGGTAAGTACTATACACATTCCTATAACTACCTAATTTTTCTGTGCTATTGATAGAAGCCCAAATCTTACTTGGATATCTCAAAAGTGGCCAGTAGTGATGCAGAGTGATTCCTGAGTCAGCTTTGAAGGCGAGCTGGGTGATGAGATTCTGCTCCAGCTATCAGGAGGTTTACCCACCACTGCTCTCTGGTGGGTGGACAGGTTGAGCCGCATAATGCAGAATTCCCAAATTCTATTGCAAATAGGTTGCTTATTGGTGATGGGTGGCAAGTGTTCACAGTGAAAACAGCTAAAGAGTGAAATAGCCAAATTCTATTCTTTCTGCTCAGCTATAAGCACTGCTCACTTGTGCTTACTGCCAACAGGGTGCCTTCTATTTTTAACTGATCAAGGTGAACTTCCCATCATTATGCCAGGCCAAGCACTGCTCTTATCTCTACAGAACACCACTCAGAGCACAGACTCAGCTGTCGCTCTATAATGATGAAAGATGTCCACTCATAACTTTGTGCCTGAGTAGAAAAAAGAATAGCTGCTAATTGTTCATGAAAAATGTTCTCCAGGTGGGTGCATGTCAGAAGGCTAACTATGGTGCCTGCCTGAGTCCTGGCCCAGGAAGCTGGGGGAAAATTCTCAACCCAGACTCTGTCAAAGAGCCTAAGCCACTTCCACAGGGCTAAGGAGTGAGTGAGGTCTCCCCACTCACACAGAATTGAACTGCTATAGAATAAGCAGCCCACAACCATCTTTATCCTTAGTGCAAATGGCAAGGAATTCAGAGCTGGAAGATCCTGGAGATCCTATTGGCCTTTAGGTTTTTCTGTAGGCTCCTTGGTGGCAGGAACCACAAACTAAAAACATAAAATCATTGTTTCGGGTGATGATAAAAACTTCTACCCTAGAAGATGGCCTTACGGGTACATAAGGCTGGCAGCCACTCACGTGACCTGACAGGAGTGACCCTAGGAAGGACTGTCTCCCCAGCTTTTGTACTTGAAATTAATGAAGAGGTAGACAATGGGAACTGCGTAATTAATAGAATGTATACACTCTCATACACATATCCTAAATATGAGACATTTTATCTCACTGAAAAGTCCTCATTAATCACTCCTTTGTGCATTTAGAATACCTTTAAAAATGCTAGTATGACCTGGAAGATTTGTGTAGTCTAAATTAGAGTAAACACCACAGGGAAAACAAGATACATCATCCTAGATCTTCAATCTCACCTAAAGATTTGAAAAATAGATCATTTCACGTTAAAACCAAGAAAAGAGGATAAGGGGAAGATGGTGGCAGAGTAGGAGGACCCTAGGTTTGTCTCATCCCACAAATACAACTAGATAACTATGAAATCATCTTAAATACCCCAGAAATTGACCTGAAGACTGGCAGGACAAACTCCACAACTAAAGGTAGAGAAGAGGCCACATTGAAGAAGCTAGGAAGTGCAGAGACGTGGCTTGGGAGAGAAACAGCTTGTGGCCAATGTGGTGGGGAGGGAAGCACAGTTGCAGAGAAGGGCAAGAGACAGACTAGCCCACAGGGGAATGAGCACATGGGGTAAAAGAATCCCCATAGCAACTGGCTTGGAAAGCTAGAGGGCTGGAATTTCATGAGTTCCTGTAACCAACAGGGCTTAAAGCTTGGGGTTTTAAAGATCGGTAGGCTTGGTTCTGGGAGAGCTCAGAGGGCATTGTGCTGCTCTTGGAGAGAAGGCAGGGCAACAGCCCACAGACATACTGGAAACAGGGATGTGAAGAGCCCCTGGGGCACACAGTGGGGAGATTATTCACTCATCTTGGAGCACATCCCAGAGAGACAAGCATTCATGGAGAGACTGCTCAGAGAACAAAGGAACTGGCCAATGCCATTTCCTTCCCCCACCCCTCAACATAAGCCCTGGGCCACGTGCAGGAACCAGCAGAGTGCTGACTCTCACTGTACTCTGGTGGAATACCCCCTCCCAGTCATGCTTGCCTCAGTCCCAGCATGGTGGGGGGCCCTCCCCCAGAAGACTAGCCTAAAACCCAGCCAATACCACATCTCTCGACCAGGGAGTTTTGCAAGGCCTCAGTTCCAGGGACAGTGAAGACAGGTCTCATTTCCCAAGCAGACCAGAATACACCTAGTCAAAACATACCACATCAGGCCAGGGACCAAATACTGCCCACAACAGGCAAAGAGAGCCTCTGGAGATGACTAGCTTGAAGAATAAAGTGGCCAGGTCGCAACAGCAGAGTGCACCCAGCACACACTGGAGACACTCCCAGAAGCACCAGGCCCTGGGGAACAAGGGGCGCTACATAGCAGGGCACTACAGGACCTCTTCTTCATAAAGCCACTACCCTCAAAAACAGGAGACTTAGCCGACTTTCCTAACACACAGAAATAGGCAGAGACTTAGACAAAATGAAAAGAGAAAGGGATTTGTCTCAAACAAAAGAACAGGAAAAGGCCATGGGTGGAGACCTAAGTGCAACAGATATAAATAACATGCCTGATGGAGAATTTAAAGCATTGGACTTGAGAAAAGAGTGGAGGACATCAGTGAGACAATTAACACAGAGATAAGGAATAACATAGCAGAGAGGATAAAGGGCTCAGTAGTGAAACGAGAAACACACTTGATGGAAGGAACAGCAGGCTGGAGGAAGCAGAACAATTAATGACCTAGAAGATGAAGTAGTGGAAAGTAAGCAAGCTGAACAAAAGAGAAAAAAAGAATTATGCAAATGAGAATAGACTTAGGGAAGTCAGTGACTCCACCAAATGTATGAACATTCATATTATAGGAGTCCCAGAAGAAGAAGAGATAAAGGGGCCAGAGAATTTATTTGAAGAAATAATAACTGAAAACTTTCCTAACCAGTGGAAAGAAACAGATATCCAGACCCAGGAGGCACAGAGAATTCCCAATAGAATCAATAAAAGCAGATCCACACCAAGACACAGTGTAATTAAAATGGCAAAATATAGTGATAAAAAATATTAAACACAGCAAAAAGACAGTTACATACAAAGGAAACCCCATAAGGCTATCAGCAGATTTTTCAACAGAAACTTTGCAAGACAGAAGTGGCATGATCTATTCAGAGTGCTGAATAGGAAAAACTTGCAGCCAAGAATACTCTATCCAGCCAGGTGATCATTCAGAATAGAAGGAGAAATAGTTTCCCAGACAAACAGAAACTAAAGGAGTTCATGACCATTAAACCAGCCCTGTGTGAAATATTAAAAGCAGTCTCTTTGAATGGAGGGAAAGGCCAAAAATGACTGTATGAAGGTAGGAAACACAAAAGCAGTAAAAATGAGTATTTCTGGGTATGCCTGGGTGGCTCAGTCAGTTATGTGTCTGCCTTTGGCTTAGGTCATGATCCCAGGGTCCTGGGATCCAGTTCCGCATTGGGCTCCTTGCTCGGCGGGGAGCTTGCTTCTCCCTTTGCCTGCCACCTTTGGGATGCTGCAAAAGCAGTTCTAAGAGGGATGTTTATCGCAATACAGGCCTATCTCAAGAAGCAAGAAAAATCTCATATAACCTAAGTTAATGTTTAAAGGAGCTAGAAAAAGAACAACAAATGAAGACTTAAACCAGCAGAAAAAAGGAAATAATAAAGATTAGAGCAGAATTAAATGATATAGAAAATAAAACCAAGAACATTTTTACAATAAATTTGAATGACTTTTTCCCTAAAACTAGAGTCTTCAAATCAATATCATTTTTGAGATGCAATGCCACAGGATATATCCCCAGGCTTTCCTGGGGAATGCTTGCCTTCTCCTTCCTCCACTGTCAGGGGTGTCCCCTGAACAAGTTTAAGGAAAGTGTAGTGAACAGTCACAAAAACATATCTAGGTTTGCAAAGAATTTGTACATTAGATGGCCAATCAGTAGGCACAGGACATTCCCAGGAGCTGTAAGCAGGAGCTTACTGGGGGTGGGAGCAGAGGTGGGGGCGGACACAGAAAGCCCTTGAATCACCAAGATTTAACTATATCACACTTTTTTTGCTCAGATCCAGGCTTCGAGTGGCTCTTGATCTCTGCTGTGGATCGAGGTCTCTCTGCTTCCTACCCTGTTGGGGTAGTCTTTGGGCTGCTTCTCAATCTATTTCCCAGAATGGAGATCCACAACCAGAGGATTCTCAGGAGGAGAGTGACATTCCCCTGGGGATACAGACACTCTGCTCCACTGCCTCACAAAGTCACAGTGAACATTTACTGAGGCAGTGGAGTTCTAGAACCCAGTGTAGCAGCCTTGGGCTAACTCCTTACTGCTCCTGCAGGGATCTTCCCGGCCACTGAATACGGTAGTGAAGAATGAGGACTTTGGATTCAGAGGGACCTGGGATAGAACTGTGCCTCTAAGCTTCAGACCATGACACTTACACAGGGTTAGTTAACCTCTCCGTGCCTCAGTTTCCTCTGCTGTAGAACCAAGAGGGCTGCAGCACATCCCTCCCAGGGCTGTTGTGCCCAGGACCCAGTTAGCTGGGTTCATCCACAGTTCATTTCACCTAAATCCCCAAGAAGCCCTGGGCTCACCCTTCAAAACTAACTATGGACTTCTTCCTTCCTTCCACTCTGCCTTGTTTCCCCCACCCCCAAACATGCGCACAGTGTCTTGTGCTGATCCTGAAGCAGCTCTGACTGTAAAAGTTACCCGAGGTGGAGCAAATGAGCTCAGTGGCTGGTGCGTGGCACCCAGTCGTCAGAGCCCCTGCCAGGTGGCTTCGGTCCCCGCCCCTCCCCCAGCTGGCCTTCTTACAGCACAACAATCCGGGGACCCCTCCATGAGACATTTTCTCCAGTGTTTTCTTTAACTCTGACAACTGCAACTGAAATTTAGCAGCAGCATGTAGTCCCCCAGGGACGCCTTCTGCATATTTCTCTCTTTCTCGTTCACTCTTGCTGTTACTTTTTACTGCTCCTCTACACCAAAGTTCAGATTTCCTTTTTTTTTTTAATAGAAAAAAATGTTCTTGCAGGGGAGAAAGGCCTTGATTTAATCAAGTTTCATGGTAAGCAAATGAGTATTGCAAAATACCCATCCCAAGTACCAAATGAAGAAATTAAAATAATGCTGCCTACTCTTCAAGTGGGTTTCTTTCTTTCACGAAACTACAAGCTTCACAGCAACACCCAACCTGACTTCCTCCCTCCAGCAGTTTTTGAGCACTCATTCCGTGTCAACCTCTCCGCTACCCACTAGAGATACAGAGATGAAGGGAGCGTGCTCCTCCAGGGCTACACCCACTGGCATCTACACACATGGACAGAATGCAGTGCATTTGGTTAACCTCTGTATTCATCTCTATGCATGCACTGCTGGATATCCTTACAGGCCCACAAGCACAACCTGCAATACCTCCAAACGCCCAGAGAGGGCATCCCAAACACCATCTCTAAAACCAACCCTCACTTCTTCCCAACTCTTCCCTAGCATTTTCTGTCTTCCTTAAAGACACCACTGGCCTCAGGCCCAAGTGGGAGGTGGGTCTTTATTTGAGCTTTTCCTCTCTTCCATGGAACATCTCTTCCTGGATACTCCCAAGTATATTATTTCTAAGCCCCCCAAAAACACCTGCAAGAGAGAAACTAATTGTTCCCATTTTACAGATGACACAACTAAGACTCAGTGGTAAAGCGACCAATTCCAGGTCACATGGTAAGCGTCTGAGTTGGAATTTGAACCCACGTCTCTCTGACTCTAGAGCCAGGGCCTGCCTGTCTCATGGTATGAGAGCCATATTCTTAACAGACAGTGGCTGTGCTGTTTATTCATACTTGACTAATATTTTACTATGATTTGTTTGCATTTCAATAACTTTCCTTTTAATAAATTACAAGGCTTTATGTTTGTATAATCCAGCTTCGTTTTTAGCTTAGAAATCCTAGCCTGACTTTACATAAATTCTTTCATTACATTTCTGACCCTTCCCTTTTTCTATTCTGCTTGAAATGTAACATTTTAAAATGATAAGTTTAAATAAGTAGATAATTGAATTATTTCATGGGAATGTTTTCATTTCCCCGGCACAAGGCAGTCGTGCTGAGCAAGCAGTCCCGTGTCTTCACTCAATAAAGCAAAAGCTGCCATGTCTTGGTGCTCAGTAACAAACAACATGGTGCACGTCTGTTAATGGATGGCCCACAATCTACATAGGCTGCAGGAGCCTGGCTGGCTCAGTCAGCAGAGGGTGCGACTCTTGATCTCAGGGTTGTGAGTTCGAGGCCCATATTGGGTGTAGAGATTACTTAAAACAAACAAACAAGCAATAAATAGGCTGAAGGATCTGTTGGGATTCCACGGTTCCTCACTATTTCTCAGTAGGACAAGTCTTATAACATTGATACCTATGAAACAAAAATAATATCTTGGCCTTCAAAGCATCTCAGAGGGCATCAAAAGATTAGAAAATAATCATTTTTATAAAACGGAAGTAATATGAGTGAGGAGAGGAGGTCTCCAGTTGACAACCCAGCAGTTCTCCAGAGATTTCCGGCTTAACTATACCGGAGGTCTTATTACTCTGAGGCTCTCCACAGAGACAGAGTCTCCGGTGCAGGGATCGTGGAGCATCTCAGATGCTCTCTATGTTCAAACCCATTTGCCTGGAGGCACATGCTCATGTTCCTCTAAGTGTGGCTAGCAGGGTATCCCCAGCCCCACTCTGTTCAGACCCTGCCCCTGAGATGAAACATGAGAGGGCTGGACATGAAGAATCCCACATGACAGTACTAGAGACCTAGCGGTCGAGTATCCTGTGCATCACCATGTGGGGGAGGGCTCACCAGGGTGGGGCCCTGCTTATCAAGTTGCAAAACATCCAATTGTCCCTGCTTCCCACCACAGGCACATGTCACTCCCAAGGTGACAAGCAAAACTTTAAAACTTGTAGAAAATGTGGAAGAATACCCTTATGACCTTGAGTAGCTTTTAGAAAATGATACAAAACAGCAGAAACCATGAAGGAAGGAGATGAGTTTGACTGCATTACAATGGAAAACTTCGCATTAAAAGACACAAGTTTCAAGAAAAGCCAAAGGTTGAGAGATTCCCAATGTACGTTCCATTCCTGATTATATACTCCAGGGAAACTCATATGTGTCCACAAATATGGACAGGAGAAGTTTGCTATGGTATTTTCGGTAATGGCAGAAAAAAAAAGTAACTTAAATGTTTATCAATAGGAGAATAAATAAATGTTGGCATATTTATGTAACTGTAAACAGCATTAAAATGAATGAACTACAATTATATCACTATGGATAAACATCAAAAGCAGTTTTGAAAGAAACCCCAAAGCAACCCAGTGTTGAAGAGAAGGGTATATATGATAGAATCTATATAAAGTTTCAAAACCCTGCACAACCCAACACTGCATATTATTTATATTTTCTATAGGTTTATACGTACATAATACATGCATGAAAATAGTAAACATTAAAGTCACGAGAGTATTTCTACCTGAAGGTGAACGAGATGGCGAGGGCCACCGGGGCACTCGACAATATGGCTAACATTTTGTTTCTTTTCAAAAAGGGATGAAGCAAGTGGTATGTCAATACTTAAGTAGGCTGGGTATTTGATTCCATGATTTGTCCCTACATAGGAAAGTTGTCACAATGTTGAGAAATTCCATTTTTAGGCCACAGTGGCAGCAGCGTAAGGCGCAGCTGTGTGTTAGATTTAAGTGCTAGAGTTAAAGGCGGGTGGGGGCGGGGTTGTCCAGGTATGAATTCACAAAGTTCATTTCCGTGTGTGATGCTGCTAGGCCCACATGGGGAGCGAGAGGGATGGGCCTGTCCTCTAGCAGGTTCTGGTTGGCAGAGGAGGAGAAGATAAGATATGTCTCAGGCAAAGTAGTCTACAAGAGGCATGCTTGTGTGGGGTTCACTGGGATTCTATTTAGTTACAAGGAGTGAGAAACCCTCCAGCCACAAGAAGAGCTGGAACAAAGACCCAAGTTGGGAGTGATGAGAGCATATTCTGCAAGAAAAAAATGTGCCTGGGTTTGGGCCATGTGTAGGGAGGCTGGCCTGAATGTTGGCCTGAGGGGTTTAGATTTAATTCCGGAGACCAGAAAAAGCCACAGAAGGCGTTTGGAAGAGGGAACATTAATCAAGGCACTAGTTTATAGGAGCCATCGAAGTGAGGGCAGAATGTGCAAGGTCAAAACGGGGCCTCTGAAGTAAACCAGGAGACAAAGGAGAGCCTCCAGCGGTAGGAGGCACAACAGAGGAGGTAGAAGCTTCTGGAGCGAGGGGAAGCCGCAGGAGCCAGCAAGGAAGGGGAAGGTGGGACCCAAGGTTCTGAGGCTGACTGGCTCTCACTGGTTTTGGAGGGAGGCTGAGGAAACGAGGCTGTGCGGCTTACAGTAAGATTAACACATGGACACTGATGCGGATGACCATGACATGAGAGAAAACCTACAATTATTCTGTGCTTGCCGTGTGCCCGGCAATGGCCTCAGCCCTCTCCACAAAGTGGCGCATTCCATCCTCCAGCAACCCTGCTGGGGAGGCACTATTGTCATTCCTGTCTTACAGGTGAGGTAACTCAGGCGAGAAAGGTCACGTGCCCCAGCCAGGGTCATGCAGCTGCCACGTGGTGAGCCAGGGTTTGAACCCAGCCGTCTGACCCCAGAGCCCAGGCTCTGTCGCAAGAGAGGTGGCCAAGCCTTATGTATTGAGGTGTCCCTTGTACCCCCATGATGGGCAAATGCCGTGATTTCTGGGTAGTAAGAAGACTGAAGAAACTGATAGGAAATGACCTCAATCTCTGTAAGCAGAAGGTGGAGTCGTATGTATAGAACAAAGCAGTCTGGGGCTACAGAGCAAGAAACATTAGAAAATGCTGCTTGGAGAATGGGAATTCAGATAAACAGATCTTACAATACCAATGAGAGTCAACTATTAGCATAAACAGATGAATTTGATGAGGATACAAACCATCTGACTGAGAACCCTAAGAGCATAGAAATTAAGGACAGGAATGTACAAATCACTTAAATACTTGATTTTGGAGCCCAGCTGGGAAAAAGAAAGACGAAGTCTGGGGGAATCGGTAAAAGAACATTCATGGAGTTTTCAGCTACAAGGTTGAGAGACTGATAATGAGAGTGAAGGTGGACAGCAGGGTCAGTGGGAATGAGGGCCCAGAGGCAGCAGAAAAACAAGGGCTCACTGTGAGCCCAGGAGAAGCAGATGTTAAGATCTTGGAGAAGACACAAATTTCAGGGACCAGGTCATGGAAGTGTAGCAAGGCCAAGGAAAGGGAAGGTGGCCATGGAGAAGCTCCAGGCATTGAGGAGGTCAGAAGATTATGAAGACCTGATAAATAGAAGAATCACCTACGTAAGTAGAAAACTTCCCAATGATGGAGCCAAAGTCAGGAGTGAAAAATCAGGGTGTGGCTATGATGAGGGTAGAAGATGCTAAAAGGAGACACACGAAGTGGAAGAGAAATGGCCTGTACAATGCTTCAGGAAAAAGTATGTAGACCCCTCCATCCTAATCCTACGTCTGAAGGGAGAGATGTATTGGAATATACAGCATATGAGTTGACTGGAACTTTTTAAAAAAGCAAACAACTAAAAAAAAAAAAAAAAAAGCAAAAGCAAACAACAACTAGATCGGTAGGTTGGATGCTTTAAAAGGAAAACACTGTATTTTAGCTCCCGTAATGAGCCCAGTAAGAGACGAGGTTTATAGAGAGGGAAAATGGATGGTAATCGGGCAAAAAAGTAGGGGCACAAGGAGTATATTAGAGAGATATGGAGTAGTGTACATGAGGCAAGCAAAAGGAAAGGAGAAATCAGAGTAGAGTCGCATTAAATCCAATGTGTCGTCTTGGGAATGTACTATAGACTTCCTTCCACGTACCCAGGACACTCATGACTTCTTTACAACTGTTAAGAAATGCGTGTATCTTCCCAGTGCCTTTGCTGAACAACTGGACTTTGAATCAAAGCCTGACTCCTCCTCTGCTCTACTCCAAGGCACATGACCGGCCCGGGCTTCAGTGCTCCTGGGTGACTTGTGAAAGGAGCAGGCAATCCATTACGTGTCCTGTTTGCACCTTTGTTCCCATTACAACCGTAATTCAGACGAAACACACACACACGCCTGCATGCTTAGGCGTGAAAGTTAACACCATATACAGTAATATGAAATACTACATATGTGCACTGGGGTTAATTTACAGTTACTGCGGGATCCATAACTTTGTAATTTCCTGGCTTTGGTCTGTATAGTTTTTCAGACTCGACATTTTATTAACTTTTTCTTTAAACCAGCTATCTGTCTTTTGGCTGGTATTCCCCAGGGTATTAGCTTGCATATTTCCAAGCTGAATATCATGTTGTAAAAGTCTGTCTATTTCCCCTCATCTCTCTCAGTCCATCTGTATTTTTTTACATCTAACCTCCTGGGTCTTTGCCTTTTTTGGCTCTGTGAATTTAATTAATGTACTTTTGACTTTCTTTACCAGGTCACTGTTGAAAATTTACATAAAACAGATCCAATTTTTTTTTTATCATACCCTAATAGAAGCACTTCAACTACATTTTCCTTTTCCATATATCTCAATTTATCTTTCCAATACAGCTTCCCTCACTTAAGAATTCTTAGATGCAATCAAACATGAACACTTTTGACTGTTCTTTCTACAGAGAGCCTGGTACATTTGTAGCATTCTCCCAAGTTAAAATCAGTTGATATGTAAAAAGCATTTGATATCATAATGCTCTTCATAAAATCATCCAGCCCTTCTTTTCATCTTTGTTCTTCTTGATATTGAAGTGTCTGAGGGATTTCTTTGCTTTTATAGAATTGTTTTCTTATATTTCTCTTGATTTGGGAGAAATGAAGATGTTTTCAGAGAAACAAAATATAGGTATTAGCCTTCTTCCCCATTTTCTCAAAAACAAAACCAACAACATTACTTTGAGTTGCTAATAAAAAACAAACAAACAAAAAGCCCTCCTATCTGACTGAATGAACAAATTCTAATGCATTTGAGATTTTGAATCTTAGAATGTTAATTGCAAGGATCCATTATGTTTTTCCTCATATTTTTGCTTGCTTGTTCACTATGGCATTTAATGCCAATGATCTACAAATTTATGTCTCTTTTATCTCTTTTTTTCTTTAAAAACATTCACTGGTAAGCTATGATCAGTTTCTTTGTTCTCCATATTAACAATGTGCTTTCTTGCTAACAGAAACATTTTTATGTCTACACCATAGAAATCAACATTTATGCTACATTTTTGGAAAAGACAACTCAAATCAACTCTAAGGCAGTAACATCTGAGCTTCCGTTTTGCCTGTAATTCTTAAAAAAAAATTTTTTTTTTTAAAGATTTTATTTATTTGACAGCGAGAGACACAGCGAGAGAGGGAACACAAGCAGGGGGAGTGGGAGAGGGAAAAGTAGGCTTCCTGGCGAGCAGGGAGCCCGATGTGGGGCCCGATCCCAGGACCCTGGGATGATGATCTGAGCTGAAGGCAGATGCTTAAACACTGACCCACCCAGGTGCCCCTAAAATTTTTTTTATTAACATATAATGTATTATCTGTTTCAGGGGTACAGGTCTGTGATTCATCAGTCTTACACAATTCACAGCGCTCAACATAGTACATACCCTCCCCAATGTCCATCACCCAGCCACCCCATCCTTCCCATCCCCCCTCCACTCCAGCAACCCTTAGTTTGTTTTCTAATTCTTACTGCTGATATTCTTAACAGGTTATAAATAAGTTGGCAATGAAACCAATAAAAGTGAACATGCTGAATTCTATTCTTCTTAGAAACCCTATTTAAATACTTCACCTGATTTCCAAATTTTTCTTTGATGACCCTTACTAGTTGAAACAATTTTAATTGTATCATCACTTTCTTTTTGGCTCTTTAAACCATCTGATATTTTAACCAGTAGCACACAGACTAAAATGTACCAACGAATACAGCTGGATTGCCATGAGAATGATCAAACTGAATTAAATCTATGGAACGCTGTCTGGAAAGACTTAAGAAAAAAGGGAGTTACCTTCTGGTTAGCTTTCTACAGAGCACTGCTCCAGTCAGAGCTGAGGATCACAGTGCTCCTGTCATAACCTACAGCCTTCTATGGTTTGGACCTCTGACTCAGAGGGTCTTGGACAGTGAGCTGAGCGTTGGACATCAGGGGGGCCAGCTAGACGAAGAAACTCCGGGACAGCCAGAAATGGCCAGGAAGAAATAGCCTTGTGTTATATGGGGGTAAATTGAGCCCAGCCTTGAAGGAATGTTCCTGGGAGGTGGGGTGGGATGGGGTTGGGAGGGCCGTCAACCTTCCAGCACTCTGCAAATGGTCTTCCAATGCTTTACTGTGGGATCCATTAGAGGATTCTACTCTGATGCTTCAGTGTCATGATCCCACTAAGTAATTCATAGATGAGAACGTAAATGAAAATTTGTGGGATTAGGTTGCCCCCCTTCTCCATTTAAAGATGATTTATTATTTTTCTTTTAATTAAAGGACCCCAGGAAAACATTTGTTTTGAGTCCTGATACGCAGGCCCACCGAGACTTATTTCATAGAACTTCTCACTGAAGGTTCAGCAGGTCCTGTCTGCGTCTCTACAATGTATTACTTCCGTGGACACTCGGGCCCACAGCCTCCCCGAATCCTTCCTCATAATCCCCAACATCTGTTCTATGTCCAGTGCTGACCAACGTGGGAATCGGCAAGTATTGGCTGTCAGCGTCGACACAGATGAGCAAACATGCTCACAGAGCGTCAGCTGGCCCTGTGATTTCAGCTGAACATGCCGGACATAAGCAAGGCTCTAGTTTAAACCATTTGTGACACAGAGGAAACACCTGTTTAGAAGTCATCCAAAATAAACGGTGTTGAGTAATTTGAAGGGTTGAGGTTGATAGAGCAGTTCAGATTGCAGAGCTCTGGGTACTTGGGTGCATTATATACCCCAAATCCCTAGGGTTGAGGCTAACATGTACTTCTCCAGTGTTTGGAGTGAGGATGGTCTATTTAAAGTTGGGGTGAATCTTATTCCTTTTTGGGTGACACACAGAATTTTATGAAATCCATAGCTTCAATCTCAACCAAACGTCTTATCTTCCCTTATTTTGGACTCAAGCCTAATACCTTTCATAAAAAAAAATTAAAACATAATGTGCTGCTTTTAATAGAACGCTTGATTTATTTGGGGAGAATAATATGACCCAAAGGAAAAGCTGGATCTTTGTATAGTAGTGAATTACACTGGACTGTGAGCCATGTCTCCCTTTCTACCTAATCAATTGCCCAGCTGGGGAAAGTGACCAAATTCACTCAAGTGTGATGATCAGTAGAGGCATTCTAGAGGCATTGTGGTGTTGCGTTGTTCCAAAGGTATCCAGGGTGGAATGACAAAGAATATGAAACGAAAAGAAAAATAAGGCCACACAATTTAACATGAAATACCAAATGAGACATGTCCTTCAGATATGCAACCTGCCTCTCACTGTAAGCTAATATGGTGAGTTTAATGATTAAGTAACAATCTCCTTGAGTCCAAGTTTGCCCATCTACAAAATGGGGCTATCTTATCCTTGCAGAGTGGTTGCTGGGCATCCAATAAAAAATAAATGACCTAGGATGGTACTTGGCACTGGAATTTTTAGTACACTGCAAACTTTGGCAAAATCTAACTCTCTGGCATGGAATGTGAGGCTGTTCATGGTCCGGCTCCTGTCTATCATCAAGATCCTGCTCTTGGCCTTTCATCACCAGAACCCTGCACTCCAGCCATGCTGAACTGTCTGCATGTCTCCCAATCCCCAATATTCTTTTTTTTTTTTTTCTTTTTCTTGGCCTTTGCCCATCTTGTTCTTTGCCCAGCTGACAATGCCCCATTCTGCCATTGCTCTGACTTTTAGAATTCTTCCTCCCTCAAGATTCAGTTCAAATATCACTTCCTCAGTTTCTCCAGGCAGGATTATATACTTCCATTTTTTTTTTGCATGGCTACCATCTGTCAGGCACTGGACTAGCAACTTGCCTCCCTCTCATTTAGTACACACGCATGGCCCTATAAAAATCTCATCATCTTCCATCTTACAGATGCAAAAGTTTGGTTCAGAGAGGTCACATGATCTTCCTAAGGTCATGCTGCTGGCCAGAGGTCAGAACCAGTTTGCTCCAGGTCCATCAACCCCAGAGTGCCTGCTCTTTCCACTGTACCCTGCAATCCTGCATTATGTGCAATGTTCTGCTTCTTTGTTTACCCATCTTCATTAGACTGAAAGCTTCCTAATGATAGGGATGTGTTCTATCCAACTGAGCAGCTGGTTTGTCCCAGGCAGCCACTTATTAACAGATTCACCAGAGACAACGAAGGGGAACCTATTTTCTGCACAGGCTATCCATATATACTATACATTTGATACTGCCTTCTTTGTCGGGTCTAAACATCTGGAAAGGAAGCGAAAGCCTCGCACATGAGTACCATCCAGGGAACACCTGTTTGTAAATCTTTAGCAATGGACACTAAATGTTTTTGTCTGGATTCTTAAGGGTTCTTGGATCAACATCAGGTAAACCTTCCCTCTTGGGTGGCTTTCCAGCAGTTAGATACTAGGGTCGGCTCTCAGCACATGGGTCTATTTTAAGCCGATTAGCTAGAAGCATCCACTCTATGAAGTGCAGTGTGCCCACAGTCAGGCCAGCCCGCCTCAGCCCTAGGAGATATGGCTGCCTGCCTTTATTGCCACAGCCATGATCCTGGCAACAAATTCCCCTGGAGACCTGACTCTGAATGATATCTTCAGAGCAAGAGTCCCACAGTGTAATGACAAAGTGGCTCCGGTTTAACTTACTGTAGTAGTCCCTGTCACTTCCATGACTGCTGGGAAAGCTGGTCACACGACACACTCCACTGACCTTAGCTGTGTGTGCAGTCTCTCACGTGACCTCTGAGGCCTCTCAGACCAGGCCTGCTCATAGCATAGCGCGGGTCTAGCTACTCCCTGCCTCTGGGAGGGGTCTACGTGCACAGCGCTTCTGTCTTCCCTCGCCCGCTGGCCGCAGCTAATGGAGACGTGTCTATGTCCCGGGATAGTCGTGATAATTGTTGCCATTTACTGAACACTCATCCCGAGCCAGGCATGGTGCTAAGTGCATTAACGTGAATTATTTTATCGAATTAACACAGTAAACAGTAAACACAGTGCAGTTTCTCCTACCTGGATCTCCCTTTTGTAGATGATATAAAAATGCAGGAAGGGATCAGGTGACTTGTCCAAGGCCACATGGGCAGGAAGTGGTCTAGCTGGGAGATCCTGTGCTCCGAACTGCCTCTCAGGCAACCCTGGGTCTTATTAAAGGGATCCAAGAACACGACTGCCAACCCAGGCAGGAAAACTGGGCTGGCCCTGCCGTGTAATCTGGTATCAGGGGAAGAAGCTGAGTAAACAGAAGTCAGAGTGGGAGTTCATGTACAGCTCACAATAACGCACTGGTAATGGGAAACCTAAATAAGAAGATAAAAAGTGAAATTTGGGGGGCATTAAATATGGTTCTTTTCAGGTCTAAACCCCATGACTGACTTCCCCAGCAGGCTTTGAGCAATCAAAACACCCAAGACAAATCCCATAAGCATACCTAATTGAATAATCCAGATTCTGTTTGCTTGGGTTTTTGAAGCATCAAAACAGTTCCTTTATATGCTGACTTTGGCTCCCCTGCAGTTTTAATTAAGCCTCCCAAGGCTCCCAAGGCTCCCAAGCATATTAAAATGAGGCAGAAAGAAAGCCTGCGGCCTTTGATGCCAATGACCACAAGGTGCAAGAATTCTGGTTTGATCTGTGCTAGAGCAGCTACGGCTGATGCTCAGAGCCAACCCAAAGGGAGAATTCTCTATTTATTTTCCTTTGTGGGGAGGGGGCAGTGATTACTCAAGTGATGAAAAGGTTTCTTTCTTGTGGGAAGCTGCAACAAAACAGGCACCAGGGAATCCCCAGGCAGACGGGCAGTTCTGTTCTGACCAATCCCAAGAGACTGGAGATGGGCACTCATCCATCAAGGACCACACTAGGGCTTTTCCCTTGCTGGGCCTCTCTGAGATCCATGTTCAGCACCACATCCGCTCAGCTGGGCCTCTCTGAGATCCATGTTCAGCACCCCATCTGCTCAGCCAATAGATTTTAGTGCTTTTTTCCTGCTTTAGGGGAATGAAGTCACGTCATGCCCACCCCTTCTGGCTAAGTTTATTACAAAACCCTAAGCTCTCTGGCTCTACCCTATCTTGGATGCCGCTCAGGACTTCTTACCAAGTATCTTCTCTGGGGCTGGCTAAGAACTTCAAGATGATTCCCCAGTTCTCCCTGAGTTAGGTTCCCGTGTTTCCAACAGATAACTCAGCTTGCTCTGCCTGCCTCGATGGTACGTGTGGCACCACTGCCCCAGCCCACCTGTTTATCCAGCAGGCCGGCCAACCAGGCCCTGTGCTCAGAAGTGTGCTGGGTGCTGAGGCCAACGGGACACATTCTTCTCTAGCATCTTACATGCTAGTTCAAGAGAGAAAAAAACACAGACCATTTCTGTCTAGCACAGATAAGCTCAGAAATGATGATGTAGCAGTGTACTCTGGGAAAGCAAGGGTGGCAGAGACCACTTCTGGTTGGGGACAAATCCAAAATGCATCATAAAGTGACACGTACTGAACGAGTAAAGAATGGGTAGGGATGGGCGCCTGGGTGGCTCAGTTGGTTAAGCGACTGCCTTCGGCTCAGGTCATGATCCTGGAGTCCCAGGATCGAGTCCCACATCGGGCTCCCTGCTCGGCAGGGAGTCTGCTTCTCCCTCTGACCCTCCTCCCTCTCATGCTCTCTGTCTCTCATTCTCTCTCAAATAAATAAATAAAATCTTTAAAAAAAAAAAAAAAGAATGGGTAGGGTTACTATATAAAAGGTGGCAATGGGAGGGACATTCAGGTGGAGGACAAGGAGCAACAAAGAGATGCAGGCGGCAGTGAAGGGTTCAATTTGCTCAATCACACATCACGTACATGGGCGTTGTGAGGGAAGAGGCGGGAAAGGCTGGTGGAAGTCAGACTCTAGAGGCCCTAGAGCAAGAGGCTGAGGAACTGAGATTTTATTTGATAGACAGTGAGACAACCTTCATTTGTCATTCACACAAAGAGTACTTTTGAGCCCATGTTATGAGTAAGACACTAAGCTAGTTGCTGGGCACACAATGAAGAAAAAAAAAAGGATATTTCCTCAACTCAAGGTGCTGACATTCTAGGGGTGGGAGGAATAGATCATTAAACAAATAACACAACTGACGTTCCTGTCATTCACGTCAATGAAGGAAAATATTTCGATGTAATTATAAAGAATAATGAGGGGTCCTAGGGTTTCTCTTAAGAAGTACCATTTGAGCTGAGAACAAAAGAAGGGTTAGATATTTCCAGGAGAGTTTGGGCAAGGGGTTTGGAGTACTGAACATGGAAAGAACAGCACCTGCAAAGGCCATGAGAAGGAAAGACCTTAGTCAACGTGAAGAACTGAAAGATGAGCTGTACCACTGGATGGACGGTGTTTCAGGAGGAAGCTGGCAAGACTCACAGGGCTAGCTCAGGCTGGGCCTTGTCTGCCACGTAAAAGATTTTGGCTCTACACAGAATTCTAAATCATTAAAGGGTTTGAAAGGGGGAAGAGCATAATTTCACACTGTTAAGAGAACATTCCAGTTGCGGTGCAGAAAATAGGGAGGAACAAGACGAGAAGCAAAGAGCCAAGCCAAAGGTAGTGGCCTATGCCAGGGTGAGGGCATGAAAATGAGGGTAAAGGGACAGAATGGGAAGATATTTGGGAGGAAGAATGGACAGGACTCAGTGACGGATTAAGTGTGAGTTAGGGTGAGGGAGGTGCCAAGGAGGTGATCGGGTAGGTAGGATAGACTCACACAGAAAAACCAATGAAGATATTCCTACACTTACAGGCCACCATCAGGAGGGCAGCACTAGAAATATAAACTGCAGGAAAGGTGTGAGAAATTTTTGCTGAGGGAAAATGGGTAAGATTTGAATAGAGTTTGTGGGAAGAGGATGAGGAAGATTCTAGGGTGACTTGGATTAAAGATCTATAATCTAGCAGTTGGAAACAGAGACTACTTCCAACACTGGGCCAAAGTGGGACAGATTTGAGACACAGTCACAGAAATAGTATAGGAAGCTGGGTTTAGAGTAGAAGAGACTGGCAGGGGAGAAAGGGGAGGGAGAAGAGAGATGCAATGGAATGTTGAGGGACCTCTACATCTCAGGGAACAAAGAAAGACAAGAAACAGAGGAAGACCAGAGGGTCAGAGGAGAGCTTCAACATGGCGGGAGAAGACAACAGTGTCAAACGTTGCAGAAAGGCTGAGGAACAGCAAGACTAAGACCCGTAGTTCCAGGGACTAGAAAGACATTCATGACCTGAAGGTTAAGTGAGTGCCAGGAGTAAAGGAATGTGAGGGACACAGGAGGACACGTATAGGTTACTCTTTCACCAACCTTGGGAGGGAAATAGAGCACAGAGTACTTTAAGGGGGGAAAACCAAGGACAAGGAAGGTGTTTGGGGAGCTCATGTTAGGGAAATAGCCAGTGAACATAGAGAAATTAAAAATGTACAAGAAGTCCAGGATTAGGCAAAGTTTTTATATTTGCTTTGTTTTGGGGGAGAAGGAGTACCCACTAGGTTGTACTTGTCCACGGGTAACTAAAAATTCAACAAACTGCTCAAACAACAAACAGTTGCCGACCGTTCTCCCAAAATAATTCCGGATATAGGTCCTTGCTCCTCCGTGCTATCAAGTCCCCAGGCTTTTCCTGTCCTGCAGCAGCACCACCCACAGTGTAGGCTTTCTGTTCCCTTGCTTCTGGCCTCACAGTCCCCGAATGGCTGTGGAGGCAAGGCATCCTATCTGCCTTCCAGGAAGGAAGAGAATGTAGCCCCATCCAGCTCCACTCTCACGAAGGTAGCCCGTGGCCAAGTTTCCCTAATGCTTGCCGGCCATTTCCTGCTCATGTGGCAATGTGTCACTACAAGGGAGGCTGGGGACCCAAATGTTTGTCTTTTCAGCACCCTTCATAGGCAGTGGTAGGAAGAAAAGATTTGTTAATGGCATCTGAGTTAGCCATAGAGATGCAGACAATGATCTGGGGAAGAGGTAGTTAGGCTTAACACATGAAGAAAGTACAGTTCCTGAGAAGGGAAGAGAAGACAGGGGATACAGAGGTGTCTTGAGAAAGCAAACCGCGAAACTGGAGGTGGGTGAGATGGGTGGGTCATCAGTGTGGGATGTGGGACTGTCCTCTCAGCGAGCATGAGGGAGGGAGGAAGAGTAGGGTTACACAGTCCAGAGAGAATTGCAGGACACGGGAATCTCACCTGGGGCAACACGACAGTGAGTCAGCAGAACGGGGAACCCCCAGGGGCTGGCTGGCTCTAGCGTGGGAAGCCTAGAACAATGTTCTGTCACTGAAACACCCCTGCCAGATATCAGTTTTCTTTGCATAATTCAGAACAACCATTTTATTTTTCTTAAAAGGTTGGCTCTTAAGGTTGGTTCTAGAAGGTTGGCTATATTCCTGAAAATATTTAAGGGACTGGTTGAGCCACTTCTAGAGAAGGAAATACCAATCACTACAGGCCTAACGTAAAGTAGGGAGAGAAAACGGAGGAAAATGGGTCAATGATTTTCATTTGAACACAGAGAAGTAAATGGAATAAATAATTCTTCACATTCTTCAATGACGGAAATGATGTAATTTTGAATCAACTGAAAGGATTCTAGTATCTCTTATTCCAAAGGGAGTCTTTAAACATGCACATCTGCCGACTCTTTGCCTCTTCTTTAAAGCAGGTCCCCCGGCCATCTGCTCTGGGAGCCCGGAAGTGTTGGACAGGTTGTTACTTCTGCCAAGCGGGATCTACTTTCTAACTGACAGAGAGAAAATGTGGGCTGGTAGAACTTACCGATTGTTTTCTCTGGGGTTTGAAACCATAACATTTCCATTCAGAGGAAATAGTCTAGGATGTTTATTTTTTCAGACTTCATGAATATTAAAAGCCCCATAATTGAAGCCAAAACATAAGGAAAATGAGTGCAGTGATACCAAATGTGGGTGTTCTGCCTTCAAAGTAGTCTTCATCCAGGTAAAATGTTTGAAGCAAAAGAAGATAAATGGTATACATATACAGCTACATTAAATATAGTTCTGGAGGGGTGCCTGGGTGGCTCAGTCGTTAAGCAGCTGCCTTCGGCAAATTCTCGGGGGCGGAGCAAGATGGCGGAGGAGTAGGAGACCTGGATTTCGTCTCCTCTCAGGAATTCAGCTGGATAGGGATCAAACCATTCTGAACACCTACAAACTCAACAGGAGATCGAAGAAAAGAATAGCAACAAC
>NC_138371.1:107243901-107290813 GCF_054177405.1 Leptonychotes weddellii | reverse complement strand
GACGATGGACTCTGAAAAACAAACTGAGGGTTCTAGAGGGGAGGGGGGTGGGAGGATGGGTTAGCCTGGTGGTGGGTATTGAGGAGGGCACATTCTGCATGGAGCACTGGGTGTTATGCACAAACAATGAATCATGGAACACTACATCTAAAACTAATGATGTAATGTAGGGGATTAACATAAGAATAAAAAAAAAAAAAAGTATCTGCCTTCGGCTCAGGTCATGGTCCCAGGGTCCTGGGATTGAGGTTTGCATCTGGCTCCCTGCTCCACGGGGAGTCTGCTTCTCCCTCTCCCACTCCCCCTGCTTGTGTTCCCTCTCTCGCTGTGTCCCTCTCTGTCAAATAAATAAAATGTTTAAAAAATATATATATATAGCTCTGGAGACAAAGTGATCACAATTTTATCTGGGCTTTTGCCATACCCCATCATGGAAGGCAGCATGAGTATGAAACGCGCTGTTAATGTGAGTGCACCACAGAGAAGGAGCAGACCCCTCCTGGAAATTCAGTGTGCCGTTTCTTTCTCAAAGGTTCAGATTTATTCAGCCCAGATATACCATGAACCTCTGAGGATTTACATATCTTTAATTTAATGTGAAGAACTAATAACCAGTGAGGGTCTTAGATAAGAGACCTTATGAATATTCAAGCCTTCTGAGTATCCCAGTGCCAAGACACACATTTCTCAACATGAACCCGTGTACCACTGAATGCATCATATTATTTCTTGCCCGATGCTGCTGGTGCAAGAGCAGAGACCCACGGTTGGAGAAACACTCTGGCATTGCGACAAACACAGTTCAGGATGCTGACTTAGACAGCTACCAGCCTACTTGGGGATTGAGAATGATTCAGGTTCCGCAAAAAAAGTCAATGTTTTTTTTTTAAGAGAAAAGCCAAACACTAAATCACTTCTGAAGTGAAGGAGCCATTAAAATTCATTCAATAAAGGTGATAAAATGCAGAATTCTAACTTCTTTTTTTTTTAATTAAATGCTTTCCCCAGTGTGTTGAGTAGTACGGGAAGGCTGTAGGATTCCCCATGCGAAGACCAGCCATGCGGTTGGGGTGGAGGGAACAATACTGACCTAGGGTTTATGCACTTGCGTGAGAACCAGCTGTGTAGCTGACACCCAGGAAAGGGAAGAGGGAGTGGGCAGGAGGAAAAGAAAATACCAAAGAAGCACACAGAGGAGAGACGAGGAGAAGGAAGCCCAGGAGAATATAGGGAGTGCATGTCTCCTGCTGTTCCCATGGTCCTCCATGGTTTTCTGGTCTCAAGGCAGGTGCTGACCACTTCGTTTTTCCATTCATTGGTTCATTCCTTCAAACATTTCTGAGAGTTAACTAAATACAAACTATTAGTTTTGCAAGAATTTAAAATGTAACTTTTCTTGTGTGACTGGTCATGAATACTTGATTTTTTATTTTCTAAATTTATGCTTATTTTTGAGACATGATCCATCAATTCCGTGTTTCTCATTCATTCATTTGGCAAAACATCCATGGAACACCTGCCGTATGCCAGATATGGCACTGTGTGCCGGAGACATGGTGGACTGTAAGGGAGACACAGTTTATGCCCTCCAGGGCCTCCTGTCTACTGGAAAAGAAAGATATTCAGGGAATAAATGTCATGGAAGTAACAACGGGGACGACAGCATGCTCTAGGAGGGGACGGCAGCTGAGGCAGGAGTAGGGAGCCATCAGGAACACCCCCCCACCCACCCCACACCGCAGTAAGTCACTTTTCGGCAGAAGCTTGAAGGAGGAGGAGTAGTGGATCGGGTATCAGGGGAAGGCGTGCCGCTGGAAGGAGCAGAGGGCCCTGTTCCAGGCCTGGGCAGAGCCCCAGATGCTGGAGAGAGCTGGAACATTCCAGGGGCTAATACAGAGGAGCAGAGAGAGTAAGGGAGAGCTGATGCAAAGAGAAATTAGATTGTGGAGGGTCTTTAAATCTTGTTAAGTATCCTGGACTACATCAAAATGTCAAGATGAAGCTATTTGGGGTTTTAAGCAGCAAAATGACACACTCCAATTTACATTTAAGAAAGATGATTTAGCCATGGAAATTCCCTGTAAAAATTGAGCACTTTAGCTTGAAATCTTCAACTCTAAATCTTTTTTATACTATTAAATGTACCTACAATCACACCCTTATTAACTATTTTCAGTTTAATCTTAGACACGAGATGTTTCTCTTCTTGTCCAAAGCCACTGTTTTGTCCTGAACTCTTGATTCCACTTTTCTCTCTTGAGTCCATTCATTACTCTTGCCACGAGCCCCTCCCTCCTCTCCTTTATCTTCCATCCCTCTGGTCCTAGAACAGTTTGTTCCCACGGAAATGATTTCCCACTTCTTAAATGCTGGGGGGGTGGGGGTGGAGGTGGTGAATCTCTATTTTCCTTCAGGAACTTGCTGAGGGGAGTCATGATTATCCTTAAGAGTCCCCATAGTTCTTTAACCGCACCTCAATGTTGACCTTGTCCTTGTGTAGCTTGAGTTCATTACTTCCATGTACACACTTCATTCATTACACAGAACATATTGTACTATTTGTTTTCTTCACTCACTCTTTGAGGACAATAACTACACATTTTTATATTCTCAGCACCAAGTTCACAGCCTGACAGAAAGAAGACCTGCTATTTTTTTCACCTGAATACAGCAAGCATTTGAAAGTCCTTGTGACTCCCCAGACCTAGATGAGAGATGATTCTTCTGTGAAAAAGAAGGGCTACACAATTTATAAAACAAGCACAATCCCATCTTTACTTGCTTAGTTCTTAGTGAGAATTATATATATAGGAGGAACCCGAAATACTTCAATGAAAAATCAATTTATGATAGTTTATAGGTTGAATTATCTCCCTCCCAAATTCTTAAGTTAAAGTCCTAAAACCTGGTACTTCAGAATGTGGCTTTATTTAGAAATAGGTCATTGCAGATATAATTAGTTAAGATGAGATCATTAGGGTAGGCCCTTAATCCTGTGACTGGTTATAAAAAGGAGAAATGTGGACACAGACATGAACACAGGGAGGAAAGCAGGGACCAGGGTGATGCTTGGGTAGGCCAAGGAAGGTCAAAGATTGCCAGATACCGTTAGGAGACAGACACATGGAAAGATTCTCCTTCACAGCTCTGGACACCTTGACTGACACGCAGCCGACACCTTGACTTCAGACTCCCAGCTTCCAGCTCTGAGAGACAAATTCTGTTAAGCCACCCAGTTTGTGGTACTTTCTTACAGCAGCCCTAGGAAATGAGTGCAGACATTAGTAGGTAGTCAACTGTTCATAGCGGAATGGCCCTTGCCAAGCCTTCAGTCACTGTGCTCTGAATGGGAGAGGCCCAGCAGAGAACAGTGAAAGGGAGGGTAGAAACTGTGTTATGGGATGTACCCCTGGGACATTATCAATCCAACATCAACATTATCACCTGAGTCTTGCAAAGACAAGGGAAAGTAAGTTGAAGGGCACCTTATTGGCTAGTATTTACTTCCCCTGTCCACATCAGCTATTTGGAAAAGAATCATCCTTTGACGATGACACAAATCCACCAATTAAAAAGCCAGACACTGAAACTATACCAACAATTTCTGTAGTGTTATGCAGCCAGAGAACAACTTCATGGTAAAAGCTAAAATTACATAATCGTATCTAGATGATATTCTCAGAAAAATAAAGCTGTTGTTCAACCCTCCGTGTACAGAAAGAAATACTCCATCATGGATGCGGTTGGCGCCATTAATGAGAATACAGCCCAGGACCGCCATCTCCATTAGTATGGTAACTTCCAGGGACAAGGGGACCAAGGGTCATCCCGTGAAGGAAAGTCCAGACCAGAGTTTGTGTTATCCCAGGCTACCATGTCGGTAGATGGTAGGACAGGCTCTGGACCCGATCACTGGGACTTCAGTCTGAATCATTTTCCTAAAATAAATGTTATCTGGATGGACATCAACATGGAGAGTCATTTTTCTTAACGTAAAAATGGTAATGGTAAAAAGAAGAGAAGATTTCATGTGTTGTGCATTTCGTGCTCTTTAGCACTTGGACTGGCCCCCGGTGGCCGCAGACCACGGCTTACGCTCGCTGTCTGCAGGGCCCAGTGACGCGCTGGCTTGTCGTAGGCAAAGAGAATAAACGTTCACCGCGAGTGCAATCAAAGACTTTAATAAAATACCCTTTTAGAAGACTCCAGGGGCTGGCGAGAGCGCTGTTGCCTGCTCTTGGCGGGACTGTGCTGGTGGGTCTGGTTATGGGAAAAGTTACTACGCTGTTCAGCCAAATATGATAACTGCCCAACCTTTTCTGATGTGAGGAGGGCACTATTTTTCACTCTGTGTTCCTACCCAGACATGTGTTTCTAGGTTGCTCCCTTGCTTTCTAAAGTAAACAGGGTAGCTGAATCTGGATCTGTTTAACCCCACCTGTCCTTTCCCTTCAAGTTGATAATAAAAAGAAGAGATCCCAGTTCAGATCTAGCCCAACACAGCACAGAGCCCAAGACTGGTTCCCTATAAAAGAAGGCGTTCCCCGGGCTCTGTGTACAATTATGGGAACGAGGTTACAAGGATTAGAATTAGTGCATGTCACAGTTTGAAAGTGTGGCTGGCTGGCAGTTGGCTGAGATGCGAACAGATGAGCAGCAAATGTGTGTAGCAAACCGAACCTCCCCCTTTTTGGGAAGCCACACCCCAGCGAGGGTTATTTGGACACATGCAGGCATATTAGATGTGGCGTACTAATTCTAATAGCAGACCAAAAAAAGAGTATGAGGACTTGCTAACCCTTCTGCTTAATGCTTTCTGAAGGGGCTCCAATAATTGCTTATTTATAACCTCTGAGCACTTGGTGGCCTTCCATGGATGCGGCAAGCAGCTGCCTATAGGAAACCAACTGCCCTGCCCACTGACTGGAAACATACTCTCCTGTTTGTCATCTTGGGGAATAGTTGCAATTCCATAATGTGATGGCTGTCAACTTATTTCCTTCTATTGGTGGTTCATGGAAACTTCAGGATCTAAAGGTCTCATCATCCTGTCACCAGCCCCTATGAATGCCTGAAACAATGTTGCAATAATAAGACCAAGCAGACTTACTCTTGTAAAATCATCCCTTTATTCTAATCTCCTACAAATTCACATGGGGCCCCTGCTCAGGCTCACTCAAGATACCCAGACTCTGGGTGCTAGAATAAAATTCTGGACATTTAGAATAAAAACTCTTAATGAGCACATGAACTGACCACAGAGATTTTTTCTTTAATTGCATGTCACTGATTAGGATGATGGACCCATTAGAATTTTAGAGTGGAGGAACCTTTATTGATCATGTGGCACACTTCTACTTTCTTATTTTATATATCTGATACAGGCAATCACTGTGTCAGGATTTTCCTATTCTAGTCTACAACTCTGAAAACGCAGCTAACTCTTACTCTTCACACTTTGGAGAGCAAGTTAATTCTTACTCTCTAAAATTGACAAGACAAACTTGACAAACGCTTCTTAGATTTCAAGAGTCTTAAGAAATTAAATTGTAGAAGGAAAGATATTCTCTACCTCAATAAATTATTTAACTTATTGGGGCACCTGGGTGGCAATTCGGTTGGGTGTCCGACTCTTGGTTTTGACTCAGGTCATGATCTCAGCGTCCTGGGACCGAGCCCAGCATCAGGCTTTGTGCTCAGCGAGGAGTCGGCTTGGGGATTCTCTCCCTCCACCCCCTCCCTCCACTCATGCGCACGTACTCTCTCTCTAATAAATAAATAAACCTTAAAAAAAATTATTTAACTTATTAACTTATTCCTAGCTTAGAAATACTGTGATATACTTTTCACTTTTATACACATTTGATCAAATAAACACCAAAAACTATACTTCAAACTATAAATATTGTATTGTTTTATAATATGTAATCAATCGAAACAGCATATCTTGGCTTTTAGGCTTAAATCTTTCATGCCAGCACAAGATTTTATAGGTAAATAAATTATATGGAACACATAAATATGAATTTGCCTTCAGTTTTTCAAATATCTGATAATCTTTCACACATTTTAAAGGGGGAAAAGGCTCAAAGCATGTTTTCCTTGATACTCACACTAGCTTATTCTGTTGGAGGTGAAGTCTTTTAGCCTTGCTGTTGAAATTTTTTAGATCTTCTTCATTAAACATTGCTTTTATGGGTATGTGGAGAGGGAAAAGAGGATAGAGTTACTTCTTGGGATACAAGGGAGGGGGACAGAGTTTCTGTCCCCTGGATCCTTACAGTTTTGTTCTGAGCACAAATACGTAAAAGTAAAATAAGAAAATGTTGGGAATATTCAGGAAAAGGAGTCTGTTAAAAGGCAGAGAGAGGAAGGGCATGGCAAATCGAGAAGGTGGGGCCAATGGCCAAGCTGTAGGACAGGGCCCCCTGTGGCCACCACATTGGCCAGAGACAATGAGATGCCAATGAGGCCATGCAGAGTAGAATGCAGGGAGACTTGGCAAAGTTTCAGAGGTGGAATTACCAGACGTGGTGATTGACGAGCCTGGCAAGAGGGAGGATTCTAGCTCCTGGCTATGTGAGCTGGTAGATGGTGGTGCCATTTACAGAGGCAGAAACAGACAGCTGAGGGGGTGTGCAGGGGAACGTGAAGATGTCTTATACATGCTCAGCTCAGGATGTGTGCGTGTGTGTGTGTATGTGTGTGTGTGCGCGCGCGTGCGCCATCCAAGTTGGGAAGTCTGGAAGGCTCTGGGTCACTGAGTCTGGCACTTAGACCAGTGATTTAACCTTTCAGAGATTTAGTCTTGGAGCTCCTAAGTACATAGGTATTAGTGGAAGTCCGATGAGTAGATGAGACCATTCAAGAAGAATGAGCCAGTGGCTAAGGACAGAACTTTGGGGAACTGCAGCATGTCAGTTACCAAGGAAGAAAGGGTGTTTAGAATGGAGAAGCAAAGGGCTGGCTGGAGTACAGACAGAGTCCCAGAGAAGATGGCTTCAAAGAAAAAAAAATAGAAGCGAGTTTTATTTTGTATCTTTTATTTTTACATTTTTTTTGAGAGAGAGAGAGTGCATGCACACACACATAAGCATGGGGTGGGAGAAGGGGGGAGGGGCAGAGGTGAGGGAGAGAGAGAATCTTAAGCAGGCTCCATGCTCGGTACAAGCCTGACACCAGGGCTCAATCTCATGACCCTGGGATCATGCCCTGAGATGACATCAAGAGTCAGACACTTAACCGACTGAGCCACCCAGGCACTCCCAAAGAAGTGAGTTTTAAAAAGAAAACCCAGGGGTGCCTGGGTGGCTCAGTTGGTTAAGCATCTGCCTTTGGCTCAGGTCATGATCCCAGGACCCTGGGATTGAGCCCCACATCGGGCTCCCTGCTCGGTGGGGAGCCTGCTTCTCCCTCTGCCTGCAGCTCCCCCTGCTTGTGCTCTCTCTCTGTGTCAAATAAATAAATAAAAATCTTTAAAAAAATGAAAACCCAATAAACACAGAAAGGTGTGTAAGAAAGAGATACAAAATATTCTTTGGAATTGTAATTAAGAACTGGTTACAAACTGGTGAGAATAGTTTCACAGGAATGATAAGGGGAGTAGCCCGTTCTGACAGGTTAAGGGCTGAATTCAAAGTGAGAAAATGGGTTGAATAAGGACGAATTTCCTCTAACAGCATGGAGTCTCTTAGGACTGGGTGGGGGGAGAGAATCCAGAGGGCTATCCCACCTCACCACACGTCCTAACTTAGAGCTTAGAGAATGCACCTCTCTACTGGACCATTTTCCTCAGCACAGAAATATACTAATTTTTTTATATCCTAAAATAAACATAAAACCCAAATACCTCAAATCTCTGGGGCATAGTGATCAGAATATAGTTAAAAAGGAGGTGGTACACCTCAGCTAAGAATCACGCCAACCCTAAATGTTAAAAGTTGTTATTCCTGGCCAATGGTTTTACTGTAATTTGTATAATGTGTAATATACATTTTATAACAAGTATACTTAAGTATTTGAAAGAAAAATATTTTAAAACTGAAATTCAAAATATAGTAAAAAGTTTACAATCAAATAGCAATCATAATAATAACCAAATAAAGTTTCACATTTAAAAATTAACCCCTAGTCAATTAAACTATAAGCACAGAGCTTTGCAAATAGCAGATATGCAATAAATGTTTACTGAAGTGCATTCTAGGACACCATTGTAATTGTGGGCAAAGCTCTAAGTCCTCAAGCTATTTCTAGTATCATACCAATAGGCTAGGGAGCAAGACTTCCTGGGGGGTACAGGAAGCCGATCTCACAGGGATGACTACCTTTTATGAATACCTATAAAGGCATTAATACTCCCAGGAAACAGACTAGCTCTAGCTTTCCTGTACCTTACTCAAGGGTGTGTGTATCTAATAATATGTGTGTATGTATATGTGTGTGTGTGTACAGTATTCATCAGATATAACTTTTAGAATATCTAGCAAGAATTCGATATCATGATGTGCCTATAGTCTCCAATCCTATAGTTTACACTTGAAAAGCATTCACAAGCTCTTTTTTCTACCTCTTAGCTCAAGGATCAAATACAGGGAATCAAAAAAAGGATGATGAGTCATTTGCCATAATGCCGAATGCCTTAGCCAAGACTTCTTGTGTGTTTTTTGCCTACATCTAAGTAGGCAAATCGGGCTCAGGTGATCAGGTGAGATCACCTGAACATTTCCAGTAAAAAGGACAATGTATAATTTTGGAAGAGAATACTTTAAAACACGAATGGCTTCATATCTGGAAAAAATATGCATTTCTTTAAATGTGAATTTCATTTACTTTCCAAGGAGCATTTAGTCCAGTTTTAAAAAGCAAAGTCATTATTTCTGATCTTAGCCAGCTCTGTCCTCTAATTCAGTCACTGTATAAGGTCTCAAGCAACACAGATGCCCATACTGACTTTCAGGACTCACATGTATTAATATCCCTGCCTAAGAGGAATAGTATTTTAAACCTCTTCTTCCTGCTGCTTAGCCTCCATTCCAGTGCCAAACCCTAGATAGTATTTGCTTTCTTAAATAATTCTTTTAAGAAGAAAACAAGGGAAGTCAATTTAAAATGATCGCAGTAACAAATACAGTACCCCCTAACATCAGCTTACAAGTGGGGTCCAAAATGAAATGAAATGTTTGGGGACAGGCTGCTGGGATGGATGGGAGTCAAATGCCGATCACGATAACTAGAATTCATGCTATTCGTGCTTTCACTGTGTCCAAATCTTCCGTGTACCGATTCATTAATTTTTTGGCGGGGGTACTCAAACTTTCACAAATTAGAACAAATCTTTAAAATAAGCCATTGTAATATTTTATCATGTAAACTTCTCATCCCCTTCTGATTTGAGAGTGGACTCTCCTTTCTAGGTTTCCCTTTGATGCCACAGACAACAGACATAGTTTTCACACTGTTGAATGCACTGCACCACACTGGTCTTTTCCTCCTGTGGATCTGGCTCCTTGTGCAACTATGTAGTCACCAGCAAAAAGTAACTTTATAATTGGAACATCACATAGTTGGAAGGATACATAGTCCAATCAACAAATATAACATTTTGGCTTCCTCATTTCCTGTTAACAAATTTCCCTCTCTCCTATTTTAGTGATTGATGTTCTTCCCAAGAAAACCTCCTTTCACTCATGTACCTCTAGCATCTTGAAGTATTTTGTTTTTATCGGAATGTATTGGGAAACCTATCCTTCAGGCTCTACCAGTGCCTTTTCATTTCTAGAACGTTCCTTATCTGGCAGTCAGTTCAAGTCCATTTATGTGGTTTGGTCAGGATTTCCACTTCATAAAAGATGAATTCGCTGAATCTAAAAACATATGTCCTTCTACAGATAATTATTCTCTTTAAACATCCGCCTTCTCTTACTTTCCCTCATCTTCTTTCTTCATGGTCAACAATTTTTGGAGAGGCCCCTAATACTCAAAGACTAAAAATGTATTCTGTGATATTTAAGAAATTTTAGAATTAAATAAGTTATCTTGTTCTATTATAGCCCATTGCTATGAAATATCAACTAACATTTTACAATAATATACCCCACTGTGAAGAAATTATTTTTATACTTCCTGGGGGGAAAGGATATGTGTTTCTTTAGATATTTACCAGCAGAGTAGAAGCCATGCTATTTTTAAGCTTTGCCAAGACAAAATTTTCTAGCAAATAATTTATGTCAACATTAATTAGTGATTGTTTCTGAAATTATAGTGATTTATATGAATTCTGATTGGTATAGCCACCACTTAATCACATGTATCATAATACTGTATAGTGATAACATAGTTAGTCATGAGCAGGTCTGAAATCAGTCAGACCTGGGACTGAACCACAGCTGTGCATTTAACATCTCTGTGATACTGGATAGGTTACTTAATCTCTCTCTCTCAATTTCTTCACAAAGTACAGAAACTAAAACTGGTGCTGCAGGGTTACTGTGAGGAACAGATATAATCAATGTAAAACAACTAGTATAGTATTTGGCTTGAATTTGACATCTACTAATCTAACCTGCAGAATTAGAGTTAAAATCAGTTCTCTGCAGGGGCGCCTGGGTGGCTCAGTCGTTAAGCGTCTGCCTTCGGCTCAGGTCATGATCCCGGGGTCCTGGGATCGAGCCCCGCATCCGGCTCCCTGCTCAGCAGGAAGCCTGCTTCTCCCTCTCTCACTCGCCCTGCTTGTGTTCCCTCTCTCACTATGTCTCTCTCTGTCAAATAAATAAATAAAATCTTTAAAAAATAAAATAAAATAAATCAGTTCTCTGCAGGTATAGAAAGTCTTTCAATGGAGAGAAAGGAAAGGAAGGGAAAAAACAGGAAGAAAGTAAATGAGGGTACCATAATGTCATCATTCTAAACATGTGGGGTCAGCTCTGACGAACTGCATCCATCCCGCTGTCTGGGACAGAGGAGACCACTGCTCTGGCCAAGAGCTGAATCGGATGACGATCTCAAAGACACAGAAATTCTACCTACACATAGAGTTGGTACCAGGTGTGGGTGGCTAGATACAACCTCTGAGCTGAGTACAATCTGTTCATGCAGTAAGGAGTCAGAGTGAGTGTGGGACTTAAGGAGTTGGGGGTGACAGCAAATGGACTGAGGGAAGGACACGGGTGCTGGAAAAAAACAGGAAATGAGGACCCAGGACATTGTCTAGAGCCCAGCAAGTGTTCCATATATGGTCTCGGAGTCCAAAACTAAAATAAGCTAATAAAAGGGGGATACAGAAAAAACGAGTACATCTTAATTAGAAATAAGGGGAGACACAGAGAAAGTGCAAACGCAAATTAATTCACTAACATGGACAATGACAACACTGCAACATTCTGTCCAAGGGTAGGGTTTCAAACAACTCTGGAGCTTGTATGGCAAAAGAAAAACAACTATGGGCGAGGGACGGCATGAGGCACCTTCTAGGCCTCATAAGCTGCCATCAAGTTACGGGCTGTGTGCAACTGTCAACCTTTGAGCTTCAGTGTCCTCATGTGGAAACAAAGGGCTTGGGGTGTTCTCTAAGATCTCCTCTGACCCTGATGGGCCACATGCCTTGAATATTAGATCCCATGACACGTTCGAAGTCGCAAACCTGTGTCCAGCCCATCTGATCTATAGGATTTTGCAGCAGGCAGGCGTCACCAGAAGAGTAAGGCTAGAAGCTGCTTCCTAAGCAAGAGCGTGACCTCTGAAAGTGCATGCATCTGAATGCCATGACCACGGGTGCTGCTGTGGGGACGGCCTTTCTTCTTTGGAACAGCTCCTCTGAGGGAAAGCAAGACAACTTAAGAAGGGAGGCTGAGACTGGCTACCCAGCCTTCCACCTCAGACCTGCTATGCTCTGCCCATGGTGAGCGCTCTTCACTCCTGGAGCTCTGTTCTGAGGGGCGCAGGGGAGCCTAGCCACAGACCAGGGGAGGAGCCTATTCAAAGGCATATTTAGGACGAGTTATGTGAAAATTGCCCACAACAACATTTTTTTTCTTTTTTGCTCACATTGTTAGCGTTTATTAAGTCAATGTCTCCATTTCCCTTCCTGTATTTTAATCTGACTCACAGTCGGTGGAAAAGGTTTTAAAACCAACCCAGAGCTGATAAATAGCACTGGCTTCATGTTAATAAAGGAAGGGGTTGAGATTGAACTAAGGCATGGGTTTAAGTAAATAATTACACAAAATCTATGATTTTATAAAGAAAAATTTCACGGAAATGTTTCATGGTTTTGTTTCAACATTGTGATAAATGGAGGTAATGCACTGGTAGTGAAAGCATAATTTTAGTCTTGGAAGGAAACTTCAGAGTTCATTTCAATTCACTAAATACTTATTAAACCTTTCTTGGTGCTAGGCACTCTGGTTACAAAAGCAAGTCAGAAGAAGTGTCTGTTTTTAAGCAACTCTGTATATATTAAGGAGACAAGATACAACCTGTGCCCATGCTTGGTCTCTCCTGCACTCAAATCCCTTCTGCATGGCCCTGCTCTGCTCTGTGTCAGAGGCCTGACCCCTGCAGGCTGCAAGTTCTGGTAGCTCCAACTGGGTTCTGCCATGGGAGCTTCTGGCAAGAGATTAGAGGGTGGGAAGAAGGGATAAGCCAGGATTCTCCCCTCTGCCTGAAGGTCTCCAGAAGTGGCCATGTTTCCCTCTGGGACTTTGCTCCAGCTAGACGGACCCATCAGGATTCCCACTCTGCAGGGTCCCCTGGCTCCTAGGCTGATACTACTGCCCCTTTCCTTTGGTCTTCCAGCCTAGGGTGGTGGGGACCTCCTGTTGTGGGTCACCTCTGGGCTCTCTCTCAGATTCTATATTACTTCTACAACCAAGTCTTTGAATTAGAATATACTATTTTTTATTTTTTAAAAAGATTTTATTTATTTGACAGAGAGAGAGAGCACAAGCATGGGGAGCAGGAGAGGGAGAAGCAGGCTCCCCGCTGAGCGGGGAGCCCTATGCGGGGTCCATCACAGACCCTGGGATCATGACCTGAGCAGAAGGCAGATGCTCAACTGACTGAACTACCCAGGTGCTCCAAAATATGCTACTTTAATTAGGCCGGCTTCTATATTCCTGGTTAGACCCTGATATACAACCCCTTAATGACAACAAAGCATAACAGACTTTCTTCCAACAGAAACACTTTAGAGCTATGAGTAGGCATGGAGAAAAAGATGAATTTTGCTGGGAGGTCTGGAAAACTCCACCCAGGTAGAAATTCCTGTCATGGTGAAACACTGACTAATGATAAGGGTTTGGTCCTTGAAAGGTGAGCCAAATCTTAACAGTTGAGGGAGGAGGAAGAAGGGCATTCCATAGGGAAAATAGCATAACCCGAATTTTGGAAATGCATAGCATATTTCTACACTGGGTATAGTGAAAAAAGAGGAAGGAAACAGGGTACAGAAAGGCTCCATTATGAGGCTCCTGAAAGCCCTTCCAAGGAGTCTTAAGTCAACCCGTAGGTAACTATGACCCTTAACAAGTTTCTAAGCAGTGACAAGTTTGTATTCCAGGGTAAAGCATGGAGGGAAGGAGGTTATGACATAGGGATCATCCAGAGTAACATCTAGAGTTGAACAGAAGGTGAGGAGGACCACAATCATCATGATAGCAGTTGAGATTTGCAAGACATATTGGTGAAGAGAAGGATGGGATTGGGAAAAGATGGATGTGTAGGTCAGGGAGTAGCAAGAGTATAAGAAAAATCCCATGTTCCATGTTTAAGCACAGAGATGAATAATGATGTGTTAAGCACACAGGTTGTAGGCAATGAGTTTGATTTTTGAGTATGTTGAATCTTAGGTGACCATATGAACACAGAGAGGGCAATGTGAGAGGTCCTTATAAATGCAAGTCTGGTACTCATGAAGAGGTGAGGGTTAGGGATTTATATTTGCAATGTAAATATTTATATTTGGTTGGAGCACGGCAATGGAAGAGATGGCCACAGGAAGTGATAAGAAGTCATGAAGGATGCAACTGAACTCTAAGGAACACCCCATATAATGGCCAGAAAGGCAAAGAAGGCCCAGCAAATGAGGTGGAAAGACATGGATAGGACATTAGGCAAGAGAGATAATTTGAGTGTCAAGAGAGAAGAGTTTTAAGAAGTAGAAGGTGGCCATGAATATATAATAGCATAAATGTCAAGTGAGATGAGGACTGGAACGTCTTTTGGTCTGGTGCTGTGATAGTTATCTTACGGGTCAACTTGAGTTTTAGGAGGTCATCTTGTTCTATTCCTTCATTTTACAGTTGAGGGAACAGACCCTGGGGTGACTGGCTAAACTGCCCAAGGACTCAGAACTGCGGAACAGTAAAGCTGGACCAGAACTTTGGCTTTTGCTGACCAGTCAGAATGTTCCCCACCCAAGAGTCCACTCTCCATGAGAAAAACCAAGGTTTCTCATGGAGAATCTCAGAAAGACTTGGTACTCTACATCATCTCCCTAACTCAAGTCACTTGAAGAAATTCTGGTGCTTTTGTTATTGTTGTTTTATTTGTTGGTCATTTTTTATATTTATCTCCAGAACCTAAGAGAATTTAATTCTTAAAGACTGAACCTATTCACCAGATCAAACATCCAAACGAATACAAAATCAACCTCTAATTGAGGCATTTGAAATTAAAAGATCCTTTCTATCATGTTCAGGCATTAGCATGCGCTCATGCAGTCTGTTTAGAAATTGTACAGTTATCTTGAGAACCAGCAATTAATACTCTGCTTAAATGTTTTCCTTTCCCTGATAGAAACTTGCTAAATGAATTTCTAGTTCTATGAAAGGAAAAGAGTTTCCTGACCAAGATGAGAGTGTACTTACAAATTTTTGGTTATATTTAACATTTTTCTCTCTTCTCCTGTTTTTAAAGATGAGAGCAAGCATTTCTATTTTATTTTTCACCATTTTCAAGGCAGTATAGTCACATTTTCTCTTAAATTCTAGGGATGGATTAACAATGGGGCATCCTGGAAAAGCAGAGGCTTTACGAGTCAAACAGCAGTCTGTACGGTCTGTATCTCCATCGTTCCCTGGCTTCGCAATCTTGGGGCGATAATTCTAACAGATGGCGCAGTGGGTGCTACTGCTTACCTGGCGCCATATTGAATAAAATAACAGATGCACTCATTTACTCTACCACTGCAATTACTTTACAAGGTATGCCTTTTACTCCCTTTTTAAGGCCGAAACTTAAGTTTGGACATTTTAGGAACTTGTTTAAAGGTCGCACTGGTTGACTGTAGCTCAGTTAAGATTAGGACCCAGTTCTGACTAACCTCAAAGGTGACAGGACCCAGCTATGGCATTTCAGGGGTCTCACAAACACTCCTGCTTAGACTGAGCTGTTACAATCACTACACAAAAGCTCCATGTGAAGTGCCAAGCACAAGGCAGTGTCCGGAGAGTATTATAATGGGGATAAGGGGGTGCTAATTTAAAATCTAACCTTGATTAGAATTAGGACACAAACTGCAAAGTAGGATTTTCTTAGGTAGTGTATACCATGTCATGCCATCCCATTCTGATAGTTAATTTTTTAAAAAACAAATTCTCCAACGACCTCAGTGCAAAATTACTTGTAAGATAGCTAACAATTTATAATAATAGAGAATGAGGTGACACCAAGTTTTGGGACTCATTTGACCCAACATTTGAAATCAACATGTCCCTTTCTATAAAGGGGGAGGAGGGCTGAAGTATGGGCTGGAAATGAACCTTCATGTGTAGAAGCTTTGGAATGTTTCCACCTGCACTGGGGCCCTTTGCCCCACATCTTCTCACTGACCACATGAGTCCTCAACTGCCAAGCTACTAACTAATTTCTTTCAAACTGCTAACTCATTCCTTTATGCACTCCTTTATGATTCCCAAGATAAATTCGAATGGCGCTCAGCACATTTCCTCCTGAGTAAGCCCAAATTAGTCCCCTCTCTCAGACTCCCACTGGGCTCTCTTTGGTCCTTCACAGAACGCTGGCTGAGGAAATCTCTTTTCAGTCCCTGCAAATCACCCTAGTACCCGCTACTCTGACTAGGCCTGTGCCATTATTTATTACAGAATAAGCGCTGGCTGTTGAGGGTCAATTATTCCACTGACCAGGCATTACAGTAATTCCTGGTAATTAGAAGAGGTACTTAATGTGAGTCTGGGTGCATATTGAAAGAAACATTAGTCCTTTTGTCGTCTTGGCAAGTCTATTGTTCCGAGCCAGGCCCAACCAATTAACATCTTTTGCCAATCCCTGTCAGCTGGAGCTTAAAAAAAGGAGGGGGGGGGTCAGTCAGATGCTAATTTAGATACAATTGTGTCAGGGCTGTTTGGAGGGGACCGGCTCTAAAGAAGCCACCAGGGTTTAATGAAGCAAACAGCTTGGGTCCCAGTGACCCTGCAGGGGTAATTTTAAAAAGACCCCTCTGTGTTCCTGTGCCAAATAGCAGAGGGGCATCACAAGAAGTCCTTCCTTTAAAAAAAATGAAGAGAGGGATAATCATCCGTTTAATCTGCTCATTAAACAAATCTCTCAGGCGGACTTAACATGAATTAGCACTTCTCTAAAAAGGTAAAATGTGACATACAGCAGACAGTTCAGATAACTTGAAAGGTCACAATTTTTAATTATAAGCTCAGTTGTTGTTAATGTATTAATATTCGATGATACTGAGCAAAAGACTGCCACCTCCATTCAACCTTGGGAGCAAAATAGTTATGTTTTCCTGACTGGAAGACAACAACAAAAAACACATTCATCAGGCCCCAGTACAGATCTAAGCACAAGCTATGTACAGAAGACACTTTTGGTTCCATGTTTTTCAAACACAGGAATTAAGAGGAAAAGAAATGGGAGTGTGTTGACTCCCTCCACTAACTTTCCACCTCACTCGGGCTAGGCTCACATATGTGTGCTAGGAAGGTGATAGTTGGGCTTCAACGAGATACAGAACCTCAGAAGCCTAGGGCACACGTTTCAGGGGCCACCTGGTCTAGAGCATCCCAGCCTGGACACGGTGATTCAAGGGGCCGGGGCCCCCAGGGAGATTCATGAGTGACAGTGCCTGGGAGGCAAACTTCCTGGAAAACAGGGGAATCTTTTGTCCACAAGCAAGACACCACACTGACATAAACAGCTTCTCACAAATCTCCCAGCGTTATCTGAGGGGGATAATTAGTCTTCTCTTCATATTTACTTAATCATGCCTGGGTGCCGTGAATGGCCCTGTGATCAAGTTAAGATGGTGTTTACAATGAGGCATGAAGACTCACACAGTTCTCTAACTAGTCAACCTAAACCTTCACACAGGAAGCTTAGGCCCGCTGAATTGTTATTTCATTCGAAAAGAACAAAAAGGTCAATCCTGGACCACTTTTGGAAGAAATATTCAGTATGTCCTATCATAAGGAAAGGGTAAGGCACATTTCAAAATAAACTGACCCTAAAACAGAAACTTGCACACCAGTGTTCACAGCAGTATTATTCCCAAAGGCCAAAAAGTAGAAACAACACAAATGTTCATCAATGGATGAATTAATAAATAAAATGTGATATACAGTCACGGGGTTCAAGACATGCTGCCCGGAAAATATGGCATCCAGGCATATTAAATATTTGAAGCTGAAGGAGTTTGAGAATATGGGAGAAGAGAGGTTCTTTCTGACTTCCTCCCACCCTTCTCCCCTGAAGCAGATCATAAGACTCTCAGGTAAGAGGTGTTCTCCCTGTACTCAGAGTAAAGAATCATGGACACACTGAGAAGAATCCAAACACACATGCCTTGCTAAATATCCCCCAGTTTATTCCACTTAGCTCACACTCTGTGCCCCATCATATCTTTCTGACCTTCCACTCTTCATCAAACCTAGCATAGAAACATTCAGGTTTAACCATTTCTTTGGGTCTTTATGTCCTTATGCCAGCTCCCATGTGACATCAAATTCACATAAATAAATTTGTATGCTTCTCTCCTGTTAATCTGTCCGTTTAGTTTTCAGACCCAGCCAAGGACCCTAAGAGGATCAAGGAAAACTTGTTTCCTCTTCTACAAAACAGTGGAGTAATGTTATTCAGTCTTAAAAAGGAAAGTGATTCTTGACACGTGCTACAACATGGATGAGCCTTGGAAACATCATGCCAAGTGAAATCAGCAAGACACAAAAAACTGCTATTGTAGAACTGGACTTTATATATGAGGTACCTAGTCTCAGCAAATTCTGAGGGGCACAAAGTATAATGGGATCTGGGGACAAGTGGTAATAAGGAATTATTGTTTCATACGTACAGATTTTCTGATTGGGATAATGAAAAAATTCTGGAGATAGTGGTGACAGTTGTATGTTATAAATATACTTAATGTCAATGAATTGTATACTTAAGAAATGGTTAAAATGATTAGAATTAAAATAAAATATGACATGGATAGTCAGTCATAATTGTATTTTTTGTTAGCTACATTATTCTGGGAACTCATGTCATTAAGCTTGGAGTGATTATTATTATCATAACATCAACATGTATTCAGAGTTTTCTTTTAAATAAACTAAGTAAACTATAAAATAAGTCAACAACTCCAATGTATATTTGCAATGCTTTCATACTCAGCTAACATGTATCTGATTTAAATAAAGATTTAATATACAGATATTACCGGTAAAAAAATATCCTCACAGCTCAAGGCAAGCCATGAATAAGATATTTAGTTTTTAAAACACTCCTTAACACCGTTTGCTCCTCTTCTCATCCAAATAATATTTTCTTCTTTATTGGCTTGTTATTTAAAAGTTAACCATCACACACAAAAAATCAAAATCATTGAGTCAAATGTCCCCACTACGAAACGCCAAGAACCTAAAATGCTGTCCAAGTAAATGGAACCAGGATCATGACTGCCTGGAAGAGCTGTTCCTCTAAAGTCAATTTCCTTGGAAGAAAGCAGCAGTCAGTTGGCATTTGAAATGTTTTCTCTCTTTGGAAATTGTTGCCTGAACAGTAAGTCATGTCAGCTTTGACTCCGTCCTCTTGAGGCCTGAACCAAGTGAAGCCTGAAGTCACCATTAAGCAACTGCCGCAGCCATGGGGCGTCTGGAATTTGTTGAGTGCACTGAGCCTTAAAGCAGAACAGCTGTTGTGGAATGCTGTTACAAGACACCTATGGGGACTTGAGGCCTCGGGGACACCCTTGTCTATTCTGAATAGGGAGGCCAATCACTGCTTCATTACTTCCTAGTGAGACAAGAAGTTGCAGAGATGAAAGTGCCCAAGCACAGGCCTGGACAAGACAACTTGATGAGTGAAACTATGTTCAACAGACCTAACTCACTGTTACCACAACCCAACATGCTCAGAATAGAGTTGCACATGCTGCAAGCCCACAGCAGTTGTTGACTTTCAGAAATCATCGAAACCATGACATGAAAAGATCTGCTGTAATAGACAAAGGAGCAAATATGGTGTATCTCAGTAGGAAGCCATCAGGCATGGAAGGATTACCTCTAAACGAGATTTCTAAGGTTGATCTCAAGTCATGGTATTTATATAAATTATTTCAATTATGAGAGTCTGATAGGGGACATACTAGACCATAGAGCTGATTTGTTATCACAGAACCTTAATCTGAAAAAAATCTGCCAAGGATATAGAAATAAGTCAAAGTCTTAGAACAAAAAAGCAATGCAATAGGACAGTTTAACTCCTGGAAAGAACTGGTAAGATCCTACTACTCCATTAAGAGCTGGCTCTATCATCTCATGCTTTGGTCAATCACAGAACTCAGACAAAATCTCTGCTGGCCTCTATATTCTACTGTGCTTGTTTAAGAGCGTAGTGTGATGTATGATGGCTGAAAGCACAGGGGTCTAGCCTTGGGTTAGACATAAAGTTAGGATTAAAAAAAGGGGAGGTGAGTGAGGGTATAAAGAAAGACTGTAATGGCAAAAAGAAAATTGGAAAAAAAAATCTCTGAGGGGCCTGCTAATCAAGTGAGGTCTTTGTATTCAGAAAATGTCATTGCTATTGTACAGCTAAAAGGGCCCTTAGAAATCAACACATCCCCATCATAGGGATTCATGAAATAATTGCTGATTGGCTGAGTCAATAAACTCTTATACTGTACAAATAAAAAAAAAAGCAAGAAATAGAAATCTAAGACCTCTGTCATGGAGAAACCCACTGAGGTGGCCAAGATTTCAAATGATTATTAGTAAATGGTTATCAAACTGGCAATCTGATTGTAATTTACCTCCTTTCCAAAGTTATCATTTGTTGGAATGCAATAATACACCAGTTCCTTGAATGTTTTCTACCTGTTTAGACTGCTTGTCAATAAAACATATTTATTAAGGACCCTGGGAGAGAAATAGAGAAAGATCTGAGGCGGGGTCAGGGAAGCGCACAGGACCCCCAGGTCACAGAAGAGAGCCTATCCTAGGGCTCTCATTCTGAAATCTCGATAATGAAGCAGATAAAGCACCGGGAAAGCAAAGACCTGCAGAGGAAGTACTCACAAAGGAACAAGAAGGACAAGAAAAGGGCAGCTAAGGGGAGGTGGGGAGAAGGAGGGAGAGGATTTTATACGGGAAGAACAAAAGCATTCATAAGAAGGCAGAGAAGAACCCAGAGGAAGGAGACCCCACTGCTGGGGCAGCAGGGTACTGGGGAATCTCTAACATGGGACAGGCAGTGGAGAGTCTAGAACTGGGTAGAGTTACTAGAAGAAAAATAAGGGAATCACTGCAACCGAGTGACAACAGGATCTTAGAAAAGGCGGCTGTCTTTGTGTGCACCACCAAAGGAGAGGCTGAAGACAGGAAGACGGAAGCAATAAAGGATATGAAGGTTACAGTGGGGGGAGGGGAGGAAAGTCAGTGAGGTGCGGAGACTGATCAACTGTGAAGGGCAAATAGGGGAGGGGGCCATCGAGATGATCAAAGGCTTGGGACACCAGTCAGAAGAGGAAGGACAAGAGCAGAGACATGAGGAAGGATCTATTTGGAAGGGGGCGAGGGAGAGAGAAGATATGGTTTAGACATGCAAAGCTGAAGGTTAGAACACATCAGGCATGTGGTTGGAAAGTAGAGAGAGAGAGCTGGGATAACTGTCACCTTTTGAGAGAGAGGTTTTCCTGAGGAGTGGCAACAAAGAATAAAGAGGAAAGGACTGAGCCTTGGGAACAAGACACAGGAGTGTGCTGAATGCTGAGGTGGCCGCAGGCTTTCTTGCCAGGGCTGTCATCCATCGTCCAGCAGCCTGGCAGAGGTGGGAGGACTGGCAGAGGGAACGTGGTGGGAGAGGTGGGAAGGGGCCCCAGGGCAGCACAGCCTCACAGGAGCCTCTCTGGTGCCCTTCAGCAAAGCAGAAGGCAAGAGGCTGAGGCTGTGTGCCAGGGGGTGGGGAAGGACCAGGACGGCCATGGGTGCCGAGTCTGAGGCTTTGATGGCAGCTGGTGACTTCCGCATTGAGAGTCGTGAGGAAGCAGAGGCAACAAGCAGAAGCTCGGTGCTCACAGCTGATGAGGGCCAAGTGGCAGAGGGAAGAAAGAGCAGGCAGGGCTCAGCAGAGGGGATTAGGCAGGCTTTTTTTTTTTTTTTAACTGTTCTTATTTTTTAAATGGTAGGAGAGACCAAAATATTAAAAGACAAAAGGAGAGACAGAGACAGACCCTGAGAGTGACAGAGAGATGAGAGAGAGAGAGAGAACATGAATGGGGATTAAAACAGAATCAAGGTCCACCAAGAAGTGACAGAAGACAGAATCAGAGAACAGGAAGAAAAGTTAAGTCTAGAGAGGAAGAGAAAATCTTATCTGTTTAGAAATAAGTACAGAAGAGATAACACTTAGAAAGTCTTTGTTTAAAAATTTTTTTAAGTGGGGTACCTGGGTGGCCCAGTCGGTTAAGTGTCCAACTCTTGATCTCAGCTCAGGTCTCAATCTCAGGGTCATAAGTTCAAGCCCCACGTTGGGCTCCATGCTGGGTATGGAGCCTTACTTAAAAAAACTGAATGGGGCGCCTGGGTGGCTCAGTTGGTTAAGCGACTGCCTTCGGCTCAGGTCATGATCCTGGAGTCCTGGGATCGAGTCCCACATTGGGCTCCCTGCTTGGCGGGGAGTCTGTTTCTCCCTCTGACCCTACCCCCTCTTGTGCTCTCTCTCTAAAAAAAAAAAAAAAAAAAACCTGAATGAATGAATGAATGAATAAACATTTTAAGTGCCTAAGGATGTCATCTACTGAAAGAGAGTAGTTAGAGATTAAATTGGGGGCAAGAGAAGGTGGTAAACTGGCAGTAACAGAACAGGGCCAAGGGACCAGGACTGGACACACACACATCTGCTTAGATGTGTCTGTGTGTATCCGTGCAGGTATCTAGCTACTGAATACTCAAGAAAACCCAAAAAAGATATCTCAAAACATTAAGATAATTTTTGTTTAGGTACATGAAGGAATTGTATCTAATAATTTGCTAGATGTTGAGGATAAAGCAAAGGATGTCCCTGTAATCTTTTAGGAGTTTAGAGTCTCCCGAGGAGCAGTCCAGGTTTTTTCTTAAGTTTTATTCATTTAAGTAATCTCTACACCTGACATGGGACTCGAACTCACGACCCTGAGATCAAGAGTTGTGCATTCCTCCAACTGAGACAGCCAGGTGCCCCAAGAAGCAGTCCAATTCTAACAGAGTATGATATGGTAAGATAGACAATGTGCTGTAAAAGTGACCTGTAATTATTGGGACAGTTGTGGAGAAGTGAGGGTATAAGGGAAAATTATACTTAACCACTGACATTTGAATCAAAACATAACCATGAGCAACTCACCCAACAGAGAGTGTGAAAAAAGTACTTCAGCAGAGAAAAGATACATGAAGCATGTGAAGTAAGGTGACACGCTAGGGAAGACACAAAGGTCTCCATTTGAAAAGTCCCCCAGGGGTTGGATTGGCACAAGGTCTTGAACAGCACCTCAAGGAGTCTGGGCATGCCTCCAAAGGAAAATGGAGAGCTGTGGAGGACTTGAAGCTGGGGCCATTGGTGGTTTAAGAAATCTCTCTGGCAGCAATGGCTCCCAACCTGGGTTGGGCACTGGATCGCCTGAGGACCTTGTACAAATATTAACTTCTGGACTGCACACCCTGAGGTTCTGATTCAATAGGTCTGAGGTAGAATTTGCACAACAGTGTTTTTAAATGCTTCCTGGATGATTCTCATTCGTTTACTTTGAAACTGTCTATTTAATTTCTATTATTTTAAGCTGATAACACAACAAGGAATAAAATAGACAAAAATTGCAGAGTCATAGGACTTGTATGTGTGGGAAGTCAAATCAAAGACATGTGTACATTGTAAGGTATACCAGAAGGTGAGCAGAGCTATGAATAAGCATGGGAAGAAGGACAGGTGGGTGTGTTGCACAACATGCCTACTGTGTTGTTGAGAAAGGCATTGGTGAGAATTCGAGTAACGACGGAAGGGGAGACAGTGCGAGGACACTCATTTCTGAGAAAGAGGGCTGTTGGCAAAGGAACCAGAAAGTTCACAAGCCTGAGGCTGGAAGATTCCTCAGATAGTTGAATGATGAGACCAGTGTGGTAGAGAAGAATGCATGAGGGGGGCAGTAGCAAAGGATGGTCATGAATGGCCTTATAGACCATGACGAGGACTTACCACGAATGAGGTGAGAAGCCACCAGAGGCTTCTGAAGAGGGGAATGGCATGAGTGATTCAGGTTCTTAAAGGACCAATTGGGTTGCTGTGTTGAGAACAGATGTAGAGGGGCCAGGATGGAAGCAGGGAGATGGAGTGGGTAGCGGCAGAGTTGGCGAGAAGCAATGGAAACTGGATACGTATGCAGGGAGGGCTGAGATGAAGGGAAGGAAGAGAGAAGCAGCCAGACCAGTCGTGAGGTCAGTTCTATGGTTGAGGAGGACACTGACAAGGGTGGTAGGAAGGGAAGACTCGTCAGAAAGCAACATCAGGGTTAACACTGCCATGCTTGATGACCACTTGCACAGAGGGTGATGGGTCAAGAATGAGTGTCGGGTTCCTGGTTTGAGTTCCTTGAAACCAAGACAGGATTTACAGCAGGAGAAACAAGTTTCAGTTCTGCTGTGACACCCACCCCCACCCCAACTCTGGTGCACACGTGCATGTGTGAATGTGTGAATGCATGTTTGGGAGGTGCACAAAGTTAGTGCATAATTTGGTATGTTGATTTTTGAGAGGCCTAGAGACCAGGAGATATTTAGGAGGAAATGGCCGGTTGAAAAAGCTGAAAATTCATTCCACAAGCATGGGCCTGCAGCTTGAGAGGTCTGAGCTGGACACGGGATTGGGGTCACTATCTAAGAGCACTGGTTGACTGCATGGGAATAAGCAGAGGGACAGAAGAAATTGAAGACCAGCACCCTGGGGACATCAATATTCGAGGGAAAATGGAGGAAGAGGACCTTTTGTTAGCATGATGCAAAATGCCTATAGAAACACACACACACTTTGGAAAATCTTTTTTTTTTTTTTTTTAATGGATACTCTATAGCTATGATGTGATAAAGCCTTTCAAACAAATGGTTATGAGTGATTATTTCAAATACTCATGATCCAAAATATAAGTATCCAGATGCATAGTATTTATTCTTTGTCCACCAGATATGGGGATTCCTATGGATAGAAGCTGGATTTCCTATTTCAAAAATGCTGGTCATTCGAACGAATAACCCAATCTGCTTGTACAGACTAATGTCCAATATCCTCCAAAGCTTTGGGGAAGGGAGTAAAGATATTATTGAAGCTTCACTGCAAGTAAAAAAAGACCAGAAAGACCATTAGTATCTCACTCCACAGTCAGATGATGTCTTCTGGCTGGAATTGTGTTTGACTTCTGAAATGTAGAGATGATGGTGGGAAAAATGGTTTCCTGCAGATCTGTTGAGCAATCTTTTCTTCCAGCTCAGTGAAATTTTCATCGTCCTTTTTTTAAACCCCATGCTCTTGTTTCATTTGACTGCCAAGAATTTTTTATTTTGTTATCCTTTTCCATAAATACTAGTCTAGTTACTGAATAGATCCCTAATCTACATGATTATAACTAAATTATTGTGAATTATCTTTACTTAGGAATCTTCCAATTTGGTAGATCAGCTAGTATTTATAGGCTTGTAAATATGATATTTTCATTCAAATTGTCTTTATATGCATGTTTAAAAGGAGCTGGTCCCCTGAGCACCCAGTGATGAGCTACTGTCAGCAGAGCAATGATCATTTACAAATAATCACTATATCCTGTTTGGAGATAGTTTCCCAGCTAACAGGCTACGGAGTGACTGTTGCTTAGCTAATAAGCTCAGGAGTGAAATCTAATCTAATTTTGAAACCTCAGTCCTCCATGGCAGTTTCTTTAGCATCATGGCAATTTAAAGCACGCCTATTTACACCTCCCAGAAACTGACTTCTAAAACTACTCTGTTTCTGCTTCTAAGATTTGTATATGAAATTAATGGATAAATAAACTTTCAAATTTGTCCTTTCTAGTTGATTTAGTTTCTTCTAAAAATCACATTTTAATTTGTGTATATAATATATCCATGAGTTTCTATTCATAGTTACGATAAATTTTTACATTAAAATATGCATCTACTGAATATAAAATTTAACTCCTTTAAAGGCATATACATGCATATAACACTTCTCAACCTCAAGTACTATGGGATTTTCTTTTTTCTTTTGCAGGTACACATATGCTGCTGGAGCTCCTTACTTAAGAAAAATTCTCTAATCCCATGAAACTCCCAAGGTCCTTTCAGTTTGGGCCATTTTCCCTTTTCCTCCTCTTCAAACTAACTCAGCCTCCCTTACCCCAATTCTACTTACAAAATCCTCGGCCCAGTGCCATTCTTCAGCACCACATGCATGAATCATGCATAAGAGTTTCTTCTCCCAGGTCTGGTGTTTTCAGTAAAGCTTAGCCTCAGTGAGTTGCCCACCTCGGATAGTTCTGTGCAATCCCAGCATTGTCTCCTCTACCATATCTCCCTTTGCCCCTCTGCTTCTCCTTCTTCGCTGCACTTGGGGCCACCTCCAAACACAATACTAACTAAACTACCCATTTGACTCTACGATGGGTCATGCCTTAGACACAGTCTTATGTCAAATGGATAGTTAGCCCTTTCTCCCACCCAGATTCAAACTCCATGAAGACTCACTGATTCTCTTGTTTCTTCTGTATACCTCCTACATTAGCAGCTAACATGGCCAGAATAGAGGAGTTGATTTCCCCCACAAACCCCCTCTTCTTGCAGTGTTTCCTGTTTTGCTAAACAGTACTGCACTGTCTCCCCCTTGCTCAGATGAAATATCTAGAGGGTATCTTGGATTCTTCCCTTTCTCTAAGCCTCTCATCCAATCCCTGTGCAAGCTCTATGTGCCCGGAATACATTTCTCTCACCACCACCCGCCACTCTACTCCAAGTTCTCACTATCGAAACTGAACTGTCTCGGAGGCCTCCCTGCCTCTTCTCTTTCCACTGAACCACCTACTTCCTACGTAGCAGCAAGCTGACCTTTTAAAATGTATGTCAGATCATGCAATTTTCCTGCTTAAAACTCTTCAGAGACTTTCCATCCCATTTACAGTAAGATCCAAGTTTCTTATTTTGTCCTTTACAAAGGCCCCCATGGTCTGGCCACTGCTCACCCCATGCTCTCCTTTCCTGCCACCCTCCCCTATTCCCAGTCCAACCAAACTGACCACTGCTCTGTACTTAGAGCACACCACTCTCTGCACATTCTAAGTGGCGCCTCTCTCCTGCCTTGGGCACCATGGGCTCCTGCTTCCTGGTCAGATCCCAACAAAGATGGCGGCCCCCCTGAGACGCCTCCATTACCACCCTATCTGAAGGAAGTACACAGTCACTTGTTGTAATTCTCTGCATAACTATGATACAGTTTTTTTTTCCCTGTTTATACATTATCCATTAGTTTCTGCCTGACATCACCAGAATGGAAGCTCCATGAGAACAGGGGCCCTTAGTCTTCATCCTGGTTGTATCTCCAGGACCTACAACAGTATCTGGTATATCATAGGCATAAATGAATTTGTGCTGAATGGCTACATAGTTTTTGACAAAAAAAAAAAAAATGCTCCAAAACTATTTCTGACAGGTTGATACTAGAAAGTGAGAAGAATCCCATAATAAGTGTCATTTACCAAGCAACTGTCACAGGGACTTTACCAGATACCTTCATGTGTTATCTCACAAAATCCTTAATAAATTGAGTTCTGAATCCTCCATTTGTCAGACATGCTCAGGAGGTTAAGTAAGTTGTGGAATGTCCCACAGCAAGGGGCAGCTTCCTGAGCAGGGCTGAAATGGTGGTCCCTCCTTACACAGGCTTCCAGTGGCACGTCGGTGGGCCAACCCAGAGACATCTTGGCTCTATGGAGCTCCAACATTCAGATGAGGAACTGAGGAAAGTGAGCATCATGCTTACCAGTAATAAGCTTCCCCAGATCTATACGAAGGCAATATCTGATTAAGATGTCCAACATGTTTGATGGAAATAGTCCCAAACCAGGGCCTACCTAATCTTAACTACCACTTAATATTTAGTGCTTAATACTCAATGCTTTCAGCCCTGGGTAGTGTTTGAAGAATACTTTCAATTAGGAGTCACTTAATGATCTAGCCCTCATTTTTATGCCAAATACAACCAGCACACAAAACAATATCTCTGTGCTTCACACAGAAGCAACCTAGCCTGTGACCCTGTACAAGTCACCCGTGGCATTGAATGTGCCATTGCAGAGGACAGGGGAGCTTCCAGCCCTCAAGGAGAGAGGGGCAGTAGCAAAGGATGCACCAAGCATGCACAGAACTTGCCTGAGTATCTCAGTAACGCAGGTGGAAGAAAGAAGAGTCACTAAGGGGTGCATGTATGAAAACAAAGTTTTCAGTTGTTGTTTCCATTGCCTTTAACTTATTTTCCACAGGCATCAAGAAAATTCCATCCCTAAAGCCAAAATGAGTATCACATAACCAAGGAGATGCCACACCATGCCAAGATAGGCTCTGCATGGGCGCCTGGGTGGCTCAGTTGGTTAAGCGACTGCCTTCGGCTCAGGTCATGATCCTGGAGTCCCGGGATCGAGTCCCGCATCGGGCTCCCTGCTCAGCGGGGGGTCTGCTTCTCCCTCTGACCCTCTTCCCTCTTGTGCTGTCTCTCATTCTCTCTCTCAAATAAATAAAATCTTTAAAAAAAAAAAAAAAAAGATAGGCTCTGCATGGTAGGCCACCCAAAGCAACACAGCCTACTAATAAAAACAAGAGAAAAATTTTAAAAGGCCACACATCTCTGTTTTTCAAAAGGATGTGAAGCCTCACAATTGAGCAAACAACAACAAAATGCCAGATCAAAATCAATGTTAGACAGGTTACCTTGGGATTTTTTTTTTTTTTTTAATGTCTTTTTGCTTTTTTGTCCTTTTCCCCAGCATGGTACATGTTGGCTCTACCTGGAGAAATGCTCATACACTTCAGTACAGAGCCAGAGACTGCAGTGTGTCCCCTCCAGTTAGAACCCACCAGAGAGAGCCCTGAATGTAAATTATGTATATATACGTATATATATAGTTTTTAACTCCTAGAGGTAACAGTGGGTAGTAGCAGGGATCAAATGGTTCAGATCTAAGCAGCAACCCAATTTCACTCAGTTCTGAATTCTGTAGGCTTTAACACGACCGTTCTTGAGTGACATAACTTGGCCTTAAAGAAACGTCAAATACACTTTGAAGAAAAACCACAGGTTTTCCTGAGTGAGAGCAATGTACAGGATCTATTAAGACACATTTTTCATTAAATAAAAGTAAATCTCAAAGACAACATAGCTTGCATTTTCGGCTTCACTCTTTGGCTTTACTCAGTCGACTCAGGAAGAGAAGCAGGCTACTTCTCAAGCAATGGGAGTCCATTTCCCCTTCCCCAGCCCGTTGCATAATGCGTATCGCTGCAGACCCTCAATCGGGGAGCTCTGCCTGCTGAGTTGTCAAAATGTGTTCCAGGTTGTAACTTGGCAAACATGACTTAACCTGAGAGAAATGCTTTAAAACAAATTTTCATAACATCTGCCATGTCATTTTTAAGCAATACCTTCTGTTTCCACAGAACTTAAACACAGTTTTGTTTTTAAAAGCTAAATTTCATAGGACTTTCTTCAGCTCTATGGGATATTCACTTCTGGCAATAAAAGGCTCCCCCTAGGAAAAAAAAAAAAGGTTCTCAAATGTTTTAGCATTTCTGCTCAATGGACTTATGTTCAAAATCAGTCTGTCCCACAAGAATGAGGGAAAAAGAAATTCCTCAAAGTGTCATCTCAATCCCCAAAATGCACTTCCACAAGAAGTTTGAAGTCTGATATGCATGTTTAACTAAAAATGCACCAGTTGTGAGGGGGGCCTGCTGATCATCACAATAGAAGCATCAGGGAGAGGAAATAACTATATTCGTTCTTCTGGTACACACCCTTGTTTGAGTGTTATTTCATTAGAATGAAATCACAAAACTGAACACAGAAATTTAGAAACTTTATGGTTGTGAGCATGCTTCTCATCCATCTAATATGTATTATGTACCAGGTAGTCCATTACGTATTTAAAGAGATACAGAAGATATAAAGATCTGTCTCCATTTTCCAAGTAAATTGAGTTGTAGACAACTATAAAGTGTTGGCCTAAAGATATATAGTTGGAAGTTGATTATTTTTAGCTGGAAATGAACCCTTTGGTGTATATGATGTAACACAGGGAGAAAGTTAAAAAAAAAAAAAAAAGGTTAGCAAAGAATCCTTGAAACCAATTACATTTAAGGGATAGGACATGGAGTAAGACAGACCAAGGAAATAGAGTAAAGTCACAGTCAGGAGAGATAGGAAAGCATTATGTTTCAGAAGCCAAAAGGGAGAATTTCTAGAAGCAATGAGTGTTGAGTGTTGCCAGGAGATCAACTACTATGAAGGTGAAGAAGAGGTTACTGAATTAGGGAGGAAGGATTTGAAGTGGTATTGATAATATCCAACAGGAAAAGAGCTAAGGTTTGCATAAAAACCCATGCTGAGCCTAAAATAATAGTTCTTCTTAAAGAATATTTTATTAATCTGCCATTGAGCTTTGAGCAAGTGTGAAGAGAGTTATGATCAGACCACATCTCAAAGACTTTTTATAAGAGAAGTGAAATCATTTCTTAAAAGAGTCCTGTAGCCAAGACCAGGGGGTGGGGGCGGTGGCGGGGATGGTGATTTAAACAAAACTTATTCATACAATGCTTTCCCCCAGGGCATTTTCAACTTTCTGAAATCTAGAGACCTTTTATTATTTTTTAAAAAATCATTCAAGGGGCGCCTGGGTGGCTCAGATGGTTAAGCGTCTGCCTTCGGCTCAGGTCATGATCCCAGGGTTCTGGGATCGAGCCCCACATCGGGCTCCTGGCTGGAGCCTGCTGCTCCCTCTCCCTCTGCCTCTCCCCCTGCTCATGCTCCCTCTCTCTCTGTATCTCTGTGTCTCAAATGAATAAAAAAAAATCATTCAAATTATATGTATGACGAATGATGATAAAACAAATTTAACAGCAATGAATAGACAGACACTGGTCTTGGCTGGGAAATGGGGAAGAAGATCAGAATTGAAGCAACAATAAAGCAACAACAACAACAAAACAATAAAACCATTATTGTCTGAAGATGGTATACAAATAGCACTTAATTATTTATAAAAAGGAAGTCTCTCTTATGTGGTCAACTTGAATTGTTTGCTTCCTGGCAATAGTGCTCGATAGGTCATAGAAAAAGTGCCATGTTAAAGTGGAGAAAAAGAAAGCTTCGGAAGTAGTATTTTCACATAAAATTAAACATGTGGAAAGAAATGCACCTATGACAGTAAACTTTCCATCTATAAGAAAGACCCCATGAGTCTGCACATTTTATATACCCCCTGGTTGACCAGCCTGGCACCAACACTTGAATGCACTGTGTGCACCAAGTGGTGACCCTTTAGACTCCATCCTGCACACTGTGCCCATATGCGGTTGCTTTCCCTTTTGTTTTTAGCTTTTTCTGAGCTCGGTAAAGAAAAAATAAAGATATTTTCCTTGTAAGTTTCAGAAAGTGTATACAAAATATCTATGGGCACATTGTAAAAATTCTTTAGTGAGGAAAACTGCAGTGGTGCTAACTTGTTAGTTTGGGTAATGGTTTGGTCCTGACCAAAAATTTCAGGACAAGGAATTTTATAGCAGCCCAAAGATATTCCACTTTTAAAAAATATAGATTTTATTTATTTATTTGAAAGAGAGAGAGCGTGTGCGCGCATGAGCAGGGGGTGGGGGGGCAGAGGGAGAGAGAGCAGACTCCCCACTGAGCAGGGAGCCCAACCCTGGGCTTGATCCCAGGACCCTGAGATCATGACCTGAGCCAAAGGCAGATGCTTCACTGACTGAGCCCCCCAGACACCCTATTTAAAGAGAAAACGAGATTGAATCCTTCAGGCAGTCTTTATAGAGTGATCACTGTACTCCGTATAGTTCACTTATGCTACCTTTGGTGAGCAGAAGGCTGTTTACCTGCCCTGTAGATGCCAATATTCCCCGGGGGCTTGGGGCTCAGTACCTTTTTTTTTTTTTTTTTTAAACTCTTTGCCCACCTACTCTGGGCAGTACCATCTACTCTCATGACTCTAACTACCATCCAAATAGCGGTAATTTCCAAGTCAGTATAGTAAATAAATGTTTTACATTTTGTACATTTTACATGTTTTACATTATACATTACTCAATGCATAAGCAGCAATAGAAATATTTATTCAAAAGCGTTTTACTGAGATTCAAAACATATTGATATAGTTACCATTATTCTGTTAAAAAAATCAAACTAAAAAAGCAAACTGGGAACCCCCAATAGACAAATCAAAACTTTTTTAAAAAAGATTTTATATATTTATTTATTCATGAGAGACAGAGAGAGAAGCAGAGGGAGAAGCAGGCTCCCAAGGAGCAGGGAGCCCGATGCGGGACTCGATCCCAGGACCCTGGGATCATGACCTGAGCCGAAGGCAGACGCTTAACCGTCTGAGCCACCCAGGCGCCCGACAAATCAAAACTTAAGGAGAAGAGTTATTAAAAGCAAAGCCCTGCTTGGCTGACTCAGTTGGTTGGGCGTGTAACTCTTGATCTTGGGGTTGTGAATTCGAATCCCACGTTGGGTGTAAAGATTACTTAAAAATAAGATCTTAAAAAAAAAGTGAAGTCTTCACAGGGCAGATGGGAAGCAAGTTCCTATCTCAGGGGGCTGCCCATGGAAACACCCACTTTGACTTGTGGCCGCCTTCTCGTTTCTTTTGACTGAATTTATTAATAATGAATGCTGGATTGAGGAAAGTTTTTCTTTATGTACTTGTCATATTTTTAAATGTAAACTTTTTATCGAAGTAAAATATATATACAACAGCAAGGTGCACACCTCATAGGTGTACGTCTCAAATGACTTTTAATTTTCACACAACGAATACCTGGACAGAGCACTCAGATGAAAACCCAAACCCAAACCCAAATCAAACCACCCAGAAGATTAGCAGAAACCTCCTCACACCCTTTCCACTTCATACTCATCTTCCCTGGACTCCAGGGGCACTACTATCCTGACCTCTAATCACCATAAATTATTTTGCAAGTTTTTGAACTTCCTGTAGATGCACTCACACAATGTGGATGTTTCTAGAGACCTCTTAGACATTATGGAGAGTTGATGAGTATATGGAAAAATGTTCTGTGTCTGCTAGTTGACTAGATGTTCTCAATGTGTGTGTAAGTTGACTCTCCTCTTCTTTGTAAATTTGATTCTAGAATGAACCACCAGCAATACCACATACACAAAGTCTAGGGAACACTAAGGGGTTAGAAACCGGAAGCCTCATCATATTTTTCTCATAATTTTCCACTCCCATGGCAGTAACTCTGACAGTCCCTCTGGAGAAGGTCCTGAGTCTCAGAATGTTTGTCCTACATGCCACTCGACAGCTACCAGATGGCACACAGGCTCTGGGCTGCCGCTTGGCATGGTGCTCCCTGGAGTGGTCCAAGGAGGCACTCTGCCCTCAGGGCCTTCCCCCTCTTGCTGCTGGCATTCAGCGCAGGTGGAGCGTGTAAGGCCATGTGTGGCATCAGCTGCATGTCACGCCACTAGTCTGGAGTTAGTGACCTGTTTACAAAAGGCAGACTGCACTTGCAGATGTGACAAAAAATAGGGAGGCCAAAAGGGTGGGCAACATATGACAGGCACTGTATATAAAGCAGAGGCACAGAATCCCCTTCTAATTATAAAAACACACAAAACATGTGCAGCCAAATCCAGCTCGAGCCAAATGCCACCATTTCCACACTAAGAATCTTCCAGAAAAAGAGCTGATTTAGAATTATGACCTAATCCCAGCGACAAATGCTTTACTCCACCATCACCACCCCCCACATTCCAACTTCTGTTGTGGGGGAGCGGGTCCCACACTAGGTAATTTGGAAATCTCAGTGTCATTACTGATTAGTTACAGGTACATAAAAACATATCCTTTACCTAGGAGATGATATAACATCGCCAGCTAATTTCAGAACTAGCTACTATAATATTCTCAGAGGAAAAAACTTCCTTCAGACCAAGTGTGGCTTTCAAACAATGGTGAATGAGCAGAGAAGACTGCCCTCTTAATTCAGTTCTTTTCCCACATCCTCTTTGGCAGGGTTTTAATTCAGAGTTTCTCTCAGGAATTTCCAACCTGCGATTCCCTTTGCTTTTCTTTGAAACACCCCTTCCTTCAACAGGCATCCTGGTTATTATAAGTTAATATTGGATTATTAGAGGGCAAGAGGGAATTGTGTGGGTCGAGGTAAATAAACATATCATTAAGGAGTAATGCATGGAAACAATCCCTGTGACTCAGTAAAAGGCCAATTTTAAAAGAGAAAAAAAAAATGCCTTGACTCGACAAATTGCCTGCTCCGATCGAATTCCCCTCCTATCAGGTCATGACTGCTTTACTGTAAGAGAAACCAGACTAACAGAACGAACAGGAAGAAAATGGCACCATGAGAAACAGCGGGCCACTAAGACTGTTCTGGGTCAGGACTGGTAACTCTACCACCAGCCCCCACGTCTGTTCTGTTAATGAGCTGGAAAGGGCAAGCGATATTCCTCAAACAATTACCCCAGACCCAGTATTGGCCTTTACATCCCCCTCCTGAAGGAGCATGGCTCTCACACGGGGTGGAAGGGTAGAAGGATGGTAGGGCAGGGTCTGGAAAAGAAATGCAGGAGAAAAGATGCAAATGAAAGGAGGCCCCGCTGTAGGTTGGGGTGAGGAAGGGAGCCCTGGGCGAAGCAAGAGCGGGAGAGCATAGCCTGCTCCAATGTCCTTGCTGCAAAGACCAGGGCCCGGGAGAGACAGAAAGGCAAAGGCCACAGTGCCAAATCCCTTTCCTCTCCTCAGAAAGTTCTCTTGGTCTCGAGGAGTAGACAGTCAGCAGGGCAGGGAGAGGGGTATAAGCAGACATAAGAGGAGAGGAAGAGGGGGCCTGGGGACTTGAGAAGGCTCAAGGGCGGAGGTCAACAGGGAAGAGAGAAGCAGGGGCATTAGGGCAATCGAGTTCTGTTCACCCAGCTGCTCTGACTTGGGCCCTGTTCCTCAAACATCGGGCTTCTCAACGCATGCTCAGGACTTCCTCAGGCCCAGGGGAGGAGCAAGAAGTTGGAAGTGAAAGTAGCCATATCACCTGAGGAAACACCAACAGAGAAGGGGCGCACCATGGCCCCAGCTCAGGTGAGCAGCGCACAAGATCCCGCTCCCTTCCCAAGGAAGCCGACTTGAAGCGTGAGCCAAAGCAGACACTGGTTTAGAATCATCTTCCTGCTTCTTTCCATCACCTGCTTTCTGAGAGCCTGCTAACGAGCAGAAAAGGCTGGAAGAGACAGGCAGGCAAAGAGAGAGTGGGCGCAGAAACAGGGGAATAGCACTTCTCCACAAATACATCAGTCCCCGAATACTGGGAAGCTGGGCGTGTGGGTGATGAGTGACAGAGAGTGAAATCCCAAGATGATATCTTTTTCCTCCATCACTGTTCAGTTGCCATCCTCAAGCCCCAAGGACGGTGTGATTCGTGGAGTTCCTTTGCAACACTGCTGTGATGGCCAAGGGAGCAGAGACCAGCCCGACTTCAACTCGGACTGTCTGCTGAAGGCCGCCCACCCTCCCAGAGGTGGCTACTCACATCAGGCAGGGGCAAGATGCCCACGGCCCTCTTCTTAACCAGTCTCCCACGATGCTGTGCAAGTTAGAATACTGAGGGTGGGCTAGACAGACTGGCCTGAAGAACTTGATTTCTCATCTTTTCTGCCTCCGCCCTCTCCCCCTCCCAAGGGAAAGGCCCGTCATGTGTACAAACCTGAGGAAATAACCAGAAATGAAAACTCCTTGCTTTGCTTCCTGTCACTCTCAGCCAGAGTTTAAATCCATCCTAAGCTAAAAGCAGTATGTCTGCCAAGACTGTCAATCAAGGCCTCAAGGACTTGGTGATATTTTTGTGTGCGTCCCCTTGACTTACACATGCAGGCTGCGTCCATGTTAATGGGACTTCCATGTGGGTACGGCAGACCACGAGGTGGGCTCCGGTTTTACCCGCAGTGGCCTATAGGGGAGGACTTTTCTCTAGCCTTTTAAAGAAGGGATATAAAGCCAAGAGACAAGGGCTCTCCACTCTTACCCAGAACGTCATTCAGTGTTGGTAAAGTCCAGTGACCTATTAAGTCCCCTATTAAGACCTATTAAGACCTATTAAGACTTAAGACCTATTAAGTCTACAGGACCAGAGCAAGGTGCAGGACTGGAGACACTGGCCTGTCATCATTCGGGAGGAATTAATTTCTGTTCGATGAGGGCCTAGTCCATGCCAGTCCCTTCTCTAAGGTTCCCAACAATCCAGCGGGTGAGACACTTGTGTACACATTAGTTTATAATAATAATAAAAAATGTTTTTTCATAACAAATTATGCAGAAGGCTCTAAGAGCACAGAGAAGACATGTAGCACTCAGGGGACGGCGTGCTGGGGGTAGGTAATTCAAAGAGACGGTACTGCTGTGGACTGAGGGGTGAATGGCTACTGTGAGGAGCCCCCACGGCAGCCTGAGGTCAAATCCCGGGTCCCCTCCTGCACCCGTGACCATGGGTCGTGGTTCCTCGACTTCGCCAGGACTTGGTTTCACATCTACAAAATAGGAATTGTAGTGAAGAGTAAACATACAAAGCATTCGGTAAAGCGCCCAGCACTTGGTTAGCGATTCTTATCATCAGCATCAACCTAAGCACAGAGGCATTAAGGAAAACATTTCTAGATAAAATTAAAGAATATGACTCTTCTCAGTATAGCCATTCCTTCAGTGAATAGGGACGAGGGACTCGTGGCGGATTTTTAAGCTGTAAAGCAGATGTTTCTTCGGCATAAATAACATTCAATGAGCTCCTAAAAATGACAGTACGCAAACCATCTTTTAATGGCTAGGCAAGCATCTTCACCCAGCACGCCACATGGGGTTTAGTAAATATTAACCAGAGATGATTGCTCAGTCCCCCGAAACAGTTAATGAACACGAAGTGCCAAAAGTCAAACCTATGAACATTTTACAGGTTTGGGGTACACAGGATTGCTCCTACCCTAGAGAACTCGATTTTCCCTTCCCCGTTTCTCAGGGACTCAGTTTTGAAGGGGAAAGGTGGCCGTGAACAGGTTATTTATTTGGAAAGGCAGACAGGCTGTGTAGGACTGTGGCACTGTCCTTCTCATTTAACCCCTTTGGAAATCCGATCCGGACGGATTTAAAGAAAGGAGGAGGGAATAGTCAGGCATGCTTAATCTTTTCAAATAATTAAGATTTTTATCTATGCCTCGCACAGCCTCTCCTGTTCCACTCGGTTTGGCACTTAACTCAGCATTTAAAACCTCCCTAATACGATAACGATAATGCCTTCTTTTCCGTCATTATCTCGCGGCTGCAGGGCTATCTGACCGATCCCAAGTCAGGTTTTCGCAGCCACTGGCCCCTGCATTCCTGCCTGAGCCCCGCAGGAAACAGAGCCTCTGCAGCTGCCAACGTTTATTTACACACATTCCTGCCTCAAATTGAATTAATGAGCATAATTTAACTCAGGCGATGTCCTCCCCAGCTCTCCTTCCTCTTTGCCCCACTGCCCGGCCTGCTTTCTCCCTCGAACCCTCCCGTGGAGATCTTACTGGAATGGACTCAGGCAGTCTGCTGGCAAGGACAGAACTCCCGACTTCTCCCCCTTCAATGTCCTCTGAGCCACGTGGGGCTCAGGTTAAAATGCAGATTCTCGTCCAGCAGCTCCACTTTGGGGCCTGAGACTAAGCATTTGAACAAGGCCTCTCTCTGGTGATAATGAGGCTGCCTGTCTGGGGGCCACACCGGGAGTAGCCGCCTTATCCAAGGACTCACCTGCACTGAATAGAACAAGCCAGGTCCTTAATGAGTAATTGAAAGGCAAATGCTAACTTCTGATCTTCCCGAGATCCGTCTGATGGCCCAGAAGGTTTACCGAAAGCATCCCCACAGGGGATCTGTTTACCTTCTTTCCCCTTCCCGTGTGCACAAAGAAAACAGAGTAAGTCAAACCACAAGTCCCATTAACTCCTAAACGCAGCCCTACACAAATTCCAAACCTAGGAGCTAAAGAAAGTGTAGAATTGGAATCTTGGGACCCTTAACTTCTACACAAAAAGCAAAAGTAACCCCACCTAAGAAACTGCAGCGTGGATGTGGTTAGATGCAGGAGGTCTGTTTATTGCATTGGGGAGACCAACGAGGAATTTCCTGCACGCTACGCCAAAGTCAGAGTGCAAGGAACTTTCTCTGAAGTCTGTGCAATGAAACCAGCAGATCTCCTGTGTATTCACACATTGTATACCTTCGCTAGTTACCCCGGGCAAAAATCCTTCTAAATTCTACCAAGTGTGGAAAAGGATTAAAAAGGAAAGGAGAAAAACATTCCCTCTACAACAAAAGAAAGTAAATGAATATATTTGAAAACTACTGTCGATGGGTTGGATTTTGTTCTTCCTGGATACGAATATATGTAATACCTCCAGCAATAAATATCCTTAACCTTGGACCCAAAACTGTTTGCCCAGGTCCACACAACTCCGTATTTGGCTGCTTCGATAGAGAAAGGCCTTCATGTCGAACTTTGCACAGAAAAGTAGATTTGGGGAATTTTTTTTTTTTGAGGAAAAATTGAATTTATCATGAAACATTTTTCACTGGGAAACCAGTAAAATGAACCACTTTTTACCCAAACCACAAAGACTGCAAATTCCTTTGCTAGAAAACTTGGCTGCTTCTGTTGAAAAGATTAACTTATGCTGAATAGCTTCTGGGGGCATGCAGGGATAGATGAGGTTGTATTTTCCATTTAGGGGGACATAACTTGTAATGACAAATAGTAGCTCCCGCGAGAGGAAAAATGGTAGCTTATCAATACTACTGCCTTACTGTAAACGTTCTTCCAGCAGATGTACAGATATTAATCTGAATGTATTCCAGGAATATCTTCACAATGCCTAAATTCTGCAAAAAGAAAGCTCATCTGAAACTTTTCATTACCACTTACAGCCTCACTGTCGGGATTATAAATGGGATAGCAACTTCCCTTGGTTTCAGTAACTATGTCGCTCAAGCCAAAACTGCCACAGTGTTTTAATTAATACGATGAAATAATGCTAATCACATTTTTTCTCTTGTCTCTCTCTCTCTTTTTTTTTTTTTTTGGTTGCTCCTCACTTGACAGTAACCTGAGAAAGAAATTACACTTTTTAATCTGATGGAATGTTTAGCTATTTCACACGAAGCCAGTGTACCAAGAGGCAACCCTCTACAGATCAGCTACTGGATTTCCTTGATGCCCAAGGAAAAGGAAAATTGTTATCTGAATTGCCATAGACAATGGCAAGTTATAGGTAATTGTCTGTATATCATTAACTTCTGATTTTAGGATTATCTAAGATCTGATTACCCAGCACAGCCCCTCTGCCCCAAATAGGCCACGCCATGGACTGTCCCTTGCCCCTGCAGCTTCTGTCCCGGATGCCACCTCCTCTTTACCATCTACATTTTTTTTTAAAGATTTTTTTATTTATTTACTTGAGAGAGAGCTCACATGAGAGAGCACAGTGGGAGTGGGAGAAGCAGACTCCCCGCCGAGCAGGGATGCGGGACTCAATCCCAGGACCCCAGGATCATGACCTGAGCCGAAGGCAGACGCTTAACCGACTGAGCCACCCAGGTGCTCCCACCATCTACATTTTTAAGCACACGTAGCTCAGGTCTGCCTTTCCCCAAACTCTAGTCTTCTTTAAGTTTTCTTACAGGGGAGACTCTTGCTTTGTCTCTCCTCATTACTGAGTATGATATAGTGTGACTGTACTTCTCAAACGTATTCCAATTACCTGTTAAGTTAGGCAAATTTATCTTCTCACTGAGAGAAGCTGTTCCAGAAAAGGTCTAGGATTCTCCTCACTCCTTCCCCATATGGAAACCTAATGGAAAAGATGTTTCTCCCTCCTGTTATCTTCAGGAGAATGTGGGCACTGCCAGGATCGTTATAAAACACATTTGGGTCAGTTGATAATGAATCTGCTAGAGAAACCATCCACAGAAAAGAAATGGCTGGTGCAAGGCAGGAGACTGGGGGCTGGTCCATCACATGCTCCTGCCTGTACTTTGGGGACCTCAAGGATTATTTACAGAAATGGAGTCCAAAGTCCATCACTAGCAGAAGCACACAGCTAATGGTCATGGTGCTGGGTTGTGTCCCGACCACACGGTCCCAGGGTAGCCTCCGTGGGTTCTACCAGCTTTCTGAGCCTGGTTCTTAAGCCTTCCCATACATCTTGTGGGCTGCATCATTTCCTTCCATATATTCCTTTTCTGTTTATCAAGTCAAAGCCAGTTTTCTTTTCCTTTGTTCACTGCAACCAATGACCCTGACTGGTATAATTAATAAAAAAAAGTTAAGCATGTTTGGGTTATAGCCCCAAACAGGCAAGGTCAAGGCTAATGGCCGACAGAACAGCCTGCTCTCCATCAGAAGACTTCATGTAGTACCACCACTGGAGATATTTTCCCGGGTGTTCAGTGAAGAATTTCTAAAAAACAGATGCCAGTAAGGAATAAGAGTTTAGGTTTTAAGATTTTTTTCCCCATGGAAATAAGCCACAACAAAAGACAATATCCAGAGTCCTGATTTCTTTGAGTTTACTTAAAATCTTGTCTTCAATGCCAAATCTTCTCTCTTCTTCTGCCACTTCAACATGTCCTATAGACCAAGTACGTGTACAGACTGTCTGTGCTCTATTGGCGCAAATCACACAAAATATCTGCCCTGAGACTGGTGGGACAAGATCCTGTAACACAAGCCCACCGGCACAAGCGAAAATTAGTGATGGGACTGAAGGGAAGGGAGCTTAAAGACTGCAGCCTGTGTGACCGTGGTGGGTGGTGACAGCCCCAGAGAGGGAACCCGTGAGAACCAGAGGAAGTCAGTGAGGACTTCAGAGGCCAAGTGTGGGGATGACACAGAACTAAGCAAAATTATTTAGATTCACCATATGGTTAGTACCATCCTACTATTCGTTAGTTTTGATACAAATTGTACAACAAATAACAAGTAACCCAGCACATCTGAGGGAGCCTGATTGGCGATGACTGGGGAGGGGGCAGCTCATCTGGCTTATATTCTAGCCATCCCCTCCCACCTCAGTCATCCGTCCCCTCAACACTTGCTGAATTGTCTTCTACAGGCCAATGAGTATGCTGTCCTCAAGAAGTTTTCCATCCCAAGGGAAGAACTGAAAACCCAGTTTTCTCCATGCTGAGTGGAAGTGAGTGGTTCAACTATCAACCTTTTGCTTATAATCTATTTACCAAATTATTTTCTCAGGTGATCTTCTAAGACTGACACATATTTCAGTTCTCGAGGGCTGTCTTTCTGTGTACAGTATGGGCTCTGTTAGGAATCCATCAGAAAAGGAGCATTTCCCCTTTGATAGCAATTGCACATAATGAATAGTGTCCTCATGAGCTCTTAATGAACAAAACTACTTTCAAAGCTACAACTGAAGGGTTGAGGGACTTGTAAAAAAGCCTTCAGAATTCACGGAGATAGTGATTTGAGTAGTAAACAGCCTGAGAAGGGCTTTCTTGGCAAAACTGTGATCAATAAATGACAATGTAAACTTAAGCCATTATAGCAGCGGACAAAAACTTAGAAAAACCCTTGCTCGAGCAGGCACAGGAGAAAAGATATCCTGGAGGAAACTCATACTGAAAGGGAACTTGAGTTAAGAGACAGGGAAGAGCAGGAGGTGGAAATGACAAGAGAGCATCAGAAGAAAAACAGTCAAGAACTAGCTTTAAAGAAGGCAAAATATATATAAAACTAATGAAGATAAGCAACTCTCTATGAAACTGAAAGCAAAATGACATGGAGAATTCCAAAATAATACAGCTTCAAGCACATCACTTTATTAGATGTTCAACATTTAGAGTTCTGAGTTTTGGAAGCTCATTTCACCCCACCCAGTTCAGAGGATGAAGAGGTGGGCTCTGGAGACCACCTGAACACAAACTGCAATCTTCTAGAATGACAACCACCCAGTGTTGGCAGGGACATAAACAACATGAGGAATAAAGGAGTAATTCTATTTCTTTAAAAGAAAAAAATGTTGTTCTTTGGGAGAAAGTGTCCCTAAAATGGCATCTATCACTAGTAGGTTGATTGATCACTAAGACTGGTGTCAGAGGACTTCAAAAAGGCTTGAACAGGATTCACGTTCGTGCCGTATAGGAGAATACTATCTTCATCAGGTTATTCCACTACATTGGAACCATCAAAAACACTGGAGAAGAGAAGGATTAGTTTTTCTTTTAACAAAATGAACAAATCCCCAAGTAGACAATTTCACTAGTTACTTAAAATTGCTTCTTGATTTTATATTTCCTGTTCAAAACAAACTATTCTGACATAAACTGTTTTCTAAAATCATGGCCATCTCAGATTTTAAAAGTCTCATTTAGAATCAACAAGTGTATATTACAAAAAACTACTATAATGCCCTAATGCAATTCTCTTTGAGTGATGGAAGAATTCAGTGTGTGTGTGTGTGTGTGTTTTACCACCCAGACAAGGGCTTTTTTTTTTTAAGTTCATTTTAAATGATTTTAGTAGTCAGATAGGTTAACACAAAATAACACTCATATGTCCTCTATTTCCTTTTGTATCTAAGAATTACTTTTCCCACATTAATCATAAAAAGGTAAGATTCTGACTTACTGTCTTACAGGACCTTTATTCATGGTCAATTTTTCTCTTTCTTGAGAAAGGAAACTTTCTCAACAACCTTACAGTTTCCTTCAGTGAAATATGAAAACCCTCTTCCTCCAGGTTCCCTTGCCCCACCTGGCCTTCTCCATCACATTAAGACTTCTGGTGCTCCCTGTTATCAATCACATTTCCCTCCCTCATTCTCTTCCTCCCCTCTGCTTCTTCTGGTTTTACTGGGTGTAGAATCACTTTACTTACTGCCTTTGTTTCCTTTAATTATGATGTTGTGTTGGAGACAGAAGAGTTTCAAATCATATGCTTTTCCTTTTTGTGTAATATCACTTTACTTGACACTAGAACTTTATGCCCCAACTTGGCTCTTGATGCCAGATCCACTCATGCTTTAAATCTCTCTTCTAAGGCAATCCAGGAGCCTGGAATGTTCCACCATCTGGCTGAGGACCAGTCCCCCCAGAGAAGGTCTATTTCTTCCATGAAATCATCCCAGATTTATCAGAGGCCAGCTGCCACCTAAACTCTCCCTAACCTTGACTTTTTTTTTTTTTTTACCAAAATCTCCTCTTCAAATATGCATTTATATTTATTACTCCAAACACATCAGTCCCTTCAATGTAATAATGAAAATGCCATCCAATGATGCAGTGGGTTAGAGAACTTACATTTCTGCCAGATGCACTGTCTTCATCCGCTTTATCTCCCATAATAAGACCACTGGATAATGATTAGCTTAGCACTTCCTTAAATTAGGTACTCAAGAATCTATCTTTATTCCATTTTTGCCTTTCCTTTACTAGCAGTTCCAAAACAAACACCTGTCATGAAGCAATTTGACCTTACTACTAACCCTTTACAAATACCAGTATCAACAAATACTATAAACCAGATATCACCCATGTAGCTAAAGTAGCTCGACTACAATTTTAACTGGAAATGTTCTAAAAATCTTTTATCTGGAAATCATTCTTTGGGTGGGAAAAATGCATGGTTTGTGCTACTGGTTTTTAGCACACTTAAGAAAAAATCCTGAATTCATTAATCTACCCATCACTTATTATGTGAGGATCCTTGCTGGGTGATTCCCAAATGTTTGAGTATGTGGCACCTGCTTTTGTTATCAATTTAGCAAACAGATATTATGAACCTATTGCACAAAGCCAAATCCGTTCCCCAGTTCTACATGAGAGGTGCTTCTTTTAATTTTATTAATTCACTCATTTAAATATTTACCAAATGCTAGGGAAGAGGAGAGATAGGTATCAAGGATATATTGAAGATATTCACTTCCCTTTCATGGCTTCCAGTTTAGAGGAAGAAACTGATATAAATTATGAAATCACCTAAATGTATTTAAAATACATTTTTAAAAACTGTGATAAAAAACACATAACAAAATGTATCATCTTAACCATTTTTCAGTATGTAGTTGAGCAGCATTAACTGTGTTCACATTGTTGGGCAATACATCCCAAACTTTGTCATCTTGCAAAACTATATAATTGCTTTATTTAAGCAATTTCTACACCCTATACCCATTAAGCACTCCTTCCTCATTTCCCCTTGGCATCCAGACTCTGGCAACCACCATTCCACCTTCTGTCTCTATAAACTTGACTTCTCTAGGTACCCCATGTAAGTGGCAGCATACTGTATTGGCCTTTTTGTGTCTGGCTTATTTCACTTAGCATGATGTCAAGCCTCACCTGTATTACAGGACATGACAGGACTTCTTTCTTTTGAAAGGCTGCATAATATTCCTTCGTATGTATAGATCTCCTTTTGGTTATCCAGTCACCTATCAGCGGACATTTGGGTTCTTCCTCTTTCTTGGCTGTTGTGAATACTGCTGCTATGGAACAAGGGTGTGCAAATATCTCTTCAAGAGCCTGCTTCACATTCTTGTGGGTATATGCCCAGAAGTGGAATTGCTGAGTCATACGGTAATTCTGTGTTTAATTTTTTTTAAGTTTATTTATTTAAGCAATTTCTACACCCTATGTGGGGCTCGAACTCACAACCCTGAGATCAAGAGCTGCATGGTCTACTGACGAAGCCACCCAGGCGCCACACTGTGTTTAATTTTTTGAGGAACCTCCATACCACTTTCCACAGTGATATACCATTTTCCATTCCCACCAACAAGGATTTCATTTTTCTACATTTTCATAACATGTGTCCTTTTTGTTTTTTAAATAGTGGTCATCCTAATGGGTGTAAGGTGTTACCTTGTATTCACATGTAAATTTTTAACTGCGGAAAATGCAACAAAGGTGAGGTAAGTCATGTTAAGGGCACATGTGCTAGGAGGATTTAATCTGGTCAGGAATGCAAGGAAAGGCACCCTCAGGAAGTAACGACTCATGTGAGGTCTGAAAACTATGTACACATTAGCTAGGTGGAAGGCGGAGACCAGGCCATTCAGGAAGTGAGGGGAGTAGGTGCAAATGCACTGTGAGAGTACAAGTGGGCATGCCAGGAAGCAAGATAAGACGAGTATGGGTAGGGTGAGGAGTGAGGAGTGAGGAAGAGTACTACAGGAGAAGAGGTCAGGGCTTGGCAGGGCCTCAGGGACCAGGAAAGTAACCTGGAACTTTCTCCTGAGGGCAACAGGAAGCCAGGGGGACAACTACATCAGATTTGTGTTCTGAAAGACTGCTTTGACTACAGTACAGCAATGGATCCAGACAGACTGGATGCTAAGTAGCTAGTCAAGAGGCTATTGCAATAGTCCAGGCAAAAAAAAAAATGCTACAGCACCAACTAACCAGACAGGATCAGAACTGGAGAAAGGAAGATATACGTAGGAGGTAAAAATGACAAAGAGCTTATATTAAGCATCATGATGGAGAGAAGGGGCCTGGAACTCTAGAAGGAAAAAAGGACAAAGGGTTCACATGATCTTAGAAATGACATAATAATCCTACTTAGAAATTGCCACTTATTGAACACATTAACCATTTGTTAGGAACAGATCTAATTTATTTTTGGTGCCACAGGTTATTATTGCTCAGCTGGTTGTAGCATGACATAAATGTGACCAAAGTCCTGGATCCTGACCTCTTCCCTCCCACATTCAGGAGGAAATGTCTGGGGTATTAGCCAACACTTTGGAAAAACTACTTAAAATCAGACCCACACTTTATAAATCATGGTTTATAAACTCTGCTTAAAGCAATTAATAAGCATAGATTAACAGCTCAGTTATCCGCGATTTTATTTTTTAGGGAAAGCCTTGAGTAAGAGCCAAGACCCTTTGAAGTACAGGCGACTGAAATGAAAGTCAGGGAGGCCCCATCCTGGATGCAGGGAAGGGACCTGGAGGACCAAGCTTCTCCCAGGTCCCAATCCGATCTGAGGCTGGGCTTCCTTACCTCTTAATCTTGCTTGCACTAAATTTAGCTTTGGAGAATGAGTCCAGGTTTCCAAATCTCTGTTGGTCAGGAGCTGTGCTGTCCAGTAAAGGGGCTGCTGCCCAGAGATGGCTACTGAGCCCTTGCAGCAGGTCTGGTCTGACTTGAGATGTACCATAAATCTAACACACACACTGGATTTCAAAGATTTAGTACAAAAACACCATAAATTACCTCACTAATAATTTCTTTTTTTTTTAAGATTTTATTTATTCATTTGAGACACAGAGATACAGAGAGAGAGAGAGAGAGAGCATGAGCAGGGAGAGAGGCAGAGGGAGAGGGAGAAGCAGGCTCCCTGCTGAGCCAGGAGCCCGATGTGGGGCTCGATCCCAGGACCCCGGGATCATGACCTGAGCTGAAGGCAGACGCTTAACCATCTGAGCCACCCAGGCGCCCCTCACTAATAATTTCTTTTAATGTTGATCACAAGTTGGGCTAAATAGATTAATAAAACTAATTTTTTTAACTTTCTTTAATGGAGCCACTAGAAAATTGAACGTTATCCATGTGTCTCCCATTATATTTCTATTAGACGGCACTGCTCAGGACCATTTGACGCTGACATTTTGAATTGTTGGCTGCCAAGGGAAAGAGGCCTCTCTCAGAAAAGCTTCCATTTCTTAACATCCCTGTTTCAAACAATTAGTTCTACCCAAGCCTATCTTCTTCTTCTTGGGCAGGGGGCAGGGGGGAGAAGGAGGGGAGGAAGGCTACGAAAAGTAGGCAATGTCCCTTGGCACTCAACTTGGAGACACAGTAGGAAAAGTTCACCAGCTGCTTTTCTACAACATAACAATGACTGCCGATTTTCTAGAAGGATAGGAGAGTTCTATCTTCACTTGACCCAGTCAGTTTTACCTCTTGTGTCTGTGACTTAGCAATTTCTTCATTTTTAGAAGTAACAGAAATCCAACTTGAACAGTCTTAAGCAAAAATGGGAATATATCGATTTATGTGTATCTAAACGTTGAGAGAGCCTTAGCTTCAGGCAGAGCTGGATCTAGCAGTGCACTCAATGCTTCCCGCCAACCCCCCCCCCCC
>NC_138371.1:107203090-107243801 GCF_054177405.1 Leptonychotes weddellii | reverse complement strand
CAGGTCATGATCCCGGGGTCCTGGGATGGAGCCTCACATCGGGCTCCCTGCTCAGTGGGGAGTCTGCTTCTCCCTCTGACTGCCGTTCCCCTGCTTGTGCTCTCTGACAAATAAATAAAATCTTTAAAAAAATCCTTGAACTGTCCCTAAGTGGCCTGACGTTGGTCACCATGCCTGTTTCTGAATCAGTCACCATGGACCACAATATGAGCATCCTGGTTGACTAGTCCTGGGAGGCAGGTCCAGACCCAGAGGTGGAGCTGAGGCAGAACCAGCACCATCTAATTATGTGTTCTGGAAGAGGGGAAGGGATTTAGGGGCTGCGACCAGAAAAATGGGAAATGGATGTAGGGCAGGTGGTTGGTGACAAGATGCTCTTGCACCCAGGATGCAAAAGGGGTGTTCACTGCTGCTGAGCCAAGTACTTCACGGCACGCCCAGAAGTCTACACATCTAAACCTGTCCGTCTTTCAGTTTCTATCCCTTGTTACAATCAGGTTGCAGTAATTAAAAGACTAAAATAAAACTCATGAATCAATGTGTACTACAGGAACCGATGCAGGTAACCTACATTTCTCTTTTCCTGTCTTTAGCTGAAGGAATGCCAAACGCTTACGACAGCTGGTTAATCGCGGTTCAAAAAGCATACGATCTCCTGGATGGATTCTGATATTTTATGATGCCAATGGCCACAAGAGTCACTGAAGAAAGAGCTAACCTACTTTAAATCCTTTCACTATTTTGCTCTTCTTGGATTCTGGCAACAGCAGGTTTGCATCACTGTTTATACAAAATAGGAAAGGCCTGGCATGGGCTTAATAGCATGCTGTGATTCTGTTTAGTCTAACCTACCCTTTCTTGCCAGCTTATCTTTCCTTGCACAAATCCTTATCTGTTGGCCTTTCTCGGGCAGCTCTCCACCTCCTAAATCGAACATACCTAAAGAAGGATGTCTCTGGGCGGGAGGACTATGGTCTCCCACTGAGGTCACCAGACAAAGCCATTTTCCTCCGCAGATGTCGGGGAAGTAAACCCCTGCATAGAATCTCTCAACCCCAGGGCCGCACATACACATTTCCACATGTTTGGAGAAAGGAAAAGTTCAAAACCACATCAAACATACTCTGTGACCACGGAGTATAAATATTACAAACAAACAAAATCAGCATGTAATGTGTACTTTAATTTGCTGACAGATATTTTAAAAAATTAACATCTGAATGAATGGCAAATGCCAACACCACAACAAAACCTTTCACTGAAGAGAAAAATAACTCACAATCAAAGCTGCCTGGCCTCTAATTAGCACACAGCATCCTTGAAACGAGAGGCCAAAATAAAATAAACTGCCAAAAGAAAGAGAACGGTGGTGGGTGGGTGGGTGGGTGTTTGGGGGCGGGGCACAGGAACTAAAAAATTAGGGCTTTCCACGATGTACTTAAAAAAAAAAAAGACATTGTCTGAAACCTACTTTCCTGGGGTTCAAGGCCAGAAGATTGCAGCTCAAACACAAAGTACGTGTATGCTTCTGACTCTATAGTTATGTTTTAAAAATTCTTTTTTTTAAGATTTTATTTATTTATTTGACAGAGCGAGCACAGCAGAGGGGAGAGGCAGAGGGAGAGGGAGACTCCCAGCTGAGCAAGGAGCCCGATGCAGGACAGGATCCCAGGACCTTGAGATCATGACTTGAGCCAAAGGCGGAAGCTTAACCAACTGAGCCACCCAGGTGCCCTGTTTTAAAAATTCTACTACACTTCAGGGTAGGTGTCTTCAGATGAAATTTAATAAAAGCAAAATCTTAAGGAGATTCGACTGACACTGACTCGACACCTGGCTTGTACCAAGCATCACCTTGGGGGCTTTTCATAGTAACCAAGTGTGGGCATCCATACCCTGGAGTCTGGCCAACTTGGAAAGTCCCAGCTACTCCACTCCGGAGCCTGACCAATGTGTTGCTTCTTTCTTCCCAAGCCTCTGTACCCTCCTATGGCTGGCAGATTATCGGGTGAGCTAATGCTTGATCCACTGTGTAACTGCAAATGTACAGCATATTTATATGAAGGTACATTGTCTGAGACACAGTAAGTGCTCAATAAACAGTACTTACTATTATTTACATGCCTTCTTTTCTTCAATCTCCCTATTAACTCCAAAGATAGATACTATCTTCCCCATATACCTGACGAAACTGTCGCTCAGAATAACAGTCACAGAGATGACATACGATGGACTCAACTTTATGTATTTCTTTTTTTTTTTTAAGATTTTATTTACTTGACAGAGAGAGAGAGCACAAGCAGGGGAGCAGCAGGGAGAGGGAGAAGCAGGCTTCCCGCCGAGCAGGGAGACCAATGTGGGGCTCGATCCCAGGACCCCGGGATCATGACCTGAGCCAAAGGCAGTTGCTTAATGACTGAGCCACGCAGGCGCCCCTCAACTTTATGTATTTCTTAGGTGTTAGGTTAACTGAGTTCAAATCCCACTTTCAGCGTCAGGATTTGCACTGAAGAGGAGAGAGGTTTGATTCTGGTCACTTGAACCCAGACCGCTTCTGTGGATCCCACCAGGCCTGGCACAGAAGCAAGCAGGAGGAAGGGGTGCTGGCCCCATTCCTGCCTGTCGAAAGAATCTGAAATTGCTTTAAGGAGCTCACACATTTTTAAAAATATACTTTCCCCCTTGTTTGGAAATCAGGGAAAGGCAAACAAAAACAACTTGGCATGACATGTAACAACTATGAAGGCCATATTCTGAGGGAGCTGTTATCTGATGCCTGAATTTTATGATTTTAGAGCCCAGATATTTATAGGCCTGGGAGAGCTCACCTTGATATCCCTAATCAAGCAAAGGTTTGTTTTTTCTTTTCATTATCAATAAAGAATTTTTGGTTGTAATTTTAAAGCTTTTCAGTTCTAGTGATTAACTCTGACAAGGATTAGTGTGGGGTGCCTTTAAGGATGGCAAATACACACGAATGGGGGAAACCCTGGATGTGGGTGACAAGACTTAGAGATACAGGAGAAACCAGGGAGTCCTTCTTAATGTTGCTCATACTGTTATTTATTCAGATAATAATGTCATCCAGAAACACAGCAAGTCAATCTTACTATTACACAAAACATGCAAGTTTAAAGGCCAAAATGAAAATCGGACTTCAGCAAATAATTTGGCCAAATTCAATAAACAAGAAAATTATACAAAGAAGATGCCAGAAAGTTATTTCAAGCCAAGAAGCAAGTTTCTATTGACAGGGCTTTCTACCTTATCAGGCTGACCACTTCTCACATAAGCTAGGCCACAGACTTGTGAAGTACATTTGAGGAAAATAGTACCTACTCCATTCAATATTGCTGTATTAAAGATAACTCCAATAAGCTTACAGTATTCATGTTAGGTGTTTCTGGGATGTTATTACCTAAAACACTAATAATTGTGACATTAAAGTAATTCTTTATCAAATTATTTATTTATTTATTTATTTAATTTATTATTTAAATTTTACTTAGTTGACATTCAGTGCAATATTGGTTTCTGGAGAATTCAGTGATTCATCACTTACATACAACACCCAGTGCCCATCACAACAAGTGCCCTCCTTAATACCCATTACCCATCTAGCTCATCCTCCACCCACCTCCCTCCATCAATCCTCAGTTTATATTATTAAGAGTCTCTTATGGTTTATTTCCTCTCTCCCTTCCCCCCTTCCCATTTGTTCATCTGTTTTCTTTCTTAAATTCTGCATATGAGTAAGAACATAGGGTATTTGTCTTCCTATGACTGACTTATTTCACTTAATATAATACACTCTAGCTCCATCCATGTCCCCGCAAATGGCAAGATTTCATTCTTTTTGATGGCTGAGTAATAGTTCATTGTGCACATGCATGCATGTGTGTGTGTGTATGTGTGTGTGTGTGTGTGTAGATATACCACCTCTTCTTTATCCATCAGTTGATGGACATTTGGGCTCTCTCCATAGTTTGGTTATTGTGGACATTGCTGCTATAAACATCGGGGTGCATGTACCCCTTTGAATCTCTATTTCTGTATCCTTTGGGTAAATATCTAGTAGTGCAATTGCTGAGTCATAGGGTAGTACTATTTTTAACTTTTTGGGGAACCTCCATACTGTTCTCCAGAGTGGCTGCACCAGTTTGCATTCCCACCAATAGTGCAAGAGGGTTCCCCTTTCTCTGCATCCTCGCCAACACCTGTTGTTTCCTGTGTTCTTAATTTTAGCCATTCTGACAGGTTTGAGGTAGTATCTCATTGTGGTTTTGATTTGTATTTCCCTAATGCTGAGTGATGCTAAGCATCTTCTCATGTGTCTGTTAGCCATCTGGATGTCTTCTTTTGAAAAGTCTCTATTCATGTCTTCTGCCCATTTTTTAACTGGATTATTTGTTTTTTGGGTGTTGAGTTTGATAAGTTCTTTATAGATTTTGGATAATAATTCTCAATAGGTTGTTTGCAAAAATCTCCCATTCCACAGACTGCCTTTTAGTTTTGTTGATTGTTTCTTTCACTGAAGCTTTTTATGTTGAGGAAGTCCCAATAGTTCATTTTTGCTTTTGATTCCCTTGCCTCCAGCAATGTGTCCGGTAAGAAATTGCTACAGCCAAGGCCGAAGAGGTTGCTGCCTGTGTTCTCCTCTAGGATTTTGATGGTTTCCTGTCTCACATTTAGGTCTTTCATCCATTTTGAATTTATTTTTGTGTATAGTGGAAGAAAGTGGTCCAGTTTCATTCTTCTGTATGTGTCTGTCCAATTTTCCCAACACCATTTGTTGAAGAGACTGTCTTTTTCCATTGGACATTCTTTCCTGCCTTGTCGAAGATTAGTTGACCACAGAGTTGTGGGTCCATTTCTGGGTTCTCTATTCTGTTCCATTCATCTATGTGTCTGTTTCTGTGCCAGTACCATTCTGTCTTGATGATTACAGCTTTGTAATAGAGCTTGAGGTCTGGAATTGCGATGCCTCCAGTTCTGTTTCTCTTTTTCAGGATTGCTTTGGCTACTCAGGGTCTTTTGTGGTTCCATACACACTTTAGGATTGTTTGTTCTAGTTTTGTGAAGAATGCTGGTGGTATTTTGATAGGGTTTGCATTAAATGTGTAGATTGCTTTGGGTAGTATAGACATTTTAACGATGTTTGTTCTTTCAATCCATGAGCATGGAACGTTTTCCACTTCTTTGTGTCTTCTTTAATTTCTTTCATAAGTGTTCTAAAGTTTTTGGAGTACAGATCTTTTACCTCTTTAATTAGGTTTATTGCTAGATTTTTTTTTTTTTTACCAAATCTTTAAATAAATCTATAAGCACCTAACTTCGAATATAGTATAATATGCAACGTTAAGCCTTAAGCCTGTTTTTTAAAAGCACCTATTTCCTTGATTGACTATATGCTGATGACTGTAAAAGAAACATCCTAACATCTACACGTGGGTGGGGTGCCTTTAGAGGACAGGCAGCACACGCATGGGGTGCTCCTTGGAAAGCTAGCATGGGTGCGGGGTGGAGGGGACTTTGAGGCTGGCTTCATTTGGTGGCTCAACAATCACACAAGAGACTCTGGTTGTTTTTTGTCTTTAGATCACACCGTTCGTGGCAGCAGCGGGGTTCTCTGGCGGCCCCCCTCCCGCTGGTTGGACAGCTCTGTAGCATAGTAGCAGTTACCTCACACACAAGAGAAGGCCATCTCTTCGATGGATTTCTTTCCGGAGCAAACATGCTTCCATCTCAGAAGCCCCCAGCAAACGTCTCCTGTGTCTCCTGCAGGGTTTCTGAATCACTTACTACAGCAGGGGCTGGGATCAAGCGTTCCCCTGGAGTCCGGGGTGGAAATGGCTCTCCGAATGTGCTGGGCATCTTACATGAGGTCTGGTATTTGCCTACGAAACTGGGCCCCTTCGGAAGGGGTGGTGGAGGATGGATGCTGGGGGTCAAACAACCATGTCCTTCACCGGGAAAGTTAACCCGGGTACACGTCCGCTCCTGGCCCTTGGGCTAGTCTCTATCCTACAGCGATGTTCTGGAACCCCAGCTGAGCAAAGACGGCGGCCGATGGGGCCGTGACCCTCCTGCCTCGCTTATCTCCCAGAGCACATGCCACTTGGAAACAAAACCCCCTCTTTTCACATTTAGTGTGGAAAATACCTGGGCCTGAGATCTTACCGGGCTGTGAAGTCCAGGAGAAAGCAGTCCCTTAGGGAAGATGAGTAGTGGATCGCTTTGACCAAGCGGCAACCACTCCTCCTTCTGTGTACTTTTCGTCCATTGGGATCTGCACTGTGTATACACAAGTGTGGGTATAAAACTCTAATGTAAACCCATTCCTGTCTTTAGGATTAAAAAAAAAAAAGCCTGTCATATGCCAGAAACTGGCTGGAGCCTGGAGCTTGGCGCTGCAGACAGAGTTAACAGTTTGTAGGCTTTGAAGCGAAAGTTTTTTCCCCCTCTTTTACTAGCAATGAAAAGAACATTAAAAGAAAAGCACCAGAGTTGATGAGGACTATTTTTCCATGGTGAACGATGGAATGTCTTTCGGTAGAGTTGTCTACATAGAAAGCGAGTTACCTGAAAGCAGCTATACTCGCAGTCCCTGCCATGTCTTACGTAACCGCTGCCCCGGAGACATACAGCATCTGTGGATATTTTAAATACACCATCTTCTTCTGGAACACCCGGTGGGACTCAAACCCTGTGAGGTCTCCCTCACAGTTTTAGGGGTTTTGGAGCAGTGGTTCTCAAACGTTTAGGGAGGAATAGCTTGGAGGTTTATTAAAATTCAGAGGCTGGGATTATGCACCCAGGGACTGTGGTTCTGTGTGTGTGTGTATGTGTTGCAAGAATATATTTTCTGGGCGGGGAGGAGGTTGTTTTTTAACAAGTAACCCAGATGATTCAGATGCAGGTGGTCCCTGGGCCTTACTGAGAAATATCACATCTAGAACCTATAAAATGTTAAAATTCTTTGGCCTAAAAGAATTAGGAGTTGAAGTCACACTATTTCTATTTATAAAAGTTCAAAAATAATTGGTTACTCCAGGAAAAAAGAGCAGGCGTGTTTTCCATTTCCCTCGGGTTTTCTTATTATATCTCTACCGCATTCCTCTGAGATAATGAGGGTGGGTAATATTATTCTGACTTCGCTGATAAGGAAATTAACACAGGCTAAGTGATTCACCAAAGGTGACAGAGCTAGTTGGGGCAGGTCTCTTTGGCCTTTTACACAGACATCAAATGATATGGCATCCCCTCAGATACTCCCCAAATCAAGAAGCCTTGAGAAACACGTGAAGAAAATGAAAGTACATTTCCTGATCCAGTTTTAGATAAAGTTTTCCTCATCTCTCTAATCAAAAGCTCTCCTTCAGCAGGCAACTCTGAGCTAAATGAAGTTTGTAGTTTTCCACCTTCAAGCACTGGCTTTGGGGACCCATTATGGAGACTCTTGTAACCCATGGTTATGCTACTGGGAGAAAGAAAAACAGATGGTCCCCTATGGAAAAACATCAGCACATATTTTCCCTGGTAGGGGACTTCGGCTTTAACCAGGCTAGACACAACTTGAGTTTTTAATTCGCTTTAGATCTAGCTTGGTCCTAGAAAAATGGAAAAACAAGGTGTCCCTTAAAATCCCACAAATGTTGAGTATTTTCAGGAGGGAGTCCACAGATGACTTCTTTGATTTCAGAAACTTCCACTGGGACTTCCTGGCTCACTGTCTGGTTGGGTTTTGTGTATCATATCATGAAGTGCTGGAGGGAAGCTAAAGACCCTTTGACAGTGGAAAATCACTCTCATCTAGAGCCTTCTCCTCCTTTGCCCTCGAGGATAAACCTGCCTTCTCCCTCATGAGAAAAACTCCAGATATAAAGGACGAGACAAAGAAAGAAATATTTAACCAAATCCATTAGGAAACCCCAGCAGAAACAACTGCATCTTTTCAACAGTTTAAGATGTTATGCATAGACAGAATGTTTTGTGTGGGGCATCTGTCTCGGGCTCCCGAGTAAGAAATGCCATTTGCCATTAGACACTAGTTTAATTCCAAAGCTCAAAAGAACCGTGTTCATTTGCCAAAATCCTACTGCTCTGTGAACTACAAAAAATGGTTTATACAAATCACTAGAAACATCTAATAATAATAATAATAAGAGTCTTTCCCCAGAGTACCCCTCACTCCTAAGCATTCACCAACCGTCTTAGCTCAGGGTGCTATAACAAAATACCATAGACTGAGTGGCTTATCAGCCAGAGACATTTATTTCTCACAGTGCTGGAGGCTGGACGTCTGAGATCAGGGTGCCGACATGGTAGTGAGGACCCTCTTTTGGGTGCAGACATCTAACTTTTCATTGTATCGTCAACAAGGCAGAAAACGAGTGAGCTAGCTCTCCGGCCCCTTCTTAGAAGGGCACCAATCCTCTTGATGACCTAATTACTTCCCAAATGCCCTACTTCCAAATACCATCACACTGGGGGCTAGGGCCTCAAAACGAGAATCTGAGGTAGGGACACAAACCCTGAGTCCATAAGACCAACCTAGAACCAAAGGGATGACCTTTGGGCATATTCTCAGTAGTAGCCCCGAGGAGACCTGTTCCTGCCTGTACCTGAGCCCAGCTCCCGTCTTTCTTCACGATAGCCTGTAATTCCTTCTGAGGCAGCAAGAAGTCTTTGGGAGACCTCCGGCTAGTTTTGGCCACGCTCCACGTAAGGGCTTCTTCAAAAGTGTTCAAAGAATGAACAAACCGCTGGGCAGCAGACACCAGGTGAAAGAGTGTTAGGTTGGCTCTGACATTGTTTTCTGACACTCGGTCTCCACTAAGAGGTCTCCCCTGGAGGAAGACTAGTGATCACAAACAGCTCCACACACACAGACAGCAGAATACCCACTCGGAAGTCCTGTGCATGAAAACTACATATTAACCATCTCATTCAACGTCTAATGAGAACCTCAGCCTCAGCCAGCTATGTTCGATTTCAAAACAACATCATTTGCCTCATGCAAACCAACCAACCAACAAAAAAGCGAGAACAACAGGGAATACATAAAAAATTAAAAAAAAAATTTATACCAGTGATTTGTGATTTGATATTACAATTTCTTTGCTTTGGGATGGTAGGAATACCTCGTTAAATGTGTTCGAAAGGTCCCCAACGACAGAAATTTCACCATTAGGCCGAGCCCTCACACCACACAGACCAGCATGCAGCTTGGATAGTGACTATGTGGCATGTTAGTAGTGTCTGCCTGGCAGATGTGGTCTCTCTGCCCTTGGAAAGTAACTTGCTGCTTGGAGTGAGTCAGAAACCAGCCCCGCTCGTGCATCTCTGACCTGGAGTTGCTGCTGCAAATGCACACAGAGGGGGCGCACCAGAGCATCTGGTGGGGGGCTTCCAAAAGAATGGGTTTTGTTGGCTGGTCACACATGGACTGATTCCATTCTGCCAGCTTTCTCTCCTCTCACCTAAGAAACTCTCTGCATTGATCGGCTACTGTCCTGCACTGTAAAATCCCCTGAAAGAAACAGTCATGAGGCCACACCTGCTCTTGCCCAGAAGGAAGAGAACACGAAGCAGATATTCTAGGCACCACCGCCTTACCAATTGATCGTTGTTGTGAATACTTGTCTTGGTTTGTTTTTTGGGGGATGATTCACATTGCTTTAAAATATAACTGATTTCTTTAAATGCTCCACAATCTTCTTGATTCATTCAATGCGCTGTGATTTCTGCCATCACTTGTGTTTTGAAAAGAACTGCTAAGTGTGTTATGGGTTTGTCCTCAATCCTTACAGACAGTGTAGATGCATTAGGGGACATACACGCCTACTTCTGTAGCACATGTCTGTCCTGCTTAGCACCCGCACTCAAGAAGGTCTGGGACACCCTGGGGTTTATGTCAGCTACTGATTCGCCAAGGGAACAAGGCATGCAGTGCCACCCCTGGGTTATCTCACATGACACAACTGCTGCCCGTGTATTTAGAGTTGGGTAGACCCAGGAGTTTGGGCTTATTTCTGCAGAGGAAGTGAGGCTAAGATAGTAGCCAGATGTGGCATGCACAGGCCTGGCCCTAAAATATGCATTCCTGGGCAGGAACACCAGTGGAAGCCCCTGACCCATAGGCCTTCTCTTCTCATCCTTGGTTCTATTCCATAACATGAGCGTCCTCATGCAAATCGGGGTGGCTAACATTGAATGCTAACATTCAATTGGCCCAAAGCATGTGTCTTGCACTAGCTGCCTCTTGGGCCAAGGGTATTCACAAAAGCTTGGATCTGGGGAGAGGACCAGGCAGGCCTGGGAAATGGGCTTTTGTGGCTATTGGGGAAGGAAACTAAAGATCCTAGGAACCTAGGGAATGGTCTAGAAGTAGGATTCTGGCTCTGTGTACCATGGGCTTCTCACCCTATGAAGAGGAACAGATCCAGACAAGGCCAGCCAGCTCAGAGGCTTCCAAAGCACAGAGCCTGGGGCAGCCACTTGCTGGGATCTTAGGGCAGTGCTGGATATGGGCAGACCCCAAAATGGGGGTCTATGGGGTGAGCCTGGAGTGTCTGGGCCTGTGCAGCTTCATCTGTAAACTGAGGTGGTTCAGAACCTGGAATTGTCAAACTCCTCTCCAGACCCAATACTATAGGGTTCAAGATCCAGCTTGTCACTGTTGATGGCTCAGTCTCAAACACTGGATAAAGATAATACAAAAGAAAAGAAAATACTAAACAAATTTAAATGAATATATAGGTCTTCAATCTCAGCCTCTCTAGTTCAAGAGATGAACAATGAGATATTCTGGTTAATCAATGATCTGGCTAATGGAGTTGTTAGATTTATCTTTCACAGGTAACTAATAATCAGAGCATAGTAGTACACTTAACCTCATGATGACCATCCACATCATCACTGGATGGTGAACGACTCAGAACATCTCCAGTTTTCCAAGGACCATGAACTACCTGGACATGTCAGGACTGTGTGTAATTAACACACAATTCATTATGGAAACGTGGACATGCCGGGTAGGCCAGCAGATTTAAGTTGACAATCTCCAATACGTAATAAAATAAAATTTAAAAAAAAATTTCAAATGCCATTTCTGTGGACAAGGCAACCTCTTCCAGGTTCTCTGATTTGGTCTGTTTCCCTCCTGATGAATGCTGATGGAAGCAGGCCGCACCAACCTCTCCTGAAGTTCATCAGTGTCATGAGACACAGAGAGCCCACACATGGAAAGCATCATTGTCATGAGAAAGGGAAAGTCCACTCACAGTTAGGAGTACTGACCTGTCCTTTCATATCTGGAGCAATGGGAATGGTGGGCCAGATGGTTGAGTAGATGCCAAAAAACACCAGCCAGATCAGCATGCTTCCCCAGACAGCCAGATGACTGAACTGCAAAGGAAACACAGACTCAGGTGGGGCTTCTCTGCTGGCAGAGGAGAGCCACCTGAACCCCACCTGCAGCAGAACCCCTGTGTCCAGGCCAGCTTTCTTCATGGAAACGTTTCGACTAGTCATCCATCATTGGAAAGTGCCATCTTGTAATTATCTTGTCTCAGAATGTTACACAGTGAATTCAAGGAACTGGTGGCCCCAAACTACCCTGAAGATCAAGGTGCTTTCTCTGCTTCAGCGGATTTTCTCCTAGACCCATTGCACAGTTTTAGCTGGCTCCTGGCTGGTCCTCACCAGTGTTTGCTCCAACTTGGAGCTACATAGGCCAGTTCACCTTAATCCAGTAAGAAAGCAGCAGATGGACAAAAAGAACAAGATGTTCTTACTTATTGTTTTGAGACTTTGATTATTCTTTCCATTTTCCAAAGAATTCTTTACAAATCTGGGCTGGATATTACATCTTAACAATCCTTTAAGCATCTGCTGAGTTGTTAGCCTTTTCTCCTTTGTCTTCTTAATATGATGACCCCTGACTTCTTCCTTACTTCCACACTCCACGATATAATCCATCATCAAGGTCTGTTAGCTTTTCAAAAGTAATACTTCCGGAATCTGACCATTGCTCACTACCTCCCCCTGTAAGAGCCCAGGCCAAGCCTCTTGTCTGGATTAATTACTATTGTCACTTGATGGATTCCCTACTTCCATAAGCATCTCCAATCTCCTCCCTCATTTTCCCAGCACAGAATTAGGAGCCTATTTATACAGCAGTGATAAATAAACACGAAACATGGGTTATGTTCCTGAAATGTGGTACATCACCAAAATGTCTAAAATTGGGGAATGATTAAATGATGGGATATTGATCAAACTTAATACTCTTTAATCATGAACAAAGATTTTGTAGAAGTACACTTTAAGGTGTGGAAAATGTTCATGATCTATTTTTAACTGAAAAAAGGATCACAAAACTATATGCTCTATAATGCATTATCTTACTAAAAATATACACGTGGAACAACGTCTATAATGTTATCCAGAAAAATGTTAACAGTAACTGTCTCCTGTTCATAAAGTTATGGAAATTAGAAATTCTCCTTTTTGTCCTTCTGTATTTTCTGTGTGCATATACATTTGAAACGAGAGGACTGTTAATAGCTTAGAGCTGTTAGTAAGTGCCAAGCAAATGAATCATCAGAAAACTTTGGATTTGCAAATTTGCCCTGATAAAGATCAAATGACAATTTTTACATGCAAAATTTAAATAAGATAGCTTGATCCTGCTGATTGGTTTCCCAAGGCTTAAAAAAAGATCCATGCCATCAAAATATCTGTAGTGGATAGTGAAACAGTTCCAGAGAGAACTTACTTTAGTCCATGCTGTGGTCTCCAAACCAGCTTTCAGACACACAGTGACAACAACATACTGTGAAAACAAACAGGAATTGGGGAAAATGTATTATCCTCGGTGACTTATTATTACTTTCCAGGAGAAATCCCAGGTCTCCCCTCGAGAGGCGGTGGGAGTCACTTTTGTGCTTTTCTTAGCTTGGAGAGATTTGGGGAAAATCACCTTCTTTGGTGCTGCCTTTTTCACAGCTGGATGTGAAACTGTCATTTGAAGAACAGGGTGACCTGGCAATCACCTGTCTAGAAATCTTGACTCTGCAAAATTTCCGTTAGGAAATGAGGTAAGCCTTTCACAACCATTTTGAGCTTTAAGGAATCTACACTACAGAGTTGAAAGATTTAAAACAAATCATATGAAGAAAGGCCTTATATAAAGGGCTTCCAGAGGCAGCACCCACACGTACGCCACTTAAGAACAGTTCTGTAAACAGAGAGATAAACTTACCGTGTAAACAATATTTCCAACAAATAAATAGTCTGTGGCCTGGCCACTGGCCAGTGCAGTATCTGAAAAACAAAGAAGTTATTACTAACTTCTGGGGAAGAGCACTGCAATCTGTTTTGTTCAGAACATAAAAACAGAACTTTAGAAACATTTATCAAATTGTAAGGGAATTTCAAAAATTTCATCATCTGTGATTCTAATGCCTCCTCTTTCTGTGAATATTTTTCATCTTATATTTTTTCCAAATGAAGCAAACAAACAAAATCAGGTTTCTAATAAACTGAACCAAATACTTGATCTGTATTGAAATTTACATTTTTATAAAGATTAAAATCTCCCTTTGTGGGGTTAAACAAAGGGAAGAGTAAGAACATAATAATCTATCTTTATTAATAGCAGCATTAGACTTTTTATGAGTGCTCTTTTACTATTTATTTTTAATTTTTGCAAATTGGAACTATGGACCAATAAAGGAAGATAACTACGTGAATACAAATCAATTCATAATTACTGAACTCAGAGAATCTTGGGGGATATTCACTACTCATGTTCTCATAGGCAATTGCATGAACTTCTGAAGTCTATAAATTGGGGGAATGCAAGCAATCCAGTGAGAGACATCTAGACAATACAACTAGAATTTTGAAGCTTTAATTTTCTTATCTTTTCCACTTTTTTCCTTTTTATGGATGGCTATTACAATGTATAAAACAATCACTAAGGCTGAAAACTCTAATAGAATTGTCTAACTTCCATCAGCTAGCCTGCTGTGAAAAGCCTGGTTATTATCCTGAGGGGTCAAAGCCTGTTTCAACATCAGGAATGGTTTCTTTGGATGGCACTGCTAATCTCCTTTTATTCCCTTTTATACTCAAATTCAGATCTGTGGCTGACAGACCAAGTATTATAGGGATTTTTGTGTTCAAATTTCCAACCCAGTAGCTGCCATACACACATATTTGGGTTGGCTGATTTACCCATCTGCTTGTTGAGGAATCTGACTCTTATTAAATATTCAAGATCTGTTTAGTTTTCTACAACACCAAAATGACCAAGTAGCATCATAGGCAGAATCTGGTCACTGTGGGGCCATAGATCAAGCTCCAGGGCACGGCCTTTCTCCTGATTCTAGATAAGTATATTTGTGGATAGAAGGAAAGAAGAACTGCAAAGTGACATTATGGGCTGTATTAACTATACACCTAAACTAAGAGACTGCTGCTGGGGAACATAAGAATTATCCAATGAGAACAGAGAGAGATGGCCACCGACTTACAAAGGAATGATCTGGAAATTTAGAGGAGACACTTGAAACTTAGGCAGAATTTCATTAAAAGGAAAGGAAGGAAAAAGTTCAAAACACCTATTCTTCCATTATTGAGCAATAAATAGGAATGAAACACTGAAACATGCTTAACATGGGTGAACCTTGAAAATCTTGTGCTAAGTGAAAGAAGCCAGTCACAAAAGGCCATCTATTATAGGATTCTACTTCTTGAACTGTTCAGAAGAGGCAAATCTACAGAGACAGAAAGTAGACTAGCGATTGTCAGGAGGTGGGAGTTTTTTGGGGGTGGGGCCAGAATGGGAAATAACTGCTCATGGTTATGGGGTTTCTTTTGGGGGCAGTGAAAATGCTCAAACACTGATTAAGGTGACAGTTGCACAATTACATGATATATACCATAGAATTGTACCCTTTAAATGAGTGGATTTTAGGGTATGTAAATTATGTATTGATAAAGCTGATATAAAAAAAATTCAGTTCCTCAGTCACAGTCACATTTCAAACACTCAATGGCCACAGGTGGCTAGTGACTACTATATAGGACAGCACAGATACAGAACATCTCCATTGTCACAGAAAGTTCTACTGGACATTGCAGGCCAGAGCAGCTATGCTGAAGGTGGAAAGAAGTATAGGAACTGGCACATATTTTGAAGATGTTAGGATTTAGGATTTGGATGTGGGGTGGAAAAGAATGTGAGGAATCAAGGGTGATTTAAGGTTTTTGCCTGAGTACCTAGGTAAACAGTGATATCATTTACCTGATTCTGGTCATATTAATACAGGAATATTGATTAAAAGAGTGACACATTAAAACCTGGTACTGAGTGGTCAGTATTTTAAATTCACAATAGGAAGAACAGGTAACAAAGAAGCATGATGCTATTAAGAGAGAAACAAAAGCATACAGAGGAAAATGAGGTGCTGAGGAGTCAGGTTAGTGGGGAAAAAAAATCCCAGCAATGAGCATTAGAAGACCATATTCCAGCCCTGCTCTCTTGTTCCAGCTCTACCATTATTTAGTTCCTTAAAATGTTCAGTTCTAAGTCTCATTCCACATCTCTAAGATGGGGATTTTATACTAGATACAGACGATGATGACTGAATTATCACTAAGGTTCCTCTAAGAAAATTCTAAGACGATAAGGTCTGTGTTCTTCGCTGCTACATCAGCTTCTACCAGTAATGGTAGAAACTGGAGCATTTCAGATCTTCCTGTTCAATTTAGCTCAGGGGGGTTTTCCTAGTCTCAGCCCATGTTCCTGAAAGGAGAACAATGATATGAGTACCCTGAAGTACCCACACTAAGCCCTAATGGAGTCCAGAGTCATCAGACCAGATGTAAGAGTTAGAAGGGGTATGAGACCAAACTGAAAATCAAAGTTCACAGTCATGGTTTGACAACTTTTTGAATTTCCTTTTAGTACTAATAATTCAAATGTTGGCTGATGCATGTACTAAAAGAAATGAACTATACAAGGCATTTGTCTAATATGAAGGGCTTAGAATGTGTTTCAGATTTTATGGACATAAACAGAAAATTGCTAAGCCTCATAAGAAATTCTACATTCAAAAGAGAGAGCAGGATGCCTGGGTGGCTCAGTTGGTTAAGCAACTGCCTTCAGCTCAGGTCATGATCCTGGAGTCCCTGGATCGAGTCCTGCATCAGGCTCCCTGCTCAGCAGGGAGTCTGCTTCTCCCTCTGACTCTCCTCTCTCTCATGTGTGCTCTCTCTCACTCATTCTCTCTCTCTCAAATAAATAAATAAAATCTTAAAAAAAAAGAGAGAGCATGTGATTCTATGACTCACTCTATGAGCACTTTACATATATTTGTATGCTTATTAACAGATGTAATACTAGTGTATTATTTGAGTTACTAATATGTAATAATAGTATACGTAATGCTCCTTTGCTATTCTAACTATATGAAACAGTATTATTATCTGCATAATCCAGATGAGAAAACTAGGGCAGCAAAGAGAAGTCAAATGACATGAGAAAGGTCATGCACTTAGTAACGAACTGTAAATAAGGGTTTGTTTTCATTACTGAGCTAGAAAAATGGATCCCAAAGAAAAAAAGAAAACTCCAAGAAGAAAAAAAAATATATTAAAATGTACTCCTTTGAAATACCAACATCTAATGGGAAAGAACTTCCAGGAGAGAATTAAGGAGGACAGGTAATTAGGTTCCTGTGACAGAGATTCTGGGCCACATAGGAAGTAAATGCAATGCACAGACCTGGGGAGCAGCAGATACCCCCTGGAACCTGAGTTGGGTGGGCACAGCAGCAGTCCCAAGTTTCTCAACCTTGGCACTGCTGACATTTTTCCAGATAATCCTTTGTTGTGCGCGACTGTCCTGTGCATTGCCGGATGCTCGGCCGCATCCCTGCCTCCACCTGGCGGATGCCAGGAGTCCCCACTCACTAGCTGCGACAATGAAAACTTTCTCCAGACGTCGCCAAATGTGTCCTGGGGGTCAAACTGCCCCGCCTGAGAACCACAGCATTGGAGGTAAGACAAAAGAGGAACTGGAATACACAGAAGCATATGGAATATACTGATGTGAGAGTGCCTACTGTAAGAAGGGAACCCTCTTCACTCCCGTCAGACTAGGAGAGAACGCAGTGACCCCCAGTTGTCCCACGATCGATCGACAGGAGACTTTAGTACAAAGTGATGCAACTCACAACGCCAGATGGCCTTTAGAAGGGGGCAAACTCCGGAATTACCTGTGGGATTGAGAACTCACTTATGAGGCCAGCACCTCTATGAAGACCCTTAAGACTACTGAACGCTCTGTGGACAACTTGGTGTGGAGAGAAAATAAAATAGGGAAGACTAAAAGACGTTTTCCAACCGTAGCTTCTAGAATCTTATAATGCATTAATTTCTACCTTATCAAAAGAGTAAAATGCTCACTGGCATTAAATACAATGTTTACACTTGAGGTAATCTGAACATGCTTAAAATAACTTTTAGAGAAGACAGGATAAACCTTTTATTTCTGTTCATCATTTTGGAAGGATAACTCAGCACTGCATCTTAGTTTTCTGCTGAGGAAAGAGTATCTCCTGCCCCACTACAAACTCATACATCTGGAAAGAATTTATTCCTTGAAGGAGAAACTCCTAAACCTACTTGAGATTCTGGGACACGCCAAAAGTCTCAAAAAGATAGCATCCTTTAGACAAGTCACAAGTCATCACTCTGTACACCACGTTGGGGAAATTCCCACAGAATGGATTGTTCTCTTATGGTTATATTTCAACTGCTTTAGAAGCAAATACCTGTGGGCATCATCTTTGTTAAATCCTGCCAATAATATACTACTGAAGGAAAGATCAGAAGTCCTAAGAAATCATTTGTGAATGAATGCAGCAATATGCTACAGCTTGCTGATAATTCAAGTGTAGAAAAGCCCATTTAGACTGTCCAGTGTATTCCTGAAGCACGCTGCTGACAAATTCTTTCTTCCCACTTTACTTAAATTTAATAGCACTGTTATGATTCCGGTGATCCACTCAGGAAAACATCTTTCCTGTAGTTTAGCTGTTTTTATTTTAGTCAGATATTTAAAATCACAAGTGATTATTTTTTTTGAAAGGGAAAAAGTAACCCCCAAACCCAGGTGAGTGGTTCGAGTTCCGCAAGCCAGCCTTCAGAACATTATTTAACCACCATCTATATAAATGAGACTGAGAACATTACTTCACACAAAGCAGCAAGGGGCGGTAGAGATGGCTATTTGGGTGGAAGGGGGCAGTGAGAAGGGAAGGGACAATTCGGGCAAAAAGGAAATCAGCCTGCACAGAGGTATGGAGGGGAGCGCCCCTCCCCCGCTGGGTCGAGGGTTGAGCTGTGGGACCCTGGTGGTGTGTGGGTGGGGGCCAAACCGTGCAAGGCTCTCAAGAGGTCCCTCATAAGAGAAATCCATCAAAAGGGCATGTGGAGAGATGTTGATCTCATCAAACCTTTGTTGTCCTATCTTAACCAGCAGGATGCTGAGCACTTCCTAACAGAAGCCCATCATTAGCACACAAAGGCTTGACTGAGCAGGAGGAGAGAGGTCAGGAGGATTAAGCTGCCTATTGCACCAAACAGCTGCTGTTTATCCCAACTGGGACCGGTCGGCCTTTAGCAAATCAAGGATCAAATTCACCCAGATGAGAGATGAAATGAGAGAGGAGGGCACTGCCTCTCCCAAAAGTCCATAGGAAGATTTCCATAGAGTGAAGAACTTTAAGAGTAGGAAAAATTCCCCAACTACTTCAATAAGACAGAGTCACATTTAGAATAATACTGTGGCTCCATGTGATGTAAAACCCAATATAAGGATGGTGTTTCCTACGTACATCAAAAGTGTTAAACAAAGTGACAGAGTTGGGGACACTCTCCCGGGTAGTCCGCTCATTCTCTTAGAGGCCAATATCATGCTGGGGCTTTAGGATCCACTGACCCACAGCAGTGGGTGTCACTGTTCTTCGAGACTTATATTGTTTGCAAAATCTGCTTGGATCCAGGGGCCAAAATAAAGTAGGATTAGCCAAATGTGGTTTAGAAATAGTCACTCAAACAGACTATTGTGAACAACTGGGACAAAACCACATGGACCCTCCACATTAGTAGTGACAGCCCAAAATGGTTGCATGCAAAAACCTCTCTGAAAATATTTGTGGGAAAACCCACGATTTGTAAGGAAAGTATGTCTCATTTTCTAAGCAGACAGAATGATCAAGGAACTTACTTCAGAATATTCCAAAGGGCTAGGCTGGTGACATTTTATAAAGATGCCATTTCAATTAAATGCTCATTAAAAGCATTACATCATTACCCAACTAAACCACAAGAATGCATCCAGAAAAGGCTCTGACAAAAAGCAAAATCTGAAGACAAAGTTATAGCATGGTCCTGTACGGTCAGAGAAGACAGGATTTAATAATCAAGAAAACAGATGGGGTGAATTTATATGTGCATTTTTAATGAAGTAAGAATCCACGGAACACCTGAATTACAAATCACAGGCACCTCACTCACATATGACTCAGAAGGGAGAACTGAGGTGGAGGGGCACCATTCCCTTGACATCCAGGCACCTGCCAAGAATTCTGGCTGCAGAGCAGATGCCAAGTTTCTCCTGCTTTCCCGTTCCCACCCTTTGGCTTCAGAGCTCTCAGCAGTTCTGGTTGAGAGCAGCCCTTATTCCAGAATTGCACAGGGTGTCTCTTCCCCATCTTACACTCCTAGCCTCTCAAGACTGCAGACGTTTGAAGGAGGTATTATGCCAACCAGGTACTACTGGATTAATATCAGGAGTGAAGAGGTATTCTAAGTTCCAAGTAACTCATTTACAAACTTTTACAACCCACCCTGCTCAAATGCCTGGACTGCCTGGACTATAACTGAAACTATTCTTTCTGCTTCCAATGCTATGTATTCACCAAGAGAAAATTTATTTTTTCCTTTCTCTGTAAAGAGTGGTATAAAATATTGGAAAGAGTTTATAGGAGGTAGAGTTTATACAAGTGTTAGTGATTATAATTACATTCATAACCAGTGCTGGGTTAAGTTCCTGGTTATATAAGCCTTTTTTCCTGGATTTTCTCCTCTCTACTGCCATTATTGATGGATAAAGTGAAGGATACAAAACTCAAATTTCAATCTGTTTCTTTTTTCCCCTTTTGTTTACTAAAAATGGATTTTAAAAAGGTAGTTTTAAAAAAGGGTGGTAACAATGATGAAAAGTGAACTTGATGGCCAATGTCCCACAGCCACCTGTGTAGCCGTAGACTCATCTCTTGTTCTTGGGTGCATAGCTAAGTAACGCTCCCTAGCTCCTTGTACCCTGGTGGGGCCCTGTGACCAGTCCTTGCCAATCAGACATGAGCAGAAGTGATGGATCATTTCCCAGAGATGGTCAAGAGCAACCACTCCTTCTCCTGGTTCTGTCCCCTACTAATGTGAAGGCTGAGAGTGCACTCAGGGGTCATGCATGTATTGAAATGGACCCAGAATTCATTTTAATGAGGTATGGTAAGATACACAGACATGGAAATGATTGTCGTGAAGGACGAACTTTATATGTAGAGATCCCTAGAAACAGGAGGCATGGATGCCATGCCAGGCCACAAGGGAAAGCACTGGGGTCAGTAAGGAGGCAGAAGAGGAAAAAGGAGAACATGGTCTAGAGCCTTTACTGGGGTTTTCAGGGGATGGAATGGACAAAGCAGGGTAGGTATGCTGTGTAAGTTTAGGATTGGATGGTGTGAATAATTTCAGCAGGCTCTGGATTATAGGAGTGATCTCTAGTTGTCTGGTATCTGGCCCCAGGGTAATTTAGGGCAGGGGGAATATTACGTTGGTGCGTGACAATTCATAGAGGAGATGGTTGGGGTTGTGGCCTCCGGACTGGTTGATATGAGTATCAGAGACATTCTTGCAGGGGAGTCCTTCGCTCTCTCTAGGAATGAAGTAGCCCTGGGAGGGGCAGTCTCTCCAGGATCAAGGCCCCAATCATCAGAGCATCAAAAATGTGGGTAAAAAAATATGGAACATAAGAAAATATGCTCAATGCACTCTTCCAATTGACAGTGACATGAGTAAGAAATAAGCTTTTATTGGGATACGTTCCAAGATTTGGGGGTTGTTTGTTACAGTTTAGTCCCCCCCGGCTAATGCACCTCAATTCGACTTCCTGATAAAGTTACAAGGGTTAGTGAAATCGGGGAACTCTGGCTCACGCCTCTTAGAGCATTACACCAAACCCGACTGCTTCAAATATGGGTAACACAGGGCTTATTAAAAGAGACACTGAAACCTAAGAGATATTTAACTGAATGAAAACAATGGGCCTCCAGCCCAATTCTGTTTCCAAACACCTGCGCTACGGATTTGTCAGGCAGAACACAATGTCCGAGCTTTCTCTCAAGAGGTCATTGTGTTTATTTATTTATTTATTTTTAAAGATTTTATTTATTTATTTGACAGAGAGAGACACAGAGAGAGAAGGAACACAAGCGGGGGAGTGGGAGAGGGAGAAGCAGGCTTCCCACAGAGCAAGGAGCCCAATGCGGGGCTCGATCCCAGGACCCTGGGATCAGGACCTGAGCCGAAGGCAGTCACTTAATGACTGAGCCACCCAGGCGCCCCAAGAGGTCATTGTGTTTAAAACAAGCCCAAATAAAACAAAAAATGTTCTGAATTTGGAAACTTGGGTTTATTTTAAGTATACTACAATGGGGTTAGTAATGAGGTATTTAGATTTATAAGCTGTAGTTTCATTTGTACAAAAATCTAAAAAACTTCCAAAGTATTCCATCTTTTTAGTTTTTAGTGAACAAGCCCCGTTCACTTCACCTACATGCTTCGGGGTCTTGGGAAGATCCTGCACTACCCTCTGTCTTCTCAGCAGGGGTTCCAGATGGCGGAGGCCACATGGAGTAATCACCCCCCTTTCTGTCCCATTTACCTTTTAATGTTCATCCCTAGATTGTTTCCATGGATTTCAGATCTTTTCAAATCTGGGCGCAGTAGGGTAGTGACTTGTAAAGGGGAACGAAATGTTGGCTTACTTGAAAATACAGCATTTTGTTGGGAAACTCTGTGGCTGCAATCGCACATTCTCCTGGCAGGCCCAGGCACTACAGCCATCAAGTAGGTTCGGGCCGTATTCACTCACGCAATATGGGCTCCCTACGGAATGCTCAGAAGCCGATGGCGGCCCGGCACAGAGAACAGACTCGTTTAGCTTTTCCTTTTCAATGAATAAATAACTGAGTTTAAGAAGTTGCAGTCTCAGAGAACAATGGCAGTCTTGCCCAAACTTAGCTGAATGTGAAGCAAGGCAAGTCATTAGGATTTACATGATATAAAATAGCTAAATTTTCAGTACCAGGTACAGATCAGAAGTAGTTCAAGCTCAGATGACCCAGTAATGCCACAAGCAGAGACAAGCAGGCTACGTTTCATCTTATACATGTGCACAGTTTATAAAACTGATCTTTTAGCAGCACATTTATTAAAAAGTATAAAACAGCCTTTTCCAGAAACCTCAAAAGACCTTGCTGCTTAATTAGTGCCAATAGAATAAGTATCCATATGGTAATTTTCCTTCTGAAAAGGGGTGGGAATGATTTCCAGGGTGTGGACTGTGAAGAATCCAGAAACAAATGTTTTGAGGAATTTTTCTCTGCTGCTAAGTATATTCTCTTTCTTCTCACCCCCCTCTTAAATTTCATCAAGAAAAATCTGAAAATTTCCTTTTTTTAAGTCAAAACTGATTCTACTTTCCTTTGCCAATAACCACATTCCACTTCAAGGAGGATTACTCACATATGCAGACTTGATTCCACCAATGGAAAACCTGAGCAGCCTGATACCAAGGGTCTTGATGAATTTCGGTCCCCGCAAAGGTGACATCTCTGGTTTTAACCTAGACTCACTTTCAGATCAAAGGGTGGGAGCTGCAGACAGGCTACAGGACTGAGTGTAATGTGATGGTTGGAAGAAATCTGATTTGCTGAATTGCTTGAGTGGAAAAATTTATTTTGAAACTTGAAATGAATCATCACAAACTCCATCAGCAAAGGAGTGTTTTGAAAGGTCTATCCAAAACCACGCAAAAATAAGCAAAGCAAAATTCTTGGAACCTTTCTAAGGAATGAATGACGGGCTCACACCTTCTCAAAAATACTTCTTCCCGACAATTATGCGCCCAAAGTGAACAACACTGGTATGTAAGCCTCTAAGCCTCTCTTCACAGATAGTGGAGAGAGAAGCCCCTAGTAAAATTCACCATCTTTGTGACATAATCCACAAAGTGTGGAACAATGAAATGAAGGACTCTAGGGACCTTAGCCCATTAGGCAAAACTCCTTTAGGGCCCTGGATGTGGGGCAGAGTCTGGAGGACACCTTCAGGTGGGACTTGGGGGTGGACAGAGATACTCCTCTGTTAGATCAGGGTCCCCCAGGCCTTGAAAGTGTCTTAGTTCCTCTCAAATCAGTGCCATGTTCCTGCATTTCTTTGGGGGTGAGGTGATACATCATTCTAAATGGTAAGTCAAAGTGTAGCAGGAACTCATCTATAGTTAAGACAGTAAATCAACACATATAAACAAGTAATCCAATCAGCTGCCATATCCCTGTCTTCTCAAACTTGCAATCTTTCTTGATTTCCACCACTGACTTTCTTTCTCCCTCCCACCCCCCAAAAAAAATTCACGCTCTTCCCAAACATTATGTGTTTTTCTACACAGCAGTCTTCCTACCTCCAACCTCTCACTGAGAAAAGTCCGCTCCCAGGTTTTCCTGATATGACCCTCACCTAACCCTAACCTCCCACCCTCCTTTCCAGCCACTCCCAACTGCAGGTGCCGTTGCTGACCCAGAGGGAATGTTGGGAATATGTGAAGACATGTTTTGATCTATTATAGTTGCATAGGGATGGGGAAAGAAGGAGGGAAGGTTACCAACATTTGCTGTCCAGCGTCCTGAAATGCTCATCAGGGCGCCCTACCAAGCCTGGAATCCAGGTACCCCCAGTCCCACTTTGGGAAGTACTGCCCATGGTGTCTTCAGGTTTGTGTGCTTGCCTGGTTGGTCCAGGAATGCTCTCTCTCCCCAACTTTCCTCACATCTGTCCTGCCCCACTTGATCAGCCCCTCCTCATCTTTCAAGAACATAAATGTCACTTCCTCGGAGAAGCCTCTTCCTTGACCCACTGGACTGGGCTGTGTCCCCGCAACACACAGCACACTGGCCATGAAGCAGTGATAGACACACCTCCTGATCATTAGCTCTGACCTTCCAGAAGCTGCCGGGGGGTGGGGGGAGAGGCAGAATTTTGATGTGTGCACTCTCAGGGTCTGGCACATTGCAGATATGCTGTGATTCTGCTAAATCAAGAGGTTCTAAAAACATGCTCCCTCCTCTTCAAGCACATTCCCATTTCCTGGGTGTAACTCTCCTTACACGCTCCCTGCAATACCCGGAGACACAACTAGTGTTCTTGCCTCTAGTTCTCCTTCTACCATTCACCTTATCAGACATGATACATTCATTCCCCCAAATGCCTCTGATCATGGTAGTCTCCTTGATCTAAAATCTAGGCTGGGGGCACCTGGGTGGCTCCGATAGTTAAGCATCTGCCTTCCGCTCAGGTCATGATCTCCAGGTCCCGGGATCAAGCCCCGCATCGGGCTCCCTGCTTGGCGGGGAGCCTGCTTCTCCCTCTCCCTCTACTGTTCTCTTCACCTAACTCTTCACCTAACATCTTAAGTCCTGACCTCTTAACCTCACATTCAAAACCCTGTGCTGTCCAGCTTTCACCCACCTTCTCAAACCTCTTCCTGTCTTCCACCCTTGCAGGGATCAACTCCTCGCAGCTTTCCACATCTGCCCTGATATTCCCCACTTTGTTTGGCTCTTCCTTCCATTCTTACACATCTCGATCCTACTTGGACTTCCAGGCTAAGCCTGGATATTACCTCTTCTATTAAGTTATTAATAATCCCAGATGAAAAGCAGTTTTCTCTCAGCCCTCTGAAATCCCACAGCACATTATCTGTATTTTACTTGAGGCAATTATTTTCTACTTTGTACTAGAAGTTTCCATGCATGAATCTAGTTTCCCTACCAGACCACAAACTCTTTGACGGTAAGACCCACATTGATTCATTCACTTTTCACCCTTAGAATCCACAGTCCCTTAGACATAAATATTACATGAATAAGGTTAATGAGCAATGATGCAATCATCTTTGCTATGCATTAATAGTGAGAATTTAGAAATTAATTCTAAAATATTCATTTGCTGGAGGAAGCCAACTAATGAACAAGCACACCAATGGCCTTCTATAATTCTCTGCCAAATATAATTAATATTTGCAATTTATTTCATCTTACACATTTTTACTCAATAGGTTAATGTTTACAACATAATTAAAAGAAAATCTCTATGCCAAAGGCTTAATACATACAATGAAATAATGGCATTGATGATGATAGTGATGATAATACAAACTGGAAAAACTCATCCTATGGGCTGGCTACTAGGCAAATTGCCAAATTTGAGGGACATGGATATCGGTGGCAGAAATGGACTTGAAATTCACTTGGTGTTATCTCTCAGGTAAATTAGTAACTTTTGGGAGTCTTTCTGCTTTTAAACACAGGATATTTCAGGTGAATGAACAGATTTACATAGTGGCATCTAGGGAGACTGTAGCAATTCCACCATAAATAGCAAGCTGCAATTTCAAAGCGCATAATCCTAACTCCAGGATTGGAAAACCATTTCCTCTACTGCAGAATGGACCACATTAGTAGCAATTCAATGACCATCTTATAAATCTTCTGAGAGTCCAAAGGCAAGCACTTTGGAGTTAGGACCAGAGTGCAATGTCTAGATAAGAAGGGTAAGGGGCCTGGAGATGGTACTTGTGGTGCAGTCCATGCTGATCCCTGTGTCTTCCTAAGTATGGGTTCAGGGATAAGAGGACAGCTGTCCAAATTGTTCTTAAGCTCATCAGACAAATTGCTTCCCATCCCCAGTCCATCCTGCTACAGTGATGGCAGCTTATATCACCAAACTGGCGGAGCTTCTAAAACAAACCACATTCAACACTCTTCTATTTGTAGCCCCTACTCACTCGAAATAAATAAAAATCCACATTGAGCAAAGATGAATCACAGGAAAGCTTTACAGTTCAAAGGACATGATTTTGCTAGAATGGCCCATGTTGTGGCGGGGGGGGGGGCGGGCGCGGTTAGAAGCAGAACATTTTATTTCTTGATCTAGAGACTTAGGGACCCTTGAAGGAAAAGGAGGTCGGATGAAACTCAAAGAACAGGTCATAGGGTGTAATAAATTGGCTGTGCATGCATTTTCTCTGTCGGTATTTAATAGGTTAAAGAATATCAGTGAGGATGAATCATTTCTGTTTGAAGCACAAAACAGATTGACACAGAAACAAAGAGGCTTGGAAGCTTTATATTCTCTGGTTCTCTGAACAATAAAAGGCCTTGTCTAGTCAACATTTGGAGTAATTTTTCCCAAGGGGATTATTACTATTTGAGAGGGATGAAAGAGTAGCATTCTCATGATCCATTTCCTTTTTCTGAGACGAAAAGATGCGTCTCTTTAGGAGGCAAACTTTTGGGTGTATTCAGGAGTGTGAGCAAATACGGGCAGCCATGTTTCTCACACGTCCTCTTCCAGCTGGAGGAAAGACTAAAACCAGCGGAGAGAATCAGGCCTCAAAATTTAAAAGGTTGCTTGAAAAGTGTATGTCAAGGAAAGGAGACTTTTTCAAGAAACTGGGTGTAAGGTTAGACTCTCACAAGATTTGAGTGCTTCTGCATAGAGGTATGTGAGGTTGGAAAATGAAAGCCCAAGAAATTAACAGAAAATGTCAAACTCGTGGACGAGAGGCATCGATGTTTCATTATAGTACAGTGCTTTGCTTCAAGATCCTCGACTCAAACAGTTATTAAAAATACAGTTTAGAATTTCTAGCATTTAAACTCTCCAGGCAACTGGAAAGAAAATGGGCTCTCAGAGCCAGAATGGATGAAACCTACAAGCTATAAACTGAGCCCGAGCTCTCATTAGATTTTAGGTATGTTTTTCTTCTAAAATGTGTTCTTGTGATCTCTCGGTCTGCAGAACTGGGAAAAAAAAATTGTGAACAACTGGCACCAGAGGGACTGCAGAGCTACTTGCTGACAGTTGAGATCATGAAGCCGTTACCATGCTCCAGCGCTTTCATGGGAAACCAGAAGAGGATGAGGGAGTGGACCAAGGCGTTGATGCAGTGACCCCAGAAAACCTAAGGGAAAACAAACCAAGGGAGTCAGGAGCTGCCCACAACTCTTGACCTCTGTGCAACTCAACAAACGCCTCATTGTGAAGGATACTGGCAGTGGGCTGCGTCGCTCCAGAAGTAGCGTATTATTCTTGAAGTTAAAAAAATACCGATTTCCTCATTTTTACATACAAATGACTGGACTGTCTCCAGATAATATTACCTTGCTGCAAAGACCTAAATATATATGCACATATACATGGACCAATATACAATCTGTCCACATCCAAAAAATGAATTATAATCCCTTTTTTTTTAGGATCATAAAAAGACAACAGACTTTTATAATCATCTAGAAAGAGAAAGGTATTAGGTCAAAATTGTTAACAAGAGACAGGAACTGGGGACTTTTTGAAAGCATTAAAAACACTTTAAATATAGATTTCTACGCTCTTTTGTTTTGCTTTTTAAAATCCCTCCTGAGCAACTTGTTAATTTCTAGGAGTTTGGTTAATATCATGCACATTTAAAAATTCTCTTTAACACTTCAAAGGTCAAACAAAAGAACACAAAGTTTAGTTTCTTCTAAATTAAGGTTTTACAAATGCATTTCAATGATCTTTTTAACTACTGAGATGACAGAACTATTATACTAAAGCCAGCTTGAATTTATTTTAAAAATCTAGATTGTTCTGGGGATTGTCATATAGTTTGATCCTAAGTAGTGGTGGGGAAACAGAAAAATGAAAAAAATTGTAAGACAATGGGATTTTCCCATTTTTAAATGTTCATTTTTTTTCTTCCTTCTCACTAACCTCTTCACCTGTGCCTTCAAAAAACAAACAAACAAACAAACAAACAAACAAAAACTCCAAGGTGTCTGCAAATAAGTCTCAGAGCATTCTCAGCTCTACTACCTTTTAAGTAGCTCCATTCCCAACTTACTTCCCATCTTACAGGGCCTTTGAACTCAAGCTCTATAAAAAACAGATTTATAGAAAGAATGCAGAACCAAAAGGCCCTGCTTCCCATTGATAAAATCATAGTAAACAGGGACTGATACAATTATTCATCCGAGTCTTCCTGTGTATGGAAGACACTAGGACCAATAGGATCCATTTTATTTTTTCCAGGCTTGGATGTGCCTGTTATGCTTTCCTCAAAATAAGGCAGCTCTGAAAGAAGACTATCAGTAATACCTGGCTCAAAACAAAAGCTTCAGAGATTGTTCTCTTATGGAGGACTCCCCTTGGCATCCTTACCGAGGTCCCGGGGGTACCCAAGCAAATCATGCACACAACCGGTGCCCAGTAATTTCACTGACCTCTGTTAAAAGGTTTCAATGAACCTCTGTTTCAACTTCCTAATCTCCCCTCCTGCACAAACATCTAAGACAGAAACATGGTAATACAGGCGACCTGCTCCAAGCCAGGCACATGTCTTCCCTCCTGACTGGTAGCCCTCAACCACTCTGCCAGTTAGCTATGACTGGCAGACCCCAGGATGTCCCCTTTGCCCATCCTGACTGCAGAATCCTGGCAACACCTAACCCAGCTTCTGCTTGGCCCTTCGCAGGATTATTTATACCTTTCAGGTCTAGGGGCTTTCTCTCTTCTGATTCTCCGGTCTGAAAAAAAAGATACCTATGACTGACTTGATTCCTGTGTTGACATCTGGCCAATTTTTCTCACTAGCTAAAGAAACATTTTCTTTTAAAGGAAAAACCAAGCCACAGTGGCGAGAAGGCTCTGTTAGGCAAGCTCCCAGCCCACCTCAATGCAGGGTTTTATGAAGGGTAAGGGGAGCCTCTGTAGCTGATCCTAAAGGCCCCGGGGCCATGGGTGCTGCTGGCCACACGTGGAAAAGAGGAAAGGAGTCAACAAACAGGAACTGAACTTGCAGCACGGAAGCTTCCTTTCCGAGCTGGCATCTTGAATTCACTGGCTTGCTACACTGGCAGAGGGCGAGGGTCTCACCTCTTCTCGAATGTTCTCTCTAATGCATTAGCTCTCTCACAGGCAGATAACTAGAGCTGGAAGACATACAGCAGTGCTTATGCCCTTCTGAGGTGACAATTCTGCAATAATACTGTGTACCTTTGTGTTGAAGCCTTCCGCATTCTGGGTGATTTTGTAGAGCTGTGGGAACCTGAGCATGCTCTCCTGGGTGCAAGACCTCTCGAAGATTCCCAGAGTGAAGGGTGGTAGTGCGGTGAAAATCTGTATGGAGAACAATGAGCCATTAAAAGAGGACATTCCGATTCACCTGGCTTAGGTGTTTCCATTCTGTGGAATGATGACTTAATTTTAAGTCAAGTCCAAACCTGAGATTCAATGATTCACAACTCCCCAGACACCCTCCAAAGAAAGTGCATGAAAGACCGTTTTTAATTGTTAATCAGCATAAAATGAATCCACTGGACATTAAAAACAACACCATAAATATCTGATTAGCTAAGAAATCATGTTAAATTAACAACTACCTTCCTTTGCCAAATGAGCAGTGATTTAGGTGGCTTTGTGAAGTGTCGTGCTTCCCGTGAGCATCGGCTGAGGCACAACTTTACAACTTCCCATCCTGATCTTATACTCAGGTTTCAGGAAGCACGATGTGCTTCATCCATTTATTCATCTGACAGACATTTATTGGGAATGAATTATGGGCCAGACACTGTGATAAGCACCAGGAATAGGTACGGAGATTTAAAGACAGAAGAAGAAGGAAAAGAAGCAGGTCCCTGACCTTCAGGAACTCTGTCTACTGCAGAGGTGGAGACAGACAGCCAGCAGCAGGCATATAAATAAACACAGAAAACACAGCACTCTGCAAAACTCATGGAGGAGAGGATGGAGAAGGAGAAGGGAGAGTCAAGAAAGGACTCTGGGACCAGAGTGCCTGACCTGTAAGGTACTGGACCTAGGGGATTTGGCAGGAGGAAACGGGATGTCGGGGAGAGGGGCACAGAAGGAAGGACTCCCCTGAAACAGGCACCCCTCATAAAGTTTCAGGTCTGAACACATGTGGTACGTTTGGGGGTGGGGGTTGGAATTCTAAGACATCGAGGGTGCTGGCTGGCTGAGGACAGGGCACAACACAAGACAGGGGTGGGAAGGAGACCGCAAGCTCCCATGACAATGAGTTTCTTGGGCAGAAGGTGCCTTCTGAGACTTTTAACTTTACCTGTAATCTACAGGAGGCGGACACACTCATATCTGTGTTTTGGAAAAAGAAAGCCAGATCCTGAAGAAGAGGTTTGGAATAAAGACATCATTCCAGCCCAGAGGGCACAGCAGTCCTGCAGGCCATTCTCTTACTTGGTTCTGGGAATGGCTAACAGACTGGGTCACTCATTGCTAAGCATCAGCATCGAGCAAATCCATACCCGCAGGCCCAGCAAGCCCTCAAGCCCGTGAGAACTGGACGTGTGCCTCTGAGAACACTGTGTACACCAGTTACTGGAGCCTGAGTCCAGATAAATAAGCCTTTTCTAAATCTCTTACGATAAAGCAATCAGAGATATGGTGGAGGAAGGCCAATAAAACTTGCAGGCTCCTCTTTCACCCTGGAGCAGAAAGGAAAACAGCCCTGGGATGTCAGTGTTCTCCAGATTTCAAGGATAAAAGGCAAGAGTGGTCGTACTCGTCTCTTTCACAGGAATACAAGTTGTCTGTTTAAGGGAGGTGCTCCTAACAGACATCTCAGAAGCTTTGCACACTCTTAGTACATCAACTCACCCTTGTGGTTTTGCTTAAATGTGCTATCATGCACACTTGATACTGCCATCTTGTTTTTTGTTTTTGTTTTTTTTTTTCTTTTTTACTTGACTTTCTACCCACTTCAAAGCGTACTACCCTTCACCAATGGCCAACTACCCGGTAGGGCCTACGATATTTTCACCCTGCTTACAACATACCACGTACACATACATATACTGTTTGGGGATCATTCTTTGTTGTTACAGAAACCAGACATTATTACACATTTTTCTTCATCATATTTCTCTCACAAAACAATGCACTATGGGATGCCCTTCAAGTCCCCTGGGCTTGACACTAATGCAATCTTTCTCATGCCTACATAGTAATTCATAGTATGAATGCACCGTATTTTTTAAGCTATTCACCTACAGATAGGCATTCATTTCTTTCCACTTCTTTGTTCCACAAACATTATATAAAAAACATCTACAATATATTATAATATATATACTTTATCTTTTATTTCTATGGGAAAGTTTCTCAGAAACAGGGTAAAAAGATGGTGGTGGGGTAAAAAGATACATTTATTGTAAATTTTATAAGATGCTGCTTGGTTGCTTTCACAAGAGGTTTACCTTTCCCCTCACAAAGGACAACAGTAATCTTGTCCCTGCTTCCCTATCAGCAATGGGTGTTATATTTAATATTCTCCAGACTAAAAATTTGGAGATATTAACTCTTACTTTAAAAAATTTACATTTCTGGGGCACCTGGGTGGTGCAGTTGGTTGATCGTCCAACTCTTGGTTTTAGTTCAGTTTGTGATCTCAGGGTCCTGGGATTGAGCCCCGAGTCGGGCTCTGTGCTCAGCGCGGAGTTTGCTTAGAGTTTCTCTATTTCTCTCTCCCTCTGCCTCCCCACCCCCTGTACTTGCTTGTCCTCTCTCTCCCTCCCTCTAAAATAAATAAATAAATCTTTAAAAAATTTACATTTCCCTGACAATCGGTGCGTTTGAGTATGTTTTTATTTGTTGGACATTTGGACTTGCAATTTTGTGAATGGTCTAGTCAGGTCCTTTGTCTGTTTTCTATTTGTGGTTTATCCACTTTTCTAAAGGTTCTTGGAGTATAATAGATATCCATTCTGTCTTCATATTATAAAGTTTCATCCAAATGCACTCTGTCTCCTGACTTTCTTTATGGTTTCTCCTGCCGTATAAAAGCGTTTAATTTTTATATGGTCAAGAATAGCTTTGAGCGTCCAATTATGGTTATGAAAGTTTTCAGGAGTTTCTTGCAGGAAGCTTACAGTTTCCATTTTTCACATGTAAGCCTTAACATATCTGAATTTATTTATCTATGTGGTATAAGATAGAAGTCTAATTTTATTTTTTTCCAAATAAAGAGCCAGTTGTTAGAACACAATTAATCCAAACATTTCCCATTAACCTAAAATAGCACCTTTGACATTTATTAAATTCTTACATACTACAGATCTGGAATCCAAAACTGGAATTTACTTCTGGATTCCCTAACTTATTAGTCCAGTTTCATGTCAGCATCACATTGACTTGGTTACAACAGGTTTGTAGTATAGATTGATGTTTAGTAGAGAGAAGTTGACCCTTACAATTGTTCTTTTTTGTACTTTACATCTTTATTCTCAGGTATGTGTTAATTCCATTTATACTTCAATATCATTTCATGCAACTCCCTCCCCCCCCACCAAACAATCACTGGGATTCTATTTGGAATACATAAATTTATATATCAATTTAGAGGAGTTTTTTTTATGATACCATCTTCTCACACAAAAGGAAGCCTTTCTATTTGTTCAACTCTATTTTGTATACTTCAATAAGATTTTGGATTTTGTTTTTCTATTTGGTACTGTAAAAATTATTCCTATGCAATGTATATGAAAGTAATTATTAAACCTTTGCATTTCTAAGTGCTCATTGCTAGAGTTAAAAAAAAAAAAGCTATTGATGGGTGCCTGGGTGGCTCAGTTGGTTAAGCGACTGCCTTCGGCTCAGGTCATGATCCTGGACTCCTGGGATCGAGTCCCACATCGGGCTCCCTGCTCAGCTGGGGGTCTGCTTCTCCCTCTGACCCTCTTCCCTCTCGTGCTCTCTGTCTCTCACTCTCTCTCTCTCAAATAAATAAATAAAATCTTTAATTAAAAAAAAGCTATTGATTGCTAGGATAGAAAAAAGCTATTGGTCCTTATATATTTATTATGGATCTAGTCGCCTTACAAATTCTCTTATAATTCTAGTATTTCTTTACTGGTATCTTTTGGGTTTTCTGATATACAGCCATTTATGAACACATTTAAAAGGCCACTTTTTGTGTGCATATTTGTATATGCACAGAAATCATTTTTTTCTAGTGTTTGAAATAGTTAATTTTCTTGGCAGGTGCTGAAAATTCTAAAAACAATGCTGAATTATATAGTGATTTCAGGCATCCCTGACTAATTTCTTATTTAAAATGAAATCATTTAAGAATTTTGCCATTTATGGCAATATGCTACTGTTTTTTGGTTTTTTTTTTTTGTTTTTTTATAAATAGTCTAGATTATAGTTAATTGGCTTCTTTCTTTCCTATTTTACTTACAGTTCTTATTTTGGGAATGGCAGCTGACTTGGCTCAAATACTTTCTCAGCAACCACTGATGAGATCAGGTTTTTCTTTTTTCTTTCATTGATATAATGATATTTAGAAATATTTAAAAAGTGTGAACATCCTATATTCCTGAAATAAGCCCTACTTGGTCAAATATTTTACTCTTTTGATACATTGTTGAACTCTATTTGCTGCTATTTTATTTAGAGTTTTTATAATACTGTTTACAAGTGAGGCTGGCTCACATTTTCTTCAAATTATTCTGACTTGATAAGATTAAAAGGGATAAATTTTTGAAACAGTTTAAAACACATTAAGTGTTATCCCTTAATAAAATGAGGATGAAATCTAACTGAAATCCATCTGATCATGGTGGTTCTAGTAACCATAAAATAAAATGATGGAGAAATTTGATTATGGATATAATGAGAATCCAATGGGATGACACTCATTCATTATTCTGAGGGATTTAAGAGTTTCAAATCAGTTTTAATGCTATTTAATCTGCTATGAGAAATGATGACTCGCTACTTTAGCTGGCCTGGGGAATCAAATATAAATATAAAGAGTAAATACAGAAGAAGAAAAAGCAAGACAAGCAAGACAGAAATGCTGTTTGGAGAAAATGGTAAGAGGAAATCCAGCCCAGAAGAGGGGTCCCTAGTGAACATCTTAGATGTCCCAAACTGCCTCTTATACCATACTGTACTCTGTGCAGTGCGGCTGGAGTGGGAAAAACCTACTAAATAGGCATTATTGGAACAGCAATGGCAAAACTGGAATATGGACTGATATGGATCAGATAATAGTATTGTATCCATGCTTAATTTTAGACTTCAATCATTATACTGCGGTTATATAAGTCTGTGGCCTTAGCATCTGTGCACCAAAGTAAGGGGGCCTGATGTCTTCAGTTATTTTCAAGTGGTTCAGAAATGAGTGTGTTGGTGTGTGTGTACCACGAGTGCCCATGGGGGGTGTGCACACACATGCATGTGTGCAGACAATGCAAATGAGGACAAAATGCTAATAACTGAGGAATCTAATACAGGAGTTCTTCGTACACTTTTTGCAGTATTTCTCAGAGTTTCAATTTATTTCAAACAAAATTTACCAAAATAATTTCTACAGAGACAGACTTCCATGTTCTCAAAAGGTTTGGCCCTTCCAGCATGACTGACTTCTGGAGGCCAACACCTTTCTGAGACCACTTCACAGATCCTTGACTGTCCCAACGCTGCCACCACTGGTTGGTGACCCACTCTAATACCTGTATTGTGGACCTGTAGTGACATGGGCCACTTCACCTGGAAATTCACTTCTCTCCTGCAGTACTCTCTTTTCTATAGTCTGGGGGACACAAAGAGCACACCACACATTCCCAACTCTAGGGATCAAAGGTCATCATGGGTCCGAAACTTTCATATGCACAACCATTCCTAAAAAAAATGTGTTTAACATTTTGTTTTGTTTCTCAGTATCTCTGAGAAACTCTGATGGGACTTAGGAATCTGCATCTTCAAACGAATCCTGGTTACTCTAATGCAAGTGGCGTGTGGACCCTATTTTGACCAATGCTGTCCTGTAGCCTATCAGCATCTTACACATAGCAGGCCCTCAATACAAGTTTGTTGGATTAATTTCAATTGCCCAAGGCTGCAGAGAGCTAAGAAAAGAATCCGGCTGTCATGCCTGAGCACAAAAGTAGGGCTCGCTTCCATGCCTCGTGTGACCAGGTGACTTGCATTCCAGTCCTTAGCTCTAAAGCACAGTCTCACAGGTCTCAGCTTCCTATTTATAAATACGTGTATGGGTATGGCTTTGGCCCTTTCTGGCACTAAATCATTATGGAGCAGTCAGCATAATTTTAATCTACTCAAAACAGTTTTAAGTTCTGCAAAGGTAACAATCTGTCCGAGAGGACGTCCTTGAGCCTCTATCCATGTGGTAAGTGAGTTAGAGTAGTTGTTAGGGCACAGGTGATGAACAGGCATTGATTCAGCCCTGCTCTCACTATGGTCACCTTTGTCTTTCGAGCCTAAGTATTAGTAACAAATGTGCTAGTGTACAGTTCCTAACTGACCAATGCTGTTTAAACTCAAGATCTGAACTCAGGCTCAGCGGTAGCTTAGTCTATTTGAGCCTCTTCACTTGTCAAGCTACATAGGGCTGGGGCAACCTGTCGTATGCAGCATTCTATACCCAGCACCTAGCATGGTAGCTACTAAAAAAGAAAAAGACTGAGTGGACAGATGACTTGAACATCCAGCCACAAATGTATACACAAACTGTAAATATTTATAGCACCACGATGTATACCGTATGTCTGGTAACTGCCATCTATAACTACCTGTGATGGCTGCTTCTGACTATAAACTCCCACAGGGCAGGCAATGTCAGAGTTAGTGTCCAAAGGACATGGGAAAGTGCAACTCAAAATGTTGCATGCTGGGGTCTCTAAAGCACCAGGCTATGAGCACCTTAGTTCTCACTGCCAAACAAAAAGCTAAGTAGCTACACTTTGTCATTTTTGGCTTGTAGTTCACATTTATTTCTAGCTTTTGAATCCACGATAGTGAAGTAACGAAAAAAGAACTCTAAAATCATGCAAAATACAAAACAAGCTGATTACCATTCACCATGGGAGCTGGAAGTCAGCATTCATTATTTTAGCACTAGCAGTGGAAGAAAACATTCTTCTGCAAGGACAGATACTCTTTTAAGAAGGACAAAAAGGACACTAGATTACGTGCTATATATGCGTGTCTATGTTTAGGAATTCAGATATAAAATTATGAAGTGGAATAGGTTGAGATGTAGCTCAGAAATTTTTACTTGAGCTAAAAACATGGAAATGTTGTGCAAGCATTTAGTAAGGAGGTAACAAGGGTCTATTATCAAGATATATGGGTTAATAATTTCATGGGGTTATTCAAGAATGATCTGCTATGATTGAAACCATGTGTGGAGAGCTTGGGCTTCTGCAGGATGTGTCCCAGCAACAAAGGCTCTAAAGATGTATTTGTGCTGCCTGCTATGTATACAGATGATTGACTTAGATACACTTCCCAGACATAAACAGTAAAGGAATGTCACTGAAGTTCTGCATGCTATCTGATAGAGATGGAGAATGCTTACCACATTGTACAAGCCGATGCACCAACGTTCAAATAAAATCTGCCCAGAAAATCCATTAACAAAGGCGAACCAAAGCTGAAAGAGAAGAAAGTTCAAGAAGTTTTATATCAATATTGACCTAAATGTTTCCATTCACTGAAGAAGTAGCGGGGGAATGCGGACCACCAGCTGGACACAGCTGCTGAGGGAGAAAGAGCCACAGGACGTGGCGGTCGTTCTTTCATAAAATATAAGGTCCCAATATCACATGTACTGATATTTTAAGGGAAATTTATACTGAACACATACATCAATTTGGTAATGTGCACATATTTACAGAAAAGCACCTTATGTTTAATTTATATCAAATATGTTTTGTGGCAATGCTTTCTCACTGACTGGAAGAGTCTCAAATTCATGCTCTTTTTCCCTATAAAGTTGATTTGGTAAATATGCTTGATCCTTGTAGGACTTTCAAACAGATAAAAACCATAAATAAAAAACAATAGAAACTCCTTTATTGGTCATTTGTGTGCTTAGCTCATAAAATATCAACCCCCCCCCCCTTTAATCGGATGTCCACCACTTCAGCCAAGGTCAAAACACAGTAATATGGAAGGAACATGCTCAAGTCATCTTCAGGAGTAACATGGGATGTATAAATAAATAAAATGTAGACGATTATTTATGTCTTCAAGTGGACTATAATTCTAATTGATTAAGCAAGACTGACATAAAAAACAACTGTGGAGCAAAATGTCAGGGAATAAAAATATTTTAGAGAAGGAGCCATCAGGCAGGCATAATTAGGAGAAGATGTGGGGCAGTAAGAGTGCATTAGAAGAGGGGCGAGCCATCACGAGGCTGGCCAAAAACCTGGTTTAGAAGGACGTGAATATGGATAAATGAAATACAAAATGCCGCTGCTTAGAAGTCATCTAAATTTATGGGACACAACAGGATTCCAGTGATTTGGAGGTAGATTTTAAAGCATCCCGTGTTAATCATAGAATCCACCTAAGTGGTAAAAACCATGACAGACTGAATCTGTTACTAGAGTAGAACTACAATGGCAACACAGAACAGCTACCCCGTGATAATAAGAGTTGAGGTCAACTCTGCTATTGAAATTTTACTGAGTCAGATTTTTCCAAATCAGTTTCTTAAATCCACCAGACTAAGCTTCTTGCAAAAGGAACCGTTCCCTACACTGCACAACTGTACTGAGCACGATACCTAGTACAAAGGACTCACCGAGCCCCAGTGGGATCAAATGAAATACACCTCAATTCACACGCCAACTCACTCTTAAATCCAACTGTCTCCTGAGAGGTCTCCATGAGGCGTGGCTGTTCACTCAGCCAAGAAATATTGATGGGGGACTAAGAATCAGAAGTTTGTGCTGTGTTCTGCACTCCAAATATTTTTTACAACACCTGTTCAAATATTAGCTGTCCCTAAAACAACGTTTCCAATTGCACTGCTTTCTAACCACTGGAGGCCTTGACAATCAATACTTCAACCAAGCTTTTAGTGCAATGAGAGCCTGGATCCACATCTGACTCAAGCATATTTGTAAATTGTTTCAAGAGTTGTAACTTTATTTCCCCAAGATTGTGTTATACTTCTATATTCTCCTATTCAAACAAGTGAGCGAACACTGATAAATATCTAGTGAACACTTAACTATTTTATTGCTTAATTCAGTTAACTCGTCGTCTTTTGTTGAAGGTAGAGTAGTGATATTTCTATAGCTATTCCCCCTTCCCTACTATCAAGTGAAAAAAGCAAAAATAATTGAAAATAGAAAATAGCTATTTTCAATGAAAGTATGGGATAGCCTTTATTAAAATACAGATGACACAGAATGGAAATAATAAATACAACAAGATTAGCTCAAACAAGGGGGACTGCTGATAGCAGACAAAACCTACAGAGTATAAAGTTTTCCAGGAAACAGGGGAAACAATCCAAGAAACAGCTGAACCACCTCTTATTTAAAGGGTGAAATCTAGAAGCAGGGCAAGTCATGACTGAGGTCCCTTGCCCCATTCAGCATAGCAAGCAAACTGAGGTTGAGGGGCAATGTAAATACATACACTGTTTCCCCCCAAGAAGCAATGAGGAGGATGGCAGGGTAAAGTAGTGAGCATAAATGGCCATCAACTGGGCAGACACTGATCGAGGAACCTGAAAAGAAATTAATGCAAACTCATTTAACAGAAAACCCATAACATACAGACATTTCAGTGTGAGACACATGGCCCTCCAACTCCCCGAAGGAGAAGAAATGGCGGTGAGGGAGGTGCGTATTGCTGCAAAGAGACAGGTAACCAGTGTGGAAGAAGCAGAACATTTGATGAGAAAGTGTTCTGAGACAATTTTGCAGCCCCTCTTCCCTAGACATCATCAGAAAATAATAAGGAAAACATAAATAAATAAATAAATATGTATATGAAATAATATGATAGATAAATAAATGACAATAACATGAAATAATCTCTACAGAAAGAACCAGGTCACAGAGCAGAATATCTTGAATGCTCTTAACAAGCACAGAAGAGCTCAAGAAAACGTGGCTTTTCACTGAAACAAGAGCTAAAGTAAGATGTCTAAGATATCAAAGAAGGAAACAAATAAGAAAGAGTCAATGTTGCAAATAAAAGGCATATAAAGAGGGGTACGGAGGGAGGGCTTGGGAAAACAAATGTCGAACAAAGCATAAAAGGTTAACATTCATTTTAAGAGAAACTGACATCCTCTCAAAGATAACCAAAAAATTCCAAAAAGGTGTACCTTAAAATAAAAAAAAAAAAGAACAAGTAGAATAGAAAAAAATAATGTCCAAAGATATAATAAAAGAAAAATTCTGAAATATTCTTAATACCTTACTCAGGCAATAGGGAGAGCACCATTTGTCTCCAGGAAGCAAAACCACAGAAAAAGAGAGATTAACATCTACCCGTATCCTGATATGTGAATTAATGAGTTAAAATGTTATAAGATCGCTTCTTTAATATATTCTGGCAGAAAAAGCAGCTAACCTACAACGGGAAAGATCAATCGGCTTCACATTTCTCCCCAGCAGTATACAATACTAGAGGCCAGTGGGAATGTTTACAAGTCCTTAGGGAAGTAACGCAGGACAAGAATTTCAACAAAAGATAGAAACCAAGGAAACATTAAGAGCTAAAAACATGACAGAAATGTAATGATGGAAATAATAATGTGTCTGTTGTATTAATAATACAGAAAATTTAAAATGTTCAATGGATTAAAAAAATCAAAATATATGCTATATATAGAGAAACATGTGAAACCAACATGAAAAAGAAACACTACTTGAATAAGATCAAATTCACAACCCTGACTTACAAAGCCCTACAGAGCAGTTCCTCGCCTGCTATCCAGACAGCACTGTGTCTCCTTCACTGAGTTATAATAGCCCTCTCTTGGTTCTTTGCAAGCACCAAGTATGGATCTAGCTTTATTATTTTGCACTCAAATATGAGGCAATTTTGTCAACAGCATGATATGATATTTAGAAAAAATTGTATGGTATTTTAGTCTCACTCCATATACTCAAGTGAATTATAGATGGCTTGAATAGTTAAACATAAAAAACCAAACTCAAAGCAATAGGAGAAAACGGGGGGAAGAAAGTATTTTTGTATGTAAAACTCTGTAGACGTCAAATTCAGAAATTGTACCGAAAGAGAGCTAAATTTGAAATAATTCATTTCAACAGAGAAAAATATTAATAAAATTGAAATAAAATAAGCAGTATAAACATATTTGTAACGTCTAAGATGACAGAGGACTAATTTCCTTAAAATATAAAGAGTTCCTATATACATCTAAAACTAATGATGTAATGTATGGGGATTAACATAAGAATAAAAAAAA
>NC_138371.1:107180578-107202590 GCF_054177405.1 Leptonychotes weddellii | reverse complement strand
TGGTGAGCGCTGTGAATTGTGCAAGACTGCTGAATCACAGATCTGTACCTCTGAAACAAATAATACATTCTATGTTAAAAAAAAGAAGAAGAAGAAGAAGAAGATAGCAGGAGGGGAAGAATGAAGGGGGGGGAATCGGAGGGGGAGACGAACCATGAGAGACGATGGACCCTGTAAAACAAACTGAGGGTTTTAGAAGGGACAGGGTGGGGGATGGGTTAGCCTGGTGACAGGTATTAAAGAGGGCACATTCTGCATGGAGCACTGGGTGTTATGCCCAAACAATGAATCATGGAACACTACATCAAAAACTAATGATGTAATATATGGTGATTAACATAACATAATAACAAAAAAAGATAAAACAAATATACACAGTGTGGTCACAGGGGAAAAAACAACTTATAAATACAGGAAATCTCACTTTTTATGAAATACACTCACACAGGGCTATCATGAGCAAAGGCTTAAAGTTTGATAACCTGGGGAAACGGCTACCCTCACACGCAGATGCTAGTGTAACACTGTCCACAAATATGTTTAATGTACTTTTCCTTTGGTCTAGTGATTCCATTTTTAGGGAATACTCTAAATGATATAGTTGTAATCACATAGTATTCAACATGAAAATACAAGGATGTTTACCATGGTATTCAGAAGGATAAAAAAAATTAGGACCCACATGTACACTGACTAGCTAAATGAATTACTAGTTCATCCATAACAATGCAACACTGTGCAGACATTAAAAAGAGTAATATGAAACTGTAAGCACCATAATACAAAAGTCTCACAGATCTATTAAAATGAAAAATATCAAAAAAATTTAAAAAAAGAAGAAGAAAAAAATGAAATTATATCAAGGTATATGTTGAATGGTCATGACTGTGCAGAATAGATACCATTTTACATGGTAACTTCCTGAAGACATATAAGAAACTTAATATTCATTATCCTTAGGCAGCAGAAGTGTTCTTCAGGAGGCAGTATGGAGTCTCACACCTCTTGTTCGTGTTTTATTTACATAACTACTTCAAGCAGTAATTCTCCACTCGGGTTGGTTTTTCCTCTGAGGACACTGACAATGTCTGGAGACCTTTGCGAGGTTGCTATTGCGATCTCGCGCATAGAGGCCAAAGATTTGGCTACATATCCTACAACGCCCAGGACAGCTCCCTACAACAGGGAATTATCTGGTCCAAAATGTCAATCAATACTGCTACTATTGGGTGCAAAATAAATTTATTAGGTCAACCTGAAAAAACTTAGAAATCTCGGCATAACAGATGGTTATTATAAGCAAAAGAATGATATGTGACCAATTGCATGAAGGCATGCTTCTCTTTGTGTTTACAGGCTGTGGGTTAGGAAAGCCTCACTTCTTTTTGAGTACATATCCCCTGGCCCGACCTCATACATAGAACCACAGGCTCTAGTCTTTAGAGGCCATGGTGGCACCAGATATGAACCCAGAACTTCACAAATTTAGATCCTTAAACCAGAAACATAGCTTTATAAATTGTTAATGAGAAATTATTCTAAAGACTGAGTGAATTCCATGTAACTAAGACACTCACATTGTGGAAAAAATCCTAAGAAATCAACCATTTCTTTCCCAGCATTAGCCTTTGCTCCAAGCAATCCTGAACCATGTAAAATATTTTAATCTTTACTTCAGATTAACATCCTTGATTAGCTGAATGTTGGGATATTTCCTCCAAGCAGCCAGTGCTCTGATTCTGTCCAAGTTGGCACTGGCTTGGCTACATGTCTCTTTAAAGATTTTTGGTATGTTTGTACTAATTTTTATCAGTTGCAGGTGGTGCTGCAGCTTTTTGAAAAGTATAAACAAGCTCGTTCTCAACATTTCCAATTCAATTTCAATCTTCATTCAAATGATCCATCATTAGACAATCAGACCTGTTTATTTCATTGGAAATATTTGTAGAGAAAAAATGAAAACCCAAATAAATGAAACAAACAAACAAACAAAAAATCCATCTCCTAATTTCAAAATCCACAAGCTGGTTTTCTCTTCCATTGTAAACACTCAAACTTGATTTCATTTTGGCAAGAGTTCCATAGGTGAAATGGAAAAAGTATGAGAACACACTGTATTTTTAAAAAAATTTATACAAATGTACTTAGTTTTGTTTTATGTATTCATGAGACAGGTACACAACGGCTCCCTGACACACTATAAAATCAGACTTCTCACACTGGGTAGCCATATACAAATGTGAATTCATATACAAAAAAGAAAGCACTGCCCAATTCCGAAACACGAATGTCATTTTCGGTGGACCACAAGCTCCAAGCTGCATACACCCAACACACAGCCCTCAATGCAAACAGACGCCCTGTTCCCCACCAATGGAGTTACTCGGACCATGGCTTGCTTAGAGCCACCACATTTTACTCTTCTGGATTAATGGGGAGAAAGATTCCTCAGCCTTCACTTTCTTGTTAACTAGGAATGCTCTTAAATGAGTACAGTCAAAGCAGAGGGAGCCAAGTTCTGCCTGGCTGGCCTCAGACTTGGTGAGTTGGTGGGAAGACCTGCCAAGCACTGATGACTTGCCAAGCTCCTGGGGTTTTTGGTCCTCAAATGTAGTGCTGTTATGAGCAAACGGACTCAGACTTATTAAATGGCTTTTCCTTCTTGGAAAAAGATCCTTCTTTGCTTTAACTGCTGCTTCCCTGCCAAAAACGCAGTAACCGTCTTGGCTAATTGCACAGACTCCCGTCTAGAGGTCCTGGCCGCACTGCACAATCTCAGCGGGCTGTACCTGCTGCCACTCAGGTTCTCAACTAACAGCCAACATACTTAGATGATTGCCTCATTTGGGAAAGGGAGGATCTGTTCCTCGATCGACTCTGTGCTTCCAAGACCCAGGGTAGAGGACTGAGGTGGGAAAGTACCCTATAGGGAATAATTAAATAAATTAGCCATCTGGTTTCTTACTGAAGTGGCAATAACATCATGATCTACTGATCTGTACGTTAGGTCTGAGCTGATTAACTGGCACTACGGATACCTGTTTAAAAGTCAAAGTGCTACAGTCTTTCTGGAATTTGATCTGGCAATGTGTATTAGGATAAAAAATGAGCGTATACTGCATCTAAAAGTCCTATTTTTAGAAATACATTCTCATAAATAAAAGCATTTGTATCTAAAAAATCTACCTTGTTTTTCAATATGGGTAATAGTGGGAAAAAAAATAAAACAAAGCAAAAAGCACAGGGAAAGAAGCCCCTAAAGTTCTTTATTAAGGGGTGAAGGTAGCCAAGTCTGTAAAATAGTTAGCACTCATCTTTTGAAATGTTAAATCTATAGGCATGTAAACAAAGAAATGTATGCCAAAGAAATAGTGCTAGACTGACAGAAGACAGGCAAAATAGGTAAATCAGTAGATAGGTAGGTAGGTAGACAGGAAATCAAGGGGAAAAAAATCAGGGACACTATTCTAGAGCAAGGGTTGTCAGAAATAATAATGGTAATAATAATAATAACGGTAATAACAGCAAGGTGCTCTAAAAACTTCCCCCTCAAGTGCCTTCAGTCCAATAAATTATGGGATCAAGTCAGCATTAAATAGTAACTATTGTAATAAATGGGCAGGGCTTCAGCTCTAAAATCTTTGGAGAGTTTTCTCTGAGTTGGTCCTGGACAGGTACGATGCTCGCAGTAAACACCACATACTTATAAAACTGGTAAGGACTTTTTAAGGCAAACAAACAAAAAGAAAGTTAGGGAGTAATGTGTTTAGGATCCATTTTTAAAAATTATTTTTTTAAGTAAGCTCCACACCCAAAGTGGGGCTTAAACTCACACTGTGAGATCAAGAGTAGCATGCTCTACCGACATAAAATCCATTTTTTTGTAAAACCACAAGAAAAATGCCATACATTTATTTTATATGTATTTGTATGAGTGCAAACAGCTAGCCTGTTCCTATTGACTACCTGGACAGGAATGGAGGCAGATGAGGAGAAATTCTTTTTCTATCTCTATTATTATTATTACAATAAATCAGCATTACATTAAAGAATTACGTAGAAGAAAAGGCCTTGTTGTTCTCTATCACTGCAGCAGGCTCATTTCTCTGTTAGCTTATCATATTTATAATTTTTGTTGCACTGCTTGCTGCCTGTCTACCCCACCGTGTGTTAAGATGTACGTGGCCTGAGATTATAAAGATTTTGCTCACTATTACATACTCAGAATCTAGTGCAGTCCATCCTCAATAAATGAATACATACAGAATATTAGCATTTAACATTAAAAAGGAAAGGTCACTCAAATAGAGCACAGGACAGATCATGGAACTTGGCCAACACATTTCATCCTCGTTTGAGCACTTAATTGCCACATGAGCACAGGCACACTTCCTTAACCCCCTAGCTTCATTTTTTTTTTTTTTTAATGAAAAAATGGAAGAGAGCCACATACTGCAGAATGGTCACCTTGGTATTTTTGATGAAGATAAAAGCTAACATACGTCCTGTGCCAAGAATCTTCACAACATTCCAAATGAGTATCTCATTTAAATCTCATAGCAATCTTAACAAGTAGGCATCGTCCCCATTACACAAATGAGGAAGTCAGGGCACAAGGAAGATCACAGATATTATGGCTGGTACCAAATAGGTAGTTGTTAACACCAGACCCTATATAACACGTGATATTTTTAAAAAATCGAAGTTCAGGCGATTCAGAATAGAATCAACATTAATGGCTACTAATTTACAACACTGATGTTTTAAGATTGTAATGTGAACAAAATATTTTACAACTATGAGCACATAAGCAGATCAAAAAACTTAAGAAAATGACCCAAATCTTAAGCCTCTAATGCCATGTAAGGAAGCTAAAGGATCCTTTTTACATTAGGGTATAAAGTATTTTTGAAAAACAGTCTGCAAAATCTTCCCCATTTTGCATAATAAAATGCAGTCACTCTGGTTTGAAACAGTTTCCTGTAATTTTGTGAACTAAAATATTATGATCTTTTGCTAATAGAGCTGAAACCGGGCTACTAGACAATCAAAAGCAAACCTCTTGTTTTCATTATCCAAATTCTTTGAATAAAAAGACAACACAAATACTAATGTGACAATCTAAGTCTTGTTTAATGGAACTAGAATTTCAAAAATATAAGATAGAATTATTCATGAAAATAAATGTAGCAAATGATGTGCACATACACATTTCTTACTTTCTTTTCCATTAAAATCCTAAATGATACAAAATATTAAATCTTATAGCTCAAAAGTCACAAGAGTTTAAATAAAGGAAAGTCTAGTAAACACTTTTAAAATTTTAATTATTAATTTATCAGTGCTACAAAATTCTCCCCCTTTTTATGAAATGACATGCTTATCCAATAGAACATCAGGTAAATACAAAATCGTGGTTCCCTCCCATAAAAGACCGTAATACCGACCAGATGGTCTATGCACAATTAAATTGATTTTTAATAAGGAACTCTTGGCACAATAGAATGTAATCACTCCAAATTATGTCAAGGACTACTTACATTTTTTTATAGTTCAAGGCTTAAACTCTTCAGTCTAAATTCTGTACTACAGTGTTAGGGAACAAAACAGCTCTGGAGACCAGTAATGAAATAATGAGCCTTTCATCTGGAGGTCATTGGTTAGATCTGGTATCGTTCATTAATGACACAGTTGTTTCCAAACTGTGGGGTTGGAACAGCAGCGGGGGGTTTATTATGGAAGGAGTAGCAGAAATATGTATAGGATCATTCATTTATAGACAAAACCTATGGCAAATATTCAAAAACATGTGTTTTATAACCAATAAAGTAATGCTCTTAACATATTGACGATAAGATTTAGTGCCTGGCTCCACAGGCCTGGGCTGTAAGAAGGCAGATTTTCGAGCTGTTTCTCCACCCCCATCAGCCACTTGATGCCTGTAGCCTGGGCAAGGTGTGACATTTTCTTATTTTCTTATTCTGGAAAGTGGGGTGAAGGCCTGCCTTCTCTCTCAGAGGAGAATTATGAGGAAATAACCATACGTATTCTTAAAAATTCAGTTATTCAACTATTTACTAAGATTCTGCTTCAAATTATGCTCTGTGCTATGCATTGGAGTCACAGAGATGAGGCATATACCATTCTTGCCCTTAAAGAATTCAGTCTAGTTGAGGACAGGTTTGGAATGCATCAGAGGTATGAAAGAGTTCTTTGGGAACACAATAGAGGGAGAAATGGGTTCTTTCTATAGGAGTCACACAGCTTTTCCAAAGGTGGTAGGTACTTGGAGTATCAGATTCCATTAATCAATTTGGTGGGGAGGGGGGAGAGAATGAGCATTACAGATAGAGGAACAACTTGTACATAATTATAGCAGATGTGGACTTCCAGGTGGCTAAAACAAAGAAAATGAAGTGAGGGAGAGGGCTGGGTCCAGACTGAGAAGGACACCAGACAGGTGTTCAAATACGTGAACAGCTACGCATGTATTGCCTAAATGTACCTCCAAATCTGAACAACTCTCTCAATAGATTATTTATTTTATTGTGGCAAAATATACATAACTTAAAATTTACCACTTTTACCATTTTTAAGTGTAAAATTCAGTGGTATTAAGCACATTCACCCTGCTGTAAAACCATCACCACTATCTCTAGAATTTTTTCATCATCCCAAACTAAAACTCTTCCCATAAACAGCTCTCCATTTTCCCTACCTCTTGCCTCTGGTAACCACTCTTCTACTTTCTGTTTCTGTGCATGTAACTATTCTAGTCATTTTGGGTAAGTGGAATCCTGCAGTATTTGTCCTTTTATGTCTGCCTTGTATCTCTCAACATAATGTTTTCAAGACTCATTCACCTTGTAGCATTCCTTTTTAAGGCCACATAATATTGCATTGCACATATAGATCACATTTTGCTTAGCTATTCATCCGTTGATGGCTACTTGGGTTGCTTCCATCTTTTGGCTACTGTAAATAATGTACCTACAAACCCTGGTGTTAAAGTATTTGTTTGAGTCCTTGTTGTCAATTCTTTTGGGTATATATTCAGAGGTAGAATTGCTGGACTATAAGGCAGTTCTATGCTTACCTTTTTGAGGACCTCCATACTGTCTTCCACAGTGGCTGCACCCTTTTACTTTCCCACCTGCAAGGCACAAATATTCAATTTCTCTACATCCTCACCAACACTCGTTATTTTCTGTTTCTTTTTTTTTTTTCTTTAATAGTAGTGGGTATGGATTGGCATGTCATTGTGGTTCTGATTTGCATTTCCTTAATAGATAGAAATGTTGAGCATTTTTTCATGTGCTTCTTGGCCATTTGTATACCTTCTTTGGAAAAATGCCTATTCAAGTCCTTTACTGATTTTTGAATTGGGTATTCTTGTTGCTGAGTTATCAGAGTTCTTTATATATACTGGCTATTAATCCCTTATCAGATACATGATTTACAAATATTTTCTCCCATTCTGTGGGTTGTCTTTTCACTCTATTGGTAGTATTTTTCGATGCACAAAAATTTTAATTTTAAAGAAGTCCAATTTATCTGTATTTTCTTTTGTTGCCTGTGCTTTTGGTGCTGCATTCAAGAAATCATTGCCAAATGCAACGTCATGCTTCCCCTCTATGTATTCTTTTAAGAGTTTTATAGTTTTAACTCTCATATTTAGGTCTCTGATCCACTTTGAGTTAATCTTCCTATATGGTATAAGGTAAGGGTCCATTTTTCTTTTGCATGTGGAATATCCAGCACCATTTGTTGAACAGACAATACTTTCCTCATTGAAAGGTTTTGGCAACCTTGTCAAAAATCATTTGGCCATATATGTAGGGGTTTATTTCTGGGCTCTCTATTCCATTGCTCTGTATGTCTATCTGTATGTCAGTACTACACTATTTTGATTACTGTAGCTTTGTAGCAAGGTATGAAATCAGGAAGTGTGATTCCTCCAACTTTATCCTTCCTTTTCAAGATTGTTTTGGCTATCTGAGGTCCCCTTAGATTCCATAAGAATTTTAGGATGGGTTTTTCTACTTCTGCAAAAACTGTCATTAGGATTTTTTTTTAAAGATTTTATTTTTATTTATTTGACAGAGAGAGAGAGAGCACAAGCAGGGAGAGTGGCAGGCAGAGGGAGAGGGAGAAGAAGACTCCCCACTGAGCAAGGAGCCTGACACGGGGCTCGATCCCAGGACCCCAGGATCATGACCTTAGCTGAAGGCAGTTGCTTAACCAACTGAGCCACCCAGGTAACCCTGTCTCTAGGATTTTGATAGAGATTGCATTGACTGCAGAGTGCTTTGGTCTCAATATATTTTTAAGGTAATGTAATTTTTTTAATGATAAGGACAAGTAGTTGCAAAGGATATAATTTCTGGCATAATGTAAATATTGACATTTTAAAATAAATTTCATCATTCTGTTAATGTATCCAATGGATTCTAAATACTACAAGTGGATGTCCATTATAACCCACTTTAAGAAAGCCATGAACAAATACCTAACAGTCAGAAAGTTTATATCAGTCTGTCTTGAACTTGTTTTCCATTACACTTGACTCAGATGTAATTTAACCCTAATTTAATGTGTTTTTGTTTGAAAGTCTTATATTGATCACCCTATCATACTGCACAAGAATAGAAATTAAAATTAATTTTCTTGTAATTTCTTATTGTTGTATAGCTCTAAGTGCTAAAAAGTTCTTCTGGATTCAGTGTTCATTACAGTTATTAGTAGTATACAATTGATTAAAAATACACATTTTGGTAATCATTAAATAATAAATAAAATTTTTGTTGGAAATACATCTTTTAATGAGATAGATGGAGCTAAGTATTCCTTCTGCCCATGAGTTTATATAACTGTGGAAGAATATTACCTATTGCTAGACTGAGACAGGGTTCAGCATCATTTCTATTCTATAGATTTAAGTCCTGAGAAATCTAATTCACATAATAAATGAGAATATAAAGTTTTATTAGAGCAATATCCTTCAATACTTGGGATCTCTGAGCCATTTGCCAAAAAAAAATAATAATAATAATACAATGTTCTAATACTAAAGTTACTGGAAATAATCTACCTGCTGACATTTTGATTAGGTCCTTTTTAAAGTTTTCTGAGAGCAAAGAAACAAAGCACATTGACTTGCAAAAGATTCTGTTAACTATTCACCAGAATAATTTACTTTCTTAACTTCTAGGAAGTATACCTAAAGGCTATACCAAGAATTTTCAAGTAACTTTTAATATTCCTGCTATGTTTTCATTTAGATACACCTTTTTCACCTAATACAATCAGAAAATTGGGGGGAAAATAAAAACATTTTTCATTTTTAATATACTATTGCTATTACATTATTGCTTCCTAACAGTTTCCTCTTATCACACAGGGCTACCTTATATTGCATTCTCTGCAATGAGGTCCTCTGAGTGTATGACACCATCACCCTTTATCACATGCTTTAAGTATTCTTCCAAACCTTAGAGTTGGAGATTTAGCTGATTCAAGCTTTGGAAGATTTCTGCCATAAAACCTAATTGGCAACACCTAACTTCACTTTTTAACTAATTGGTTAAATCAGAAAAAATTCTGGCTTCAATTTTCAATTAAAATATACATGTTAATATTCATATCTCCATGATGACCATGTCATTCCTGAGCTTCCATGCACAGACACAGATCAATGGGATGAATAGAGCCTTGCCGTGAATATGGTATCTACATGAAATATGGGACAGATGCCTTCTATGTTTCTCACTGAGATTCTCTCTGGACAGTTCCTCAGGAGCCATGTGTCACTGACCATTGTGTGGGGTAGAAAAGGTAGGGTTTTATTTTTTCAATAAATGCTGTCTCCTTGGTTTGTTTCTGACATCTTTTTATACCATGGGGGCATGCCCCATACTGAGATTCAGAAGAGGTGAGATGTATGCTTTTCTTTCATAAAGTAGGAAATGTTGACTATGGAGAGGGAGGTGGGGAAAGAGAGTGTCCTGGAAGTGACCTCTGGGAATGGACTCCCATGGCAAGTCTTCATATGCTCCCAGGAGTACTTTCTGCTCTAAAACGTGCTTTCTCAGGGCAACTAGGAGGCCGGGCAACTGCATTTAGGCAGGAATGTGGCACAAGCCATTCACCTTTCTGGAAGTTTACCTAATAGAAAAGTATAGGAGGCAGACTTGAGAGTCATGAAGGGAAGGAATCACCATTGGGCACAGTCTTAGAGAGAGATCTTGAGAGGTCCTGTTTGTTGGAATTAATATGGAGTGGCAGCCACAGAGGATTCTGAGAGTCCCCTGAAGGAGACTGGAGCCACAGTCATGATCATGAGTAGAGGTGAAGCTTGGTGATGAGAGGGCATGTGAAATGGGCAGTACCTGTGGGCTCTCCAGGAAGAAATTCAAAGTGCAAGGCTGATGCTCAGGGAAGTGTTTTAGATAAGAAAAATGTACGCAACATTAGTAAACAGACAATAATCACATCAACGGGAATGAAGTCATCCAGTGAGGGAACTCGTGCAAGCAAGATCGAAGAAAGCAACATTTTTAGGTCAGGGGCCAAAGAAAAGGCACTTTGCATTACATTTTAAATAGTTAATTTACTTTAACCCTAAGTAAATATTTATTCATGGGCCAGGCATGTCTGGAAGTCCCACCCAGAGACTTCTACTTACACATTATGACCAGAACAAGGTCACACAGCCAACTCTGGAACGATCACCGAGAGTGGCTACAGGAAAGGTTACAGAAAATGTCAAGCTAGTCCAACAACCCTGTCTGTCCCATCAGAGCAAAACGACACGACACAATAAAAGTTAAAACCATGCCATACTTTTGTAAAAGCACTCAATCACTCGGCCCTTTTTCCTAGGAGTTACATGCAATGTTTCTGGCCATGAACTCTGGCCCTTAGAAATGGCAGATTCTTCGAAGGCCCCATATTGAGAGCTGCTTCAGTAGGCTTAGCTGTATAATCCCTGAATGAATTAAAATGGGAGACAACGTCAGGAGCAACACTTCTTCTCCATTAGCACCACCAATCTGTCCCAGGCCTTACAAAGTTGCCAATATAAGGCAGAATGATGTTAGTCAATTAAACTTAGGGGTTCATGTGGAAAACCATCCTTGAACACTTTTTCCTTTCCCTTCCCCCTTTTATTTACTCTCAGCTTTTATTTTCAGAATGAACAAGTAATATTTCATTAATAAATGCATAGCAATCAAGCTACTACAGTGGTCATTTTATTGCCCTATGCCCAATTATGGCATTATTAATATTTAGAATAGAACATTATTTATTTAATATAATTTTAAGGTACTGATACAGCTAACTTGTCCATTTTAAGTGTATATATTTATGATTTCAGAATATTAACTACCAACAGAAATATATTTTCAATCTTGCCAAAAAGCCTAGAATACTAATATAGACAGAGTACCAGCAGTTGCTGTAGGCACTAACTACTGCATGGTACATATTTTACGAGGAGTTAAATTCTCAAAATATCCTTTCTTGCAGCAGAAACTTGTCAATCTTAGACTTCCACTAAATAAGCTAATACATAATTTAACCTGAACATTATATACAACACAATTAATTATTAACATCTGGGAAAAATTCCAGAATTCATTCCAGAGAAGGTTCTCTTAGTTATCCTAGTCAGTATGAACATATATAGTATTAATGATGTGTTCTTTATAATTGGATGGTGTAAAACTCTTTTCCACAATAGAATCTGAAGCAGCAGGCACAGTGCCTGCCATTGTCTAGATGTGCTAAAAAGTTTGCTATTATTTTCATGACTTTTTTTGGAAATTCTTCCAGGAGAGGAAAAGTAAATGTGATAAACATTGGGAAAGTTGTCACTTGGCCAAATTACTATAAGCACACATTAATTTTATTAAAATCTGAAATGTATGAACTATTCAGTATTTCAATGTTTGCATTATCAGTTGAATGTTAAAACATGTAAATAAGAAATAAAAGAGCTAAATGCAGAAAGACTAAAAGTACACATTGGAGTATCTAAGAAGAACTCTCAAAAAAAGAAACCCAGATAACATGGAGATAAATATGGGGAAAAATGAGGACTTCAAATCAATTTTATTTTATATTCTCATAGAGATCTAATAAGATATTACATCCACAGACTAAGATTAGAATGTTACCATAAAAGTAGGGATAAAAAATAAAATAAAGGACTTGCAAATTAAAAAGAAAAGAAAACCAAAAAAACACCCCCCAAAGCCTCAATAATGAGTGGTTAGAGATAAGTCAAGGAATCTCTCAGAGGGCATAAGAGTTAAATTACAGAAAATATAAGGAGACTGGGTGATAAATCCAGAAGGTTCAATACATGACTTAGCTGTAGAAAGACAAAATGCAGAAAATAAAAAGGAGGATATTACAAAACTATATCTATAAGAAAATTTCCCAGACTAAAGAAAACCAGACTCTAGGTTGAAAAGGCACATAAAGAAAAGCACACACACACACACACACACACCCATATCTTTGCAAATTTTGGAACACTAAACAAAGACAAAAATATTCTGGAGTGTAAATACAAAGGATTAAGGATCAGAATTGCATTGAGTTTCTCTTCAGCCAGTCAGAAGGAGGCTAAAGGACAGAGAGCATTCAGAGAGAAAAAAAAAATGTCAGCCTAGAATTTTATACCCAGCCAATCTACGAACCAAATATAATCATAGGATAAAGATATCCAATGTCTCAAATATACTGCTCATGTAACACTTCAAGGATCCACTGATGTATAAGCTTCAGAAGCATAAGTGAAGAAGTCAAGAATAATGACAAGGAATCCAGGAGGCAAATTTCAGCATCAGGAAGAAAGCCTAGAGAAGAGGCAGTCCAGATGGGGCCAGAGGGAGAGGGGGCTTAATAGGGGAGGGGGAGGGAAAGAGGAGGTTCAAGAAAATAATACATAACATAATAGAACTTCTGGAGAATATTAAAAGTATGTGGAATTCAGTTAGGGCAAGAGACAAAAAGGAGGCTTTCTTGAAACTACAGGAAAAATTGAAACCTATGTAAGAAAGGAAAAATAATCATACCTTTGGCTCTTCAGTGAACATTATTTACATTTTGTTAAAGAGGTTAACATAGGTCCCTGAATTAATTAAAATGATAGCTGTAACTATATTGGAAGGGAGTAGGAAAGAGGTCAGACAGTAATGTATGGGAGGGAAATCCTTATCCACCAAAACAGGAAGTTGAAAGATAATGTCTGAAATAGAGAAATCAACACATAGCACAAGGCACATTACTTAGAGATAAGCAGATAGCTTCCAGAAGAAACATCTAAAAAGGGTTTTCTTTTGGGATTATGACTAGAGATACAAGTAGGTGTAAGGATTACTATTTTTAATGGTATGAAAATATATACATACACATGAGGTATAAACATATGTGTGTGCACACAGACACACACAGACACACACACACACACACACACACAATGCCTCCAGGTCCTAGGACTTTTAAATAAGCTACATATTTTGTTTTGATTAAAAAATTTAATGTAATTGAATGTATTTCCCAAAATATTTTATCAAATTATTGACTATCTGGTCCTGGTTTTATTTCTGCACTGACATTTAGATTATATTTATATTTTTCTATTGCCAAGGTTATGCCACTGATATTGCTCTATATTTCACTGCCAAATGCCTTCCACACACTAATTATCAATTTAAACTCATGTTATTACATCCCACTCAGCATAGCTTATATAATTAAGAGGAAAAAAAACAGGAAAAGAGCTGCCTCTTAATTAAGATGACAGAGTCTTTTAATATAGTACGGACATTTTTTCTTTTAGGGGAGGCAAATAGCAAAAATTTTGTATAACTCTCTATTAAATTCATCCCTTAAGATCCTTAATTATAACATCGTATACAAAATTTATAGGACAAGCTGAAAACAAAATGATGAAATAAAATGTAAACATGAGCATCATTCTATCCCTTAATATTTACTTTCCAAAGATTCGGCAAAATTCATCAACAATTTAATGGTATTAATATACCATAATCACTTCAATAATTGTCTTCAAAAAATCAAATGGTCAACACACAGGAAGCAAATGACCTGTTTGCAATTCTGCAATTGAAAGTTAAACCTGGCTTCTCCAGCAAGTGTGCATTACCCTCTTCCTCTCATTGAGCCTTTCATTCATGTCCCTGTATTTGAGGTTTCTGGAAATTTACTTAATATTAAAAAGTCACATATTACGGCTGCTGGAAAATGGATTCATGAATCAGAGATATCAGTATTTTAAAGCTGGTTAATTGATTCAACTTATTTTACTGAATGCTTCCTGGAGATACAGGTGTTTAAAAAAAAGACCATCATGTTCTCTGGCTTCCAAGAATTTTTTAGACTGGGACTGGGTCCAACTAATTTTGTTACCACTAATTTTGTTATCTGGAATGTGATAAATGCTGTTAAGGACAGTAAGGGCTGCTAAGACCCAAAACAAAGCTTCCTTGAGGAAAGACCACGTGAGCTGAGGTTTGAGAGGTAGGTGGTAGTCAGCTGTAAGAATCAATAGGGAGGGTCAGTGCTCTCCATTCAAATTGCAATTTTTAACTTGCTATCTAAAATAGAATCTTGTGTAAGTTAATTAGTAATAAGATCAAAACGGGCATAAATTCAGAAACGAGGAAGCCTCATTCAGAGAAGGTGCTTTTCCCATAATAGTCCATACTGAATGAAGGTCACAGCCTATAGGAGTGGAACGGAAGTGGTTACAATTACTTTTCTGGGGTTCAAAGCCCAGTGAAAAAACACAACCAAAGAAAACAAAAACAACTTTTTCCTTTACTGCATTCAAATGGTTGAAGATGCCATTAAGTAGACTCCCCCTTGGAAGTGAGTTTAGATAGCCCACTCTGTGGCAATATACTAATTATGGTTCTACACATATGCACATCCTCTCAGAGTCTCCAGGGTTTTGGTTCTGGTTACAACACACTATTGTTTGATCTGATCATTTATTGGACACATATTTATGGGGCACCAACTGGGTACTAGGCTCTACTCCAGGTACTGGAGATATAGGGGGAAAGATAAAAAGATCTTTGCCTCTGAAGCGATTATGGACCAGTGGGGGACACAGGTAATGCAGAAGCAAACCTACAAATTAGAACATCAGGGCTATGAAGAAAATAAGCAGGGTGATGTGAGCTGGAGGTGAGAACAACCAGCCTTTCAAAGGGGGATGGAATGGCTCAGAGAGAAAGGAAAGTTTGGTTTATTCACATAACAGTAAAGAGGGCACATGGGCTGAAGCTCAATAAGTAACCAGGAGATTGGCACAAACAGGTTGAAACATTTGTAAGGTCAGATCACAAGGGAAGGGGAGAGGGGGGACAAGAATAGGTTCTGAGGAGAAAGAATCAACAGCTGTCTTTTGGACATGTCAGATTTGAGAAGGCAAAGCAATGTAGATTTTAAATAGGTGATGGGGATTAAGGAGGGCACTTGTGATGAGCACCGGGTGTTGTATGAAGTATTGGATCAACATATTGTACACCTGAAACTAATATTACACTGTATGTTAGCTAACTGGAATTTAAATAAAAACTTAAAAAAGAAAAAAAAAGTATTTTTAAATAAGAAACTTCATTTTAAAAGACAGTATTCCATTGCTTAATAATTTTAAAAATTTTAATTTCAGTATAGTTAATATACAGTGTTATATTACTTTCAGGTGTACAATACAGTGATTCAACAATTCTATACATTATTCAGTGCTCATCATGATACGTGTACACTTAATCCCCTTCACCTATTTCAACCACCCCTCCTCTGGTGACCATCAGTTTGTTCTCTATAGTTAAGAGTCTGTTTTTTTTGTCTCTTTCACCATCTAATACTTTTAAAGCTAATATAATTTCATATACAAGCCAAGTCATTGTCAAAATCTGGTAATTTAAAATGTAGCATGTGAATATTCATGGGAACCATAAATTTTTGAAATATTACATGTTTTTCATGCCTCACTCTTACCTAGGACACAATCCTTCCTTCTGAGATTTCAATTCCTTAGATCTCTTTCAACTTTCTGGAAAATCTCTGGGCTCTCTAAAAATATGGATTCCCAGTTTGGTTCTCAAAAGATCTCTTTGTTTATAAGGTCAGAGAGGTTTCTAAAAGTTAAATCATGGGAATTAAAGTATAGATATCTGAAGAATTTTTTTAAAAAAAATTTCAAGTAGAAATACGCTTTAAATAGATATTTCAGATATAAAAAAAGTCTTTGGGGAGCAAAGAAACCAGTCTGAACTTGGGTTCAAAAAAGGTTTATGTTTTGTTCAGAATGTTCTTTCCTTGCCCTTAAATTAAGGTAACTTGTGATTCAAAGTTCTCATGGAAGTATTTATAAAAGTGCACTCATATGCACAGCTGCTGTTGAGCCTCAGGACCGCACTCAGTAAATCAGTGGCTTAGAGTAGAAACAGGGACAACAAAATACAAAATATTAAAAGGAAATTTAACCTTTACCCCTTCCTCTATGCATGTGTGTAAAGTGATTTTAGGGGTCCTGCTGCTTTGCCCATTCCCTGTCTTCTGTCGTCTGCAGTATATAGGAAAAGAAATGAGCAGTGTGAGGAGAGTTTTTTTTTTTAAAGGAAAGAATAACAACTGTAAAGGAATTAAATGGTCTAAGTCTCGCTCAAGGGAAATATGGCAAAACATTTACAGTGAGAGGTAATAGATAACTTTTCCATTCTCTGTTTTCCACATGGATTTATTAATGTGACTAAGTTAATTGTCTCACTATTTGTTTTTAAAGATTTTTAGTTGAAACATATAGATCAATAGAATAGAGAGTCCAGAAATAAACCACCTTACATTCAATTGGTTTTCAACAAGGGTACTAAGACATTCAATGACGGAGAGAACAGTCTTTTCAATAAATACTGCTGATGCAACTTGATATCTATATGCAAAAAAATGAAGTTGGACACCTACCTTACACCATATCCAAAAACTAATTCAAAATGGACAATAGTCCTAAATTTAAGAGCTAAACCTACAGAACACCTAGAAGAAAACATAGGAATACATTTTTGTGACCTCGGGTTAGGTAACAGTTTTTAGATAGGACACCAAAAACATAAAAGACAAAAGAAGGAAAAGCTGGACTACATGAAAATTAGAAACTAAGTTTCAAAGGATACCATCAAGAAGATGAAAAGACAACTCACAGATAGGAAGAAATATTTTAAAATAAGGGATTTGTATTCAGAATACATAAAGAACTCTTACAACTCAAGAATAAAAAAAACAAAAACAAAAACCTAAGTAATCCAATTGGCAAAGAAAAAAGGCAAAGGATCTAAATAGACATTGCTCCAAAGAAGACATACAGGTGGGCAACAAGCATATGCTCAACATTAGTCATTAGAAAAATGCACACCCAGACCACAGTGAGGTACCCCTTCACACCCACTAGGATGGCTATACAACCGAAAAGAAGGATAGTAAAGTGTTGGTGAGAGTGTGGAGAAATTGGAACCCTTGTCCATTGCTGGTAGGAATGTAAAACAGTACAGCTAATTTGGAAAACAATTTGGCAGTTCCTCAAAAAGTTAAACAGAGAGTTACTTCATATATGATTCAGCAATTCCATTCCCACATATATACCAAGAGAACTGAACACATAGCTCTACACAAAAGCTTGTATATGAGTGTTCACAGCAGTATTACTCATAATATACAAAACATGGAAACATTCCAAATGGCTCTCAATGGACAAATGGATTAAAAAATGTGGTAGATCCATACAATGGAGTATTATTTTGCCATAAAAAGAAATGAAGTACTAATACATGCTACAACATGGATGAACTCTTGAAAACCTTATGCTAAGTGAAAGAAGCCAGACACAAATGCAAGATACTACATGATTCCATGTATATGAAATGTCTGGAATAGACGAGTCCATAGAGACAGAAAGTAGAGTAGAGATTGCCAGAGGCATTTGGTGGCAGTGCTGGTGGGGTTGAAGGGTGATTAGTGACTGTTAATAGGTGTGGGGTTTCTTTCTGGAGCGATAAAAGTGTTCTGGAATTATATAGTGATGACAGTTGCACAACTCTGTGGATATACTAAAACCCCTCAACTGTATACTTCTAAGGGGCAAATTTTATGATATGTCATTATATTTCAATCTATAGTTGTCTACCAGACATCTCATTGGAGCAGCTCAAATTCTGCATAGCTGCAGTGATGTAGAAGGAGAAATACAAGATTTGCCTGAGAGAAGACTCCTGATTCTGAACAGCCATGTGACTTCAGGCAATCTACAGAACCATTCTCTATGCCACTCTCCTTTGAAACAGGAATGGGTTGGGCCTGATAATTTCTATGGGGTCTTTTGAATTAAAAATGATGTCTCTATGCAGTATATTCAGATCACTTTACTGTGGGGGACTTCAAATGTAAATGCTTCAAAACTTCATCTTAACCATGCTCCATTTGGCCCAACATCTCAAACACCAAATAGTTGTTAGGTGGGTTGAACTGTTACTTTATTAAAGACATAGAGATGATATAACTTTAATCTCCCCATCTAGTTTCTTTGTAACCCCAAGTCTCTGATGGCAGGCACACTAAACCACCTTACATATTTTTCTGTTTCATCCATTTTCCAATTTCTTCCAGTTTTTGGGCTACTACTTGATAATCAAGTTCTTGGGTCCATTTCCATCTTTTTCTACCATTTCAAATGTCCAGCCCCTACCAGAATTTTGGCTCTTTAGCCTCTTCCTGTAAATACAACTTCTTCCAGAGATTGTTAATTAATCAATTAGGGTTTTTAATGACATTTATCCCTTAAACATTTTTAAAAAAATATCTAGGTAGGTTTTCCTTCTTTCTTAATACACCCAATGATTTAATATATGTTCTTTGTGCATATTTCATTGTGTTTGGGCTTAGTATTATTATTGTAGGACTTTGTATAATGGTTAGTTTTTCAAAAATTTAATTTCATTTTAATTCCAGTATAGTTACTATACAGTGTTATATTAGCTTCAAGTATACAATATAGTGACTTGATACCCATGCATCACTCAGAGATAATGGGAAGTGCATCCTTAATCCCCTTCACCTATTCACCCATACTCTTTTCCACAGTGGCTGCACAAGTTTGCATTCCCACCATAGATTTTAAAAACAAGAACCGTTCCTCAACTCTCTAAAGGGAAAGCTGCTTCCTTCCTAGAAGGAACCTATACTTGTAGCTTCCAGATCAACTGAGTCTTAACCTCTACAACCCAAATGTAACTAGGATGCTATTAAGACTACTCTCTCTGACCAGTGCCTTGCCACCTAATCATTAGATTTTAACGGCCATTTTAAGTCCTCATTATCCTTCACCTCTTTGGAACATCAGTACTCACTTTCTGGGGTCATCTCCTTCTTGGCAGCTGTGCTGTGCTGTGATACTTGTACTCCTCTAATTTTTTTTTTTTAGTGTCATTCCATTCTGGTCCTCGCTATTTCCTCATCATAAGGCAGAGCCCCACCTACACGGGAATATCGCAAGGCTGGGTGCTGGGCCTTCATGTCTTTCCTTTCATCATTCCCTGTTAGAGCTCATCTACCCCTGAAGCCCCAAAAGTCCCTCTATATTGATGTCCTTCAAACTGTGTTTCTGACGTCAATATTTCACTACCCCGAGGCTGCTGACCGTTTTCAGGTATCACTGCAGTTTTAAAAAATAATTAATAGACCTAATGGTATAGAAAAATTTAGATTACAGAAAAAAGGAGCAGAAAGCCCAGAAGTCCCATACTACCCACACATACCCAACACAGTTTCCCTTATTATCTTCTACCAGTGTGGTACATCTGTTGCAACTGATGAGCCAGTACTGATAATATAATTATCTACTAAAGTCCATGGTTTAAACTAGGGAACACTCTTTGTATTATACAGTTCTGTGGCTTTTGGCAAATCCAAGATACCACATAAAATCCCAGTATCACACAGAATACTTTCATTGCCCTGAAAAGCCCGTGTTCCACCTCTTCATTTCATCCCAGTTCCCACCCCAACACACTGCCATTTTAACACCTCTCAAGTCAACTTGTCCCTTTTTACCCAGATTTCTCTCTAGATGTCCCCACTGGAAGGCTCAAAACCTCGAGTTCAAGATGTCTCTCCTCCTTGCTTCCTTCTCATTTATTCTCTTTGTGGTGTGTCTTTTGTTTCCTCTTCCTTCAATTTTCTTTATTGTTCTATTCTAAATTGTGAGATTTGATTCAAGCAGGGAATTTGTTCCACCTGTTTGCAGAGCATGTATCTCTAGAGTCTGAAATAAAGTCAGTCTTTAAACAAATGAAAAATGACCTCCCCTTGCATCACCAGGAGCTTGATCTTGTGATCTGTTCTCCAAAGGAGCAAGGGCCACATTACAGTAAGTGCATATTGCCACTGTTTTTGAGGTTAAAGTGTTTACAATTTTTTCCACTTTCTTATAAGTATTAAGATATATGTGCAGTGGAATAAATAGTCCAGAAAAATGAATCCCTATATTCCCAATCACTTAGTATCTACGAATGCCTTCAAATCAGTGTTAAGAACTCAAGGTTGTAAGAGCTGTAGCCTTCATCAAGACAGTAAATATTTCCACAGTTTCAAGATTAAGTGCCATATGCCATTTCATAAACATATTTTGTACTTAATTTCTGAAATGCCAGTATGGTTTTTCACTATGGAATACCTGTGGAGACTGAATCTATAGGCGTAGCTTAAGATTTGAAACATGGGAAGAAAAAAAAGGTTTCAAGCATGTAGAAATTTCAAAAGCAAACTTGCTTTTGAATAAATTATACATATCACAGTTATTTTATGACCAAATAAAAGGTATTACCTCATTATCCTTAAACAAGGGTAAATAAGAAAAAATAAGCTATCTCTAACTATCTACCTCTAAAGCAAAGTCAGAATTTGCAGAAAAATGAATTCAAACAAGAAAAGATATTTTAACAAAATCCTTAGTCAAACACCTAAAACACATGGACTGAAAATTAACAATCAAGAAAACAGGGGCACCTGGTGGTTCAGTCGTTAAGTGTCTGCCTTCGGCTCTGGTCATGGTTTCAGGGTCCTGGGATTGAGCCCCACATCAGGCTCCCTGCTCAGCGGGAAGCCTACTTCTCCCTCTCACACTCCCCCTGCTTGTGTTCCCTCTCTTGCTGTGTCTCTCTCTATCAAATAAATAAATAAAATCTTTAAAAAAGAAAAGAAAAGAAAACTGAGCTGGCAACTGGATGTTTAATGTCCATGAGTTGGATAACTGTTACATTCTGAATAATTTGGAACTATTAATCAATGCTAAAAATCTGATGGCAGTGTCTAACTGTTTAACACCTCATTTTTCTCCTAAATAAACATCTTAAACCTCCACTAGCTTCTGCTTTTTCTTTATGCTAGAAGTTCCCTTGGGTAAAGGCTATGATTTTAAGGTTGTGGAATCCATTTTTCTACACACAGAGTGAGGAAGTCATTTAACAGGGCCACCAAATCCAGACTGTGGCAGCTTGGTGGTAAGGCCACATTCCGTTCAGAGTATTTCTCCTTAAGAAACCCCCTTAATAGAGTAAAGAAAAATGCTGGCCAACGGAATTTTTGCCTTAGAGGAAAAAGGTGAAAAGTTCATTTTTAAAGATACTTTTAGATTTAGAATGTGTTTACAGAAAGTTCTTGATAGCTGTTGGGACCCAATAATAATGGAGAAGCTAGCCACATGTACTAGTCCTATAAATGGAGACACAAGCATTTCTATTTCACTGTTGGATCAATACAGTTACAAAGCCACAAAACTTACCATGTGAAATTGGCTAATAGCATTGAAGATTAAACTCAAAACACATGGAGCTTAGAGTGCAAAGTTAAAATTAGCATTCCCGAGGGCGGAGCAAGATGGCGGAGGAGTAGGAGACCTGGATTTCGTCTCCTCTCA
>NC_138371.1:107149738-107180078 GCF_054177405.1 Leptonychotes weddellii | reverse complement strand
AAGCGCTGTGAATTGTGCAAGACTGTTGAATCTCAGATCTGTACCTCTGAAACAATGCAATATATGTCAAGAAAAAAAAAAGAAGAAGAAGAAGGTATCAGGAGGGGAAGAATGAAGGGGGGGAAATCGAAGGGGTAGACGAACCATGAGAGACGATGGACTCTGAAAAACAAACTGAGGATTCTAGAGGGGAGGGGGGTGGGAGGATGGGTTAGCCTGGTGATGGGTATTGAGGAGGGCACATTCTGCATGGAGCACTGGGTGTTATGCACAAACAATGAATCATGGAACACTACATCTAAAACTACTGATGTAATGTATGGGGATTAACATAAGAATAAGAAAAAAAAATTAGCATTCCCATCCCTTGTTAGAGCAGGTAGCTTCTGAATTTTACAGCTTTCCAAGTAGGTACTACTTCTTTCTTTCTTTTTTTAAATTCTTCATTTTTAAATTCTTTATTGTTATGTTAATTACCATACATGATGCATACATGACGTATGCTTATTTTTAATAATGGCAAGTGTCTCCAGCGCAAGGCAAAAGTTTCAAAAGTTCTATTATCCAAAGAATGAACCTGTAATTAATGTAGGTCACCACGTGGATGGCACTTGTTAATATTTGAATAGTCAAGTAACATTTGTTTGCTACTTAATTATCTTCAAGTTTCAAAGTGGTTTTTTTTTTTAATATCCAAGTACTCTGGCAAGGGGAAGAAAGAATATCCAGAAGCAATTCCTCTCTGATCGTTCCAGAACTCTTTGCCATCTTCACGAGAGTCCCATCCACAGACAGGGATGTGGGAGGTACATTTTAAGAGCAGCGCTGGGTAAAGTTTACCTATATGAGCTTCCAAAAGAGTTATGTGTTTGGCCAATAGGTTAGAACAATGGAGCAATACCGAAGCCTTAAAGAATTTGGCTTGAAACTGAGAAACAAGGGGATTTTTATTCGGGTCAGAACACTAACGCATTCTAGGTGAGCATGTCTGGACAGCCTACCAGACATGGAGGACATCCTAGAGAGAGATGCCCTGGACTCCATAGCCATCCCAGAAGACAGAGCACAGATTCCATATGAACCTAGAAAAGTAGGCATTGTCCAGAGGTGGAGCACCCAGAGAGGCAAAATCCCCATCCAACAAATTGTAGTTCTCTCTCCACAAGGCAAATCCCTCGCCTGGTTGTAACTATACATACCTGATGGAGACAATAGCCCAAAGCCTCCTATAGATAGACATCAGAAAACCAAGCAAGATTAGGGCTCAGATTTAGGTTTCATGGCTAATGGGAGTATAGTTTCACCCAGAGTCAAAATCTCAGTAATTCTTGGTCCTGAAAGATGCTCTTTGCTGCATTTGCTCAGGATGAATACAGATTTGGGCAACTTATAGTTTTTACAGAAACTCTTAGAATCAGGAGTCCCTGTGGCTGCTGAAACCATGTCCTAGTAACACTCTATTGTTATTCTTGCTGTTGCTTTCTGAGAATTTTACAAAGGTTAAATTTTTCCAGCCTAGATGGAGATGGGGAGGCAGGCAAAACATGGCTTGGAGGTGAAAAAGCACAATGCAACTGTGATAGCTGGGGCACTCTTTCTTAGCACTGAGACACACACACATTCTTTGTGAAATGCTCAGCTCCTCAGCTCAGCAGTCTCCTCCTTGATGACAAGTTGTTAGGGAGAAAAATCCATATAGTGCTTCCAGGTGCTCAGAAACCTTCTACACAACCCCTCTGAAGTCAAAATGAGTAGCTGTACCTTAAACCGTATGCAAGATTTTGGAAAATCACTGGAAAGAAGATTATATCAGACACCAGCGCCTGATTCAAGTGACTACCTGGTAATTTCCAGTGTGTCTTTTGCTTGACTTCGTAGGATTGACCTGTAATCCAATTGGAGATTTTATGATCACATACCTGTGTTTGTTAACTGTCTTTATTATCCCTCCCTTTAGTAAACAGTAGACCTGAGCTTTGCTTGGACCGGGTCAGTGCAGATGCCTGGTCCTCATTCCTACTGTATTGAGAAATATTTGGTATAGATAGGAGTCAGTGCTCCAGAATCAGAATGCCTGATTTAAAATGTTGGCTTGGCCACTGTTTGACCATGAACAAGTTACTTAACCTGTGCATGCCTTGGTTTCCTCATGGGAAATGGGCATAACGGTAGTAAACATCTAACAGGGGTTGGTAAAGCACTTAAAACAGTGGATGATACACGAAAAAAACTCAGTAAATGTTGGCTACTATTGTGACTGTAATTACTATAGAATATAGTATAGTCATCAGATAATATTTCACCTTTTTAACTCCCTTTAGAGAATGTATTACATTTTCCTAAAGATCTGGAGGCTCTAATTGGAAATGTCCAGATTTTGTTTTCATGCAGAAGGGTCACTCAAAGGAGAAGAGTGGTAATTTACCTCTTTAGAACATTCTTGTGCCCTAAAATGGCCTCATCTGGCATCAGTAAGAGCAACTGAGATCCTTGAATTGGAGAGTTTGATCGAAAGGAGTCCTTAAAAATACATTCAGAGAAAAAGTCCCTTGTTCTTCTGAATATAGTTGTGGTTGGGAGCAACTCACATGGATTCCTCTATGTGGGCTCCTCTTTGTCCACATCTACCCTCCAACGAGGCAGACTGGTTTAAAATTATTTTCAAGTGATGAATGTCCATCATACCCAATATAGTCAGCCACCAAAATGACTCTGTTTAGGAGGGGGGTGAATTTGGTACTTAGACTCTGGAAAGAACTCATTTGCTATTACAAGTGAATGGTCACAACTATCCTAAGAGGTTGGTTAAGTCCCATTTTTACAACTAGGACACCGAAGGGTAGAGAGATTACACAACTGGAGTTTGAGTCAGAAGTCATGCCTCCCAGCCTCTCCCTTCTAAAGACCAGCCTTTACAATACCCCTTCCAAATCCTGTCTTTAACACACAGAAATTTGATATTATTTTCTAAGCATTTAAAACTGCATGAAATACTCTTTCTCCACTGAGGACTGGACACTCAGTTTTAAAAAAATGTATAAAAAGAAACCTTTACCTTCTGTGGGCCAGGTAGACAAGAGTCACATCAAAGTACATGACTGCTTCGTGGCTGTGTGCACCAAATCACCAAATGTAGACACCTCCCACCATGTTCCTCTGCCTCACCCTGAAACATCCACAGAAAGCTGAAGAAGTTCTTAGAGAACGAGGTGATATTTTCCACAAATAATAGATGTTTCCCTGAGGCAATTTCAGAGTTACGGGAATTGCTGATCATTCTGTGATAAGTGTCTTCACAGGAGAATAACTACTATTGAAACAAACACGGTTTGAGATTAGTCTGGAAGCATGTTCCATGACACATGGTGGCCAACAGTCATGTGTATTGACTGGAGATTCTCAAGGGTGAAAGCAGCTTGTGCTGAGGGTAGCGTAGTCTTGGCAAAATTAAACAGGGAAAATAACAGGTGCTAAAGAATTCTTGAAATGAAATTAACCACGGAACAAAAAAAGGGATTTGTTACTATTGGATATAGATCCAATCTGCATAAATTAAGCATCTACGGCTCATTCATCTCTACATGGGTCAGATTTACCAGGATACCCTTCCCATGTATAACCATTCGTACTTCAACAGGATCAGTTTGTCAATGCTACACTGTTTTTCCCTTTTGAATGTACTCAAGTATCAAGACCTTTAATTTTTTACGAATGCAGCACGAAATGTTTAACAAAACCTTAACACTTCAAAAATGTGCCATTATGAGTGGCACTGAAACAGCTAACAGCCCTTGGAAATTGCACCCATAAACAGTCATGCCATCAAATAAAACTAATTTGGCCCCTCCAAAACTTAAAGATACAGTAGAAAATAGAACCTAAATTGAATAAAACCTATAGTAATAAGGCAACCTATACATCAAATTCCTAAAAAAAAAGTGCACGTGTACTTGATAGAATAGTCTATATAGTTGCAGAAGAAATAGTTTCCTTCAAGTTAGTTAATGCAAAGCTTTATTTGGATTAAAGCTTCTCTTAAACACACCAGTTATGATGATCAATTACCATTCAAGTATACATTTTTCAGTACACATTTTTAAACCCAAAAGGAACAAATTAATATAGAAAAACTCAATAAAATACAACCTGTCTGACTGCAATGGGAACTAAGCTGTTCCAGGTACGATGTCCAGGTACAATGTGCCTGAAGCTCAAAGAGTGAAATATGAAATTTGTGACTAAAACAGATTTTACCTCAGCGCTGTTTTGTTTATCCTGCATCATGGTAAGTTTCTATTATTATCTGGGTGTGTTCAGAACTCAGCTCATGCAGAGGTATAAACTACCTAGTGTCTACTAAGACTCTTGAAGAGAGAGTTCATAAAGCCCTGCTAAGCAGGGTGCCATTTTAGAAAACTACTTATTTATCTTTCAGGGAGGACTATTTGTAATAATATGTCCTATTGACAGCGAAAGGTATTATAATAATGTGAGATTCCCTAAGTGATCCTTTTCCTATAATATCCTGATTTTTGTTGCAATGGCCTAACTTTTGTTTCTATGGGTTTTTTGGGTGATTTTGTTTTTTAATATGCATGTCAACTCTAACTTCTAGTTGTCTTTTTCCTAAGCCCGGTCATTATAGCATCTACTCACATGTGTATAAATTGACATTTTCTGCATATAAAATCAACATATCATTTTAGAACATTTAAAAATATCTATAAAACACATAGAATAAAATCATCTATACATTTACTGACTCAAATATAAGTATGAATATATCGGGTTTGTTCTTCTAGTCTGTTTTATATGCCCATATATTTGCATAGCTGAGTTTATGTGGTATAAAACATTGTCACTATTTACCTCAACAAAGCTTTCTCTTGGTCATTAAACATGTTCAGTAATCAGATTTTTAAATACAGATTTATAGTGGCCCAGTAACTGCACATCAAGTTTCAAAATGCTTTCTACCCACATTACTCTTCACCCTCAAAAGGATTTGACACAAGCTGAGACCGAGGGCACAATTTGGCCAAGGGGCACAGTTTTAGGGTCAGAAGTGAAGCTGTGAATAGGCACTTGTATCCATCCACAAGTGTGTTTTAGTAGTTTTATTTTTGTATTCTTTTTGGATTTATTATCATCATTATTTACACTACGACGCTAGCCCTTTTATCCCTATGGCTGGTTGTGGTAATAATGCCTTGGGGCCTCTTTCCATTAGGAGGAGAAAAAAAACCTCCTGTTTTGACAGCCAGGTGAGGCTCAGGATGGCGTGGGACAGCTATAAGGAGACCTGAAATCTCATGGGTACAGCTCAGCCACCCAGGGTTAGAATTCTATGGAAATAGATTTGCCTTCCCACAGGACATTTGTAGATTCACCTCAAAAAAAACTCCAATGATCACACCAAGGAAACTGTACTGTTTGTAGGCACTTGGAAGGACTGATGGTCCCTTAGCAGTTGTTAATTATTTTCCAGAGAAAAATTAAAAGCTATTAGTTTTCTGAATACAGAGAAGCTTTCTTTTATAATAAGATTTACTTTCTTCATTAATTTTATAGTGTTTTTTTCCTCCCTGGCTCCATGTCTTTAAAGATTTCTCCTTGAAAATCTTCCCAGTTTAAAAGGAATCAAGTTAAGGCAGGCCAGGTTGTTGTGTGGTACAATGGCCATTCAAAGTGAATATGAAGAAATATATACCTTTGGGCCAGTGCTGAAGATTTAAGAGTGAGACAGTCACCTAGGAAGCCAGGCCTATTCTCCCAGTCTGAGAACAGCTCTTCCCCGCTAGGTCCTTGACTAATTTTATCCCCTGGGAACCAATGTGGGCATTCCTCATATTAAAAATGATTTAACATGTATCCCGCTCTCTTATCTCAAGTCCTCAGGGCTCATACAGTAAAGAGATGGTCCCAAATGTTTAGAGGCAGAAAGAAACACACACCTTCTTATTGAGCGACTTCCTCCAGGTAGTAACTAGCTCATAAGCACACAAGTTAGCCTCCGATCCTAATAAAGTATTCATAAGAAACCAGGATCTCATTAACTGATCATAGTTCTTACATATGTTTGGGAAATACTGTCCTGTGAACTCCAGATTTTAGTTCAATTTCACTAGTAAATGAAGAGAAATGCCCTTTCTATCTACCAAGTTTTGATCAGTCCCTTTTCCCAAACATTATCTGAGTAATAAAACACAACAAAGAACCAGAAACAATTATAAACTATTTTAAATTATTTCTTCTCTAATCTTGGGCCAAGAAGATTGAGATAATTTCCCTTCTTATTTATTAATGTGTCTATTCTAGTAGATGTTAGAATATTTTTTAGCAAGCTCCAATTTTTCTGTTTTATAAAATACTTGTTAATAATTATGAATTAGGTTGACCACAACCAACAAGGAAAAACAATTCTATAGGTTTGACACTTGGAATAACAGTTCTTCTCCTTATTTTATCTCTTAGAAAAGCTCACCTAAAAATCATTCATTCCCACTAAAAATACACATCTAACACAATCTGTGTCAATGTGCTGACAATCTGTCATCCCAAAGCAATTCCTTCAGCTGTCATTGAGTGGATATGGGAAAGAAATTAACTAAATATATTAAATGTGGGCACAGAAGGTGTTTGCATTTTTTAATTGTGGTTTATGATTTACTTTAATATTCATATTTGAAGGTTAAGGAAATGTACAGAAACACAAGCATTTTAATTATATTCTTACAACTCAGAAATAATGAGGAATATGAGGCTCTGACAGCCCAGTGATATGTAAATAAATTCCTGCCCCCACACCTTTGAGCCATCTAACCTTGCAGGAATGAGAAAACAGAGTGGAAGAAAACTCCTTACTGCTGTTCACATATGCACACATAATGTGCATGCGTGACTTTTCCAGGCTTGAGAGTCTCAAGGGAGACTAAGTTTAGTTTTTTCAAATATTCCCCAAGTCTCTATGGTATAGAACTGATATTCTGATCACAGCCCTACTTGCTGAATCAAAACTTGGGCATAGATGTATCGATCACCTTTAGCAGGCCTACCCAAAAACTATATTATAATACAGTAAAATTCACCCTTTTTAGTGTACAGTTCTAGGAGTTCTGACAAGTGCATGTACTTGGTGGAGCAACAGGAAAATCTGATACTTCTCTGTATTCAGAAAACTAATAGCTTTAGTATCATGGTCAGGTCCAGGGGGAAAACAACACCAGGGTAGGGAGAGTAGACTGTGTTCATCGCATTGGGCAGTGTGCTTGGTGTCTCATCATTAAACCTCATGGTGACAAGGTCCTTGAAACTAGGTTTCTTTTCAATGATTTTATCATCTGTACAAAAAACTCTTCTGCATCCCCAAAAGTGACTGCCTCAAAGGAACATGACCCAAAAGATAGAGAAACTTGTTGGCCTGATGGGACATTCATTAATTTGCTTGAAATAAAAATTGGTATAAGTATTTGTGGTGGGGATTATGGTGATTTAACAAGTTACCTCCCCTACCCCCAAACTTAGTGATTAAAAACTAATGACACCATTGATTCTGCTCACAGATCTAGAATGGAGCAGGGCTCCGCAGGGATCGCGCATCTCTGCCCCACTGCCATCAGCTAGAAGACTGGGGGCTGGAGTCCTCCGAGGTTTGCACACTCACACAGCTGGCCGCTGAGATCCTGGAGAGCCTGTTGGCCACAAAGTTTCATGTGGCTTCTGCATGTGGCCTGGTCTTCCTACAACAGGTTGGCTGGGTTCCAAAGGAACCTACCTTTGGAAGTCACCCGGTGTCTACTGCTTGAGGCTGTTACAGAGGTCCATCCAGATACAAGGGAAGGGAACACAGCCCCCACTGTTCAGTTGGAAAAGTGTCAGAAGCACTTTGTATGAAGAGCATGGGACTTAAAAGACGTATTGGTGTAGCCATCTTTGGAAGATATAATCTGTGGCTCTTTTATGAGCCACCAAGATGAACAGCAACACGAATGATCTTTCAGAAGTGCAAGTATCATTACATCACTACTACTGTGCTTAAAATGCCATGACTCACACATATCCAAGGCTTAACTGATGTCACCCCAATTTTCTCTCCCACACTTCCCATACCCAACCTTCAACCATTCAGAGCTACTTGCAATTTCGCAGAATCACTTGTATACCCTCTTCCTAGGGAAAACTTCCTTCTTTGTTTTTGTCTACTCTCACTCATTTCTTTAGAAACCACTTCTCCTGAGCCATGGCCTTCTGTAGGATGTTCTCCTTGGAAGAAGCGGCCTGCGCCTGTGCTATGCCAAGAACAGGGACCTGTGTTCTCACCCTGGCTTTGGCCCCTGGCCAGTTGTCTGACCTAGGGTTTCATTCATTTACCTGGGCCACTGTTTCTTTGTGCTTCCATTCCCTCCCCTTGATAGATGTTGATCTCAAGGGCACTCCTTAGCAAAATCCCTTATGTTAAACTCCAGCAGAGTCTCCTTCCCAGGGAACCCAACCTACAGTGAACAGTTTGGAAGGATCCCAAGCAAGTAAAATGCTTGCAACTCATGCCACTGACAATGGACTAATCTCCCCCAATATATAAAGAACTCCTAGAAATTAAAAAAAAAGAGGGGAAATGGCAGTACTTATCAAATTTATTAATGCATTTACCCTTTGACATGGAAGTCCCACTTCTGGGAATTTACTCAACACTGCAGCAGAATTTGTTGAAGGAAAATGTTGAAGTTGGAAATAACCCAAGTGTCCATCAATAGGGGACTGGTTAAATAAACTATTTACCTAACTGAACTTTCTACAGTTGCAATAAGAATGAGGAAGCCCTCAACATTAATGTGGAAAGAACCCTGGGATATATTTTAAGGCACAAAAGGAAGGGGCAGAACAGGCGTCTAGAATGCAATCTTTTGAGTAAGAAAGAAGGTCATGATGATGAATCATCACACAAGCTGGTGTCTGCATGAACAAATGCTGAAAGATGTATCAGGGAAGGGAAGGGGGCAATGATGAGGACAGACCCAGAGATAGGAGATTTTATTATGTTTAATTTTTACTGGGGTTTTAAAGTCTAGAACCATGTGAAGGCATTACCTTTTCATAACATGGAGGGTTTGTGATTGTTTTTCTTTTTTTTTCCTTTCTTTCTATCTTTTTTTTAGAAAAGAACAACCAAATAAAAACAAACCTCAGATTCATTTGTAATTAATTTTGGTGGAAAGAGTAAAGTAATAATTACAAATCCATTGTAATATTTTTCCAAATGACCCTCTGTTTCCCTTCACCATTTATGTACAGTATCTTTTACCCACTCACTTCAAATGCCACTTTAATCATAAACCAAAGATCCAGCTGTATTTAGACTGGGTTTTGTATTCGCTACTTGATTCTACTAATCTGTTCATGCACAGTCCTAGACTGTTTTTACTGTTACATCTTTGTACTATGTGTAACATCTGGCATGACAAATCCTCTTAGTACTTTTATTTTTAAGATTTCCAGGCTATTTTTTCATATATTTCCTTATGATCTTCAGCATTTCCTTGTTTAAATAATCACTTTGATGCTTGTATGTGTTATATATGCATGTGTATGTCTCTGTGTGTGCAGATTTCTTCCTATCCTATCCCTGTGGGACAGGCCTTTTTATTTATTCACATTGACTTTTACAGTAGGACTTTTCTTATTATAATTATTATAACTATTATAATTATTTAAGTTCATTTTCAGTATTATGTATTTTTGATTAATATTTAACTTAAAAGTCTTTTCTGACTCATGGTAGGCAGAAAAACTTGCTTTTAATTATTACTTTAATTTTGTCTTTCAGAATTCACTCTACCAACTTAATTAGCGACAATAAAGACTTGGTTGTCTTAAGGAAAATTTAGGGTTCCCCCCCACTTATGCTTATTGTTTAGAAACTACTGATTAGCATTTCTTGATATGGGCAGATATCACTTGTGAGATTAACGTTGTGACAAACGCTATAGAAGCAGGAAGAAAAGGAGAAGCGGCAGCAGGATCCATCATGACTCCTATTTGTGTGGACTCCAGCTAGAGGCAGGTGAACCGTGGCACTGGCTAGAGTTGCAAGAGCAGCCGACAAGGAGAGGGAGGCCGGTAGAGGCATCCTGTGAGAGCTCCTTTGGGAGGCACCCCAGGTATTTCCACCACAGACAGATTTCTATCGAACCACACAAACAGAAAGAGGAAAGAAAAACAAAACCCCAAGAGCATGTGTACATACATGGTTCCTGTAAGTATATGGCAGTGCTGAGTCCAGGAAGCACTACTAGAAACACGAGGGTCCCAGGAGACAAGGCTAAAACAAAAGGCCATCTGCTTGGTGGGGGGGGTGGGGAGAAAAGTCCATAGCTGCTATAGAACTTCCCTGTAGTGAGTATTCCACCAATCTTTTCAAATGCATTTAGAGTTAATGCAATTACGTATTAGGAATATGTAATGTGAGCTTTTAAAATTTCCAGCAAGAATGACCAAGCCAAATGCATATTTTGCATTAGCTAATGATACTATGAACAGATCAAGAACAAGAGAGAGATAACAAATAGCAAAGACATTTTTCACAGCATTACCTTTTTGGGTAATTTTCTCTGGCTAATCTTCCCCCACCAAAAAAAAGATAGCATATACAAAATGCACCCAGCTTTTATAGATTCAAAATAATCTAAGGGACAGAAACAGCAGTGAGTTCAGGAAAACTTATTTTCCATTTTCATATCAACACATACTAGCGGCCAGGATATATTGCATTGTTATTTGTTCTTATGGTGGAGTATTCCAAAGCAGGTGAATTTCAAAGCACCCTGAAGTCCCGGTGTAATTGATAGAACTCCTGGATCCTTGAAGGCTATAGTTGGCCCAGGTTAAAAATACCCAAGATCAGCACAGCACTTTACCCACTTGAAAGTTCTGACATTATCTTTGTGGACAGCACAATTCCCACCTGCTCTGTACACATGGAGACAGAAACTTGTGTTTTCAGGTAACCAGCAGGCACGTGGAGGCGGTGATCTTTTTGGATTCTAACACAGGCATACGTCTTGGTCCAGCGCAGCCTGGAGGACTAGTTCCAGTCAACATGAGATGGCTTGGCTTTGAAAGAAACTAGCAAAACTCATATTCTGGGAGCAGAAGAAACTCTCTCACATGGATTCCTTTCAGCAAACCCCAACAGAGTGCACTGTTTAGGGGCTGGAGTTTTAAAGAACAAGTACGTCAGTTTCATTTAAATGCTCTTGATGAAACTCAGGCAAAGTGTGAGAGCATCAAGGAGTCTGGGCTAATTTACGAAATCTGTAAATGCCACCCTGGGTCAGGGGAGAACATCAGGCCATGGGTGATGTTAGAAAAACTGTTTCTCAGTTAAAAACAGACAACCTCATTACTGGAATACAATTACTTATTAGCACCTGAATTGTTAGCAATACACAGAGAGGAGGCAAGCAAACTTCATTAATCTAGTAGATTGAATCATGGTTATTTTGCTCTATAATGATTTTATACAGTTGCAGTGTATAAGAGGGGCTACATTTAAGGTAGAACTGTCTAAAGAAGTAGTAAAAGGGAGATTTACCTCATCCTGAAAGGTTCCCAGCAGAGGGTGGACTGGATGACTGTCTGCTATTGTAGGGCAGAATCCTATTCTGGGAGGAAGGATGAACTGGAAAATACTCAAGCCCACAACACTACAGTCAAAAGACTGGTCAAATATTAAATACCTTAAAATAATGCTAACAGGCTAATTTGAGGACTCTATGTGGTTTGGCCCCATGCTGAAGGCTTTCCTGTGTGGTTTTACTTAGTCCTCACAAACCCTTTGATGTATGTACTTTATTATCCTTGTTTTACAGGGAAGGACACTGAGGCTGGGAGTGGCCAGGAGGCATGCCCAGATTTGCAGGGCTGGAGCTGGAAGCAAAACCCCCAAGCGGCCTGACTGCAGAGCTTCACCCCGCCCTAACACGGCTGCCGTCCGCTTGCCACCGCCCTAACCTGGCCACTGTCCGCTCGCCGCTGCCCTAACGCGGCCACAGCCAGTCAGACGGCAGATAGAAGAGTGGTTGTAAGAAGACAAGGGCTCCTGGCCCTTCTCCTCCGCAGAAAGGTTAGCAGAAAGTGTTCCCCAGGCCAACTCACCCCTCCACCACCACCATCTTGCCTTGTTATGATCAGTGTTGTTCCAGTCAAATTTTATTCACGCTTTTCCTGAAACTATGATGTTACTTGCAGTGCAGTAACTTCCTGGTCCCTAGTTCACAAGCCCCTGGGACTGGGCTTCCAGAACTCCGCAACCATGGGAAACAGTCTTTCCAGAATGGAATACTACTCAGCACTGAAAAGAATAAACCACTGATACAACAACATGGATGAATTGCAAATGCGTTATGCTGAAGACCATATTCTGGTATAATTCCACCCACAGGACCTTCTCAGAAAACAGACCAGTCATTGCTAGGGACTGGGTGTAGGGCTCAGGTAGGGACTACAAAAGGGCTGAGAGAGTGTTTCTGAATGCTGGCACTGCTCTATAATGGAGCAGGGTGGCATCGATGCTATTGTATGCCTTTGTTGAGACTCAGACTGTACACGAGAAAGGGCTTATTTTATTGCATGTAAATTATACCTCACACAAAAAGAAAGTGATATACCAGTATACCATATTAATCAATACCTTCAAAGGAATAAAGAAAACCAATAAGGCAAGGCTAACAAGGAGGTAAAAGTTCCTAGTTAGTACCTAATGTTACAAAGAAGCAAGTTTCAGGTTGACAAGTGATTAACAAAAAGATTATCAAAACAACACACAGCTTAGTTAAGGAGCAATAATAAACCTCATCCTATAATCCTTGGATAAAAGAGGTCAACATTTTAATCAATATTCTTTTATTGGCATGCTCAGGAGGTACAAGCAGTACTTAATAACACTAATCTACTTTGCCTCCCCTCACTTTGAAAGATGAGGCAAGAAAGCATATGCATCACTTCTTGAGCCTTCTTTAAATAGTCCACTTGATCTGCCAGCGCATGGGAACGAAGAAATGAAGTGCACTCTGAACTCCCAGAACACCTGTTGGAAAACCAGTATAGTGGCTCAAATGAAAACCAATATACTGGCTCCAGTGAGTTATCAGAAGGCAATGAAGATTATTTGCCACTTAAAAGTACAGGCATTTACTAGAGGAGAGATGAGCTTTCTGATGTGATACTTATTCACAGAAGCTATTTTAACTGAAGGCCAAATCCAAAAGACTCGTAAGTCCAAGAAAAGGAATGATGAATTTCATTTTCATAATCACATTTTACTTGCTTGTCAAAAAGTATTTTAGAACTATGGGTCAAAATCTATTTCTCTTTCCTAAGTCAGGCTGACCAATTTAGAAAAAAGGAGAAGAGAAGGTACCCTGCTCCTGATCCTCTCAAAGCAAATGGAGGCTTGTCCAAAAACAGGCGATCATTTTCCATCATTGAAGTGCTACGTTATAAATTCCCTTTGCCTCTTCCCACTATCTTCTCCTTCATCTGCTATAGAAGGTATTCTTTCTGTTGTCACCTTATCTTTTCCACAGCCTATAACTGAAGTCTCTGTTCTCAATCTTGGACTCTCAACCACCCTTAATCAAATGTCCCTGAAATTTACTTGCTCAGAATGGTGCTACGCAGGTATATAGAGATGAAAATGGACAGATGGGCATGATCGGGGGATTTGTTCTTAGACACTTTCCCAAAATTAATTTTAAGAATTAAAGGATATCTGATTTCAAAACTCTTAGGAAAGCTGGTCTCTACTAGCAGAAAAAAGGGCAGGAAGAAATACAGGAGAGCAACACAGAGTAAAATGGCAAAAAAAAACTAATTGGTAAAGTCAGCTTCACTAGAGTGAAAATCTAAGAGTTTCAGCTGAAATAAAAGGTAGTCTAAGGTAGGAATGTGTTTAAAGAATGCAATCAAAGGGATGCCTGGGTGGCTCAGTTGGTTAAATAAGTGTCTGCCTTAGGTTCAGGACTCGATCCCAGTCCGACTTCAGGCTACTTGCTCATCAGGGAGCCTGCTTCTCCCTCTGCCCCTCCTGCCCACTCACACATTCTCTCTCTCTCTCTCTCTCTGACAAATAAATAAATAAATAATCTTAAAAAAAAAGAATGCAATCAAAATTATATTTTATTCTCTCTCAAAAGATGAGGTTAAACAAATTCTAAATCTGAATTAATCTTCTAATTCTTAGAGGGTATAGTTCTCTCTATGAAAATTCCACCAGGAAAGATATGTTAGACCAGAAGCATTTCTAAAAAGAAAGAAATATAATATGCTGCTTAAGTAATCTTCTCTCTCTTATATTCTAAACACACACACACACACACACAAGTCCAATAGATTCTGACATGTCAGCCTCTACTGAAATGTGTTCAGTTGATTATCTGTTTATTGAGCACGGTGCATTCAGTCCTGTCTAGGGGCAAGATCAGAAAGAAATGGTTCCTGCCCTTAGGGAAGTCAGAAGCAATTTGGTAAACAGAAATAACATTCACTGTGACAAATGCAAGTACTAAATTATGCAGGCGCTATGTCTGAATGCAATAGGACCTAAAGGAAAGGAATAAGTTGGAATAAGGGAGCTTTAATGCATGCGGTGATGAGCTGACCCCTCACCTTCGCTTCTGCCATAGCACCAGGAGGGGAGGAAAGAGCGGACACCCTAGAATAAGGCCCAGCTTTGCACACAGCAGACGTCTCAAAGTTCACATCGCCCCCGGAGTCCTTTGCATTGATTTGCTTTTGGACCTGCACTTTTTCTCCCCCCTCAGGGAGGTTTTATGGAGTTAGAGACTCAATTTTTAAAACATCAATGCCTAAATATATTTTTTTAGAATGTTGGCTCTTTATAATGAGCCTTTCAGGTAAAACAGCTGCAAAAACATCATTAAAAAAGCATATATTGTCACATGTAAAAGGCAGCAAGCAAGAGTCTATTTTTATAAAGTTCAAAGAGATGGTATGTCTTGTAGGGGATCCCTCCAGACTGTGAATACTTCTCCGGCTTTATAACAACTCCTCCCTATCATCCCCCCCATCTTTTGCTGATAAACTCCCAGCTCCATAAATGGGCAGCAACCATCTAGGCTTTGAGAGAACATTCCTAAGCCCATGTGCAGCTGGTTCTGCAGCCATCTTCCTACTGAAACATAAAACCCGGCAAACTACACTTCTTCCCTGTTGTTTACTAAGGGCCTGGTGACTTCTGACATTTATCATGGAGCTGGAATAAATAGAGAGGGTTAAGTGGGACAGACAGGTGTGGGCCTCTCTCTGGTACGCCAACCTAACCCTCTCCTCCAGAACCCCTCACTTGATTGGCTCCTAGTCATCCTTTAGGGCTTAGGTCAGGTCATCCTGGAAAGTTGAGGCTCCCACAGCTGTAAAGCACCACTTCTGAGAGTCCTCATTGCGCACCACACGTTGTCTTCCTGCAAGCCAGCCCCCGCAAGCTGCACTGTAACTATGCGAGTCTTATCTTCATCCCCTACTCACTTCCAAGGTTGGGGGCTCAGTCTGGTTCCTTTATCTGGATCCAAGACCCCAGAGCACTTGACTTGGAGAATGCAGATGCCTGAGGCGGGGAAAGTACTCTTCAGAATGTTCCTACTTCTAGTTAATTCCTATTTGCAAACTGCCCACTGGGAAGCCATTCTTGAAATAGTTTTCCTTCCACCATATTAAAATTGTAATTATTGCTCAACAACTATCAGCCCCAAACAGGAACCACCCAGGTAATCACTAACTCAACAAGCTGGGATGTTCTTGGAAAGGGTTTGGCACCAGACTTGTGCATACAACCATCAGAACACTTCACACTGTGCCTGTCGTCAACACCCAGCCCCCCATCAAATGGGAACTTTGCAGAGCTTATCCCAGGGCCCCTGGTCCTAGCGTTCCACCTGTCACAGAGTAGGTAGGCAACACCTGCTTAAAGCTTTTACTAGAAAATGGATGGCTTCATATTTGATGAAGTCAAGGTCTCTACAGATAGGTCCATATGTTGACTGTGCTTTTCAATTCACCTTCACCTATTAACAAGTTACCATTAAGCTCATGACTCCAATCTAGCCCCTCAAATAAGGACTCTTTATCAGGAAATATAAAGCTGCCTCTGACAACAAAGATGCACCGGACAGAAGAAAGAAGCTTAGCTATCAGGAATTTTGTCTTCTATCATAAAGAGATCTCTTACGTGTCAAGAATGAAATACGTTTATTTTTGAGATGTACTTCAGTTGTGCATTACAAGCAAAAAGGGGAAAAGTTATTGGATAGTATTTTAAAGTTTTAAAACATCTATTCTTCATTGATTCTAACATTTAAAGCAAAATCTACCCAAAGCCAGTGCTTTCTTTCCCTGTTTACAATGCAGTCTGGGTTACTCTCAGGAAATAGATGCCAGTTTGGAATATGGCTGAGCAAATCCACAGCATCTTTGTACATTAACATATTTAAATTAGGCCTCCACAAATAAGAAGCTAGTCAGATGGTAAATGAAAGAAGGGACTGCCTACATGTAATTTACATATAATTATTTTCAAACAATTAATGATCTGAAAAATGGAGGGAAAAAACCCCAAAACCTGTCAGAGGTCCAACAACAAAAAACTGTGACACAACTAAAAAGATTGCATATATGTTCTCAGAAAAAATAAATTCCAAGTACTTCTCTGAGAATATTTTGGATTAGAATGGCAGTTTATGCAGGAACCATAATTCATTTTACTGTTTTAGTTTTAAGACACAGGAAACGAAATGCTGGTAAACCTTATGGAGTATTCTAGAGCACAGAGTTTCATTTGTTTGTTTTAGGCTTGTCAGATATTGATAAGTCTTAAGTAGCTTTTAGTGAAATTCTGTTGTTTGGGTTGCATTTGGTCTCAAATTGTTGTGGTTTAAATCTCTGTCTCAGTCAGTGATATTTCCAGACTTCCATGCTAAAAATGCTCCCCAGTTCCTGGCCAGTATCCTATACCAGTTTAATGACCCCAAGAAAACATTAGTTTATCTTACATATGGTGCCAAAAATAAGTAGATACTCTAAGTGGTATAAAATTCCCATTTTTTCACATTAATACTTATATGTTATCGTTATTCTCTAAACTAGGAGCCACCAACGAATCGTCATCATAATTTCAAAGTCTCGTCTCTCTTTCAAAGATGATTTGGTGTCTTTTCTTTACGTTATACCAAAGTTGATAAGGGATCTGTATCATAATTTTTTGAATTGCAGGTTAAATTCAAGTAACTTCCCTATTGTTTTCCTATTTGCATTTCATTATCACTAAAAATTTTCTCCATTCCAAATAACCTTTTCCTGGGGGTTCAGAAAGTCTGTGGACAGACGCACACCTAGTAAATTCTTAACATGCTGAGACTGTTATACTTTGAAACTCTTTATTATGCTTTGTACTCTATTCAGGAAATCCTGAATAACAAATGCCTAGTTTGTTAAATAGCGTAGGAACTTTAAAGAATTTAATTGACCCTCTCTCTTTGGGCATTATCACAGAGCAGTCACATGAGGAACTCAAAAATGTGTAGGAATATTTTTCCAATCTTTACATTTAAGGTAAATTCCTCCCACTGTCAAAATCAAAGAGTTTTTAAAAATCAGTCATTCCTTTCTGATTATAAATTATGCTGGGAAATGGTTACATAATGGTCATGATTTATGCCCCAGGTTAAAACTACAAAATTACATTAAAGGTCTATGCTTACCATCTGTCCTACATACTGACATACACATTTTCTGAAATTGCTTTTACTGTGTCACTTGCCTATTCCAGAATGAAAAAGGATTCCCAGCTTCCAATAGCAACATCTAGTTATTTAGATCCCCTTCCTTGGCCACTTACATATCCCTTCCAGCCCTATCTCCTTGTCTTCACTAACTTTATTTCTTTTCCTGCCCCCCACCTCGGACACACCAGGAATGTACCCCCTCTAGCTGGCTGACTCCATCCGCCCCACAAGGCTATGACATTCTGCATGGTCTAGCCCACAAAAGAATTTTACCTTCTGAGAAATATGGTCTATCTGGTCACAGCCACAAAATGCAGCATTTAATCGCTAATACAAAACAAAACTACATGTGAAGTTTGTTTTTCAAACCTTCAGTGAGCTCTCCAAAGTATACGGTCTGGCTACACATTTTTGTTTCCCTCCACGTGACTAAAGGCCCAAAGTGCTTGTGATACTCTTTTTAAAATGTTTTTAGCATTTTTTTATTGTGATAAAATACACACAACATAAAGTTTACCATCCTAATCATTTTTAAGTGTACATTCACACTGTTGGGCAACCATCTGTGTTATCTGTCCCCAGAAACTCTTTGTGACATTCTTGTCATCTATGGGAGGCAGGCAGAAAACTGCCAGTTAGTTTCTAATGATAAAATCCAGCTTTAATTTATAGAACTGTATGCTTAATAAAGGTGTATCTAACTGTGTATTAATTGTACTTCAATAGCACTGATTAAAAACAGAATGAGGAGGGATGCAGTGGGAGATGAGGCTGGTGACAGTCGGGATCCAGACCACGAGGGGCAGGGGCATGAAGAGGGACACGGGGATTTCATCAGGAGCCACAGGAACCTTGAAGAGTCCTAGGAGGATGGTGGCACTCACTGCCAACATTATTGAGCACCTAGTTCCAGAGCTGCCAGCCACTGGAATCACTCACATGCGTGTTCAGGAAGCTCATCCCGGTTGCATTATAGATGGTTAATGGGGCAAAGCTAGTGGTCTCTCCTATCAAGCCGGTAAGAAGTACTAGATTAAGGTAGCAGTGGAGGGAATGGAGAGCCAAGGTTTATGTATTTTTCGTTTTGCCTATTGATAGGGTGACCACGAAATCACAGATTCCATCATTTTGTTCTAATTTTTAATCACTTGAACAAATGGCTACTTCAGCCTGAATAAATTTTATGTGACACATCAAATAGCATGAAGGTCAGTCAGCAACAGGGAACGTGAGATACAGATAATAATACATAAATTTGATCATGTGTTATATTCAAGGCACTGGGGTAGTAATGTGTGAATTAGATCACTGTCATTTTGGTAGAATAATTATGGCTGCTTAGAGGGACAACTGTTACTCCACAAGGCTCTTTGTGGGTAAAAAGGGAGATGACTTAAACATTTATCAATATAGGAATGGTTAAATAGATTGCAGGAAAACATACTGTGAAACACCAGGCAATGAACCCATATGTAGTCACGGGGATGATCCCCCAAATACACTGGTATCACATCAACTGCAGAAGATATTACAAAGTATGAGGACACTTATGTAAAAACATTGGTTTGTTTGTATATGTAAATGGCTCTATGAACACAGGAAAAGGTCATAAAAGAATATACCTAAGGGGGCTTGGGGATGAGAGTGGAGGGAACTTTCAGTTAGCATTCCATATTGCAGTGAGGATACAGTCATGTATTCCTTCCATAGAAAACTCAAGTTTTATAGGTCAGTGTACCAAGTGAGTAGATTGTATTAGTTACAGGCTCATAGGTCTTCCATACAATCTATATTGGTTATTCAAATCATAATGATCCTCATAATAATGGCCAAGACTCTATTAGTATGTGTGTGCACATGCCCACTTGTGCATCTTTTTTTAATATGCCAAACTGCTTTTAGACTACATTTGTAAATGACTGATAGTTACCTAATCAGAGGACATTTGAGATGAGGACATACTGGCTTTTGCAAAGGGTTTCTCCTTGAGTTACAAGAAAACCATTTAAGAATACAACTTAGGGGCACCTGGGTGGCTCAGATGGTTGAGCGTCTGCCTTCGGCTCGGGTCATGATCCCAGGGTCCTGGGATCAAGCCCCACATCGGGCTCCTGGCTCAGTGGGGAACCTGCATCTCCTTCTCCCTCTGCCTCTCCCGCTGCTCATGCTCTCTCTCTCTCTGTCTCAAATGAATAAAAAATCTTTTAAAAAAATAAGAATACAACTTATTCTCCATTAGTTACAAGGTAACCTTTAGAATGCAAAACTATTCATTGCAAAAGAGCAAATCAAATTATAACAATCTTTGATCTTTTGGTTCAAAACACACTAAAATACCATCCAAGTAGAACTTTCCTGTTTTTAAAGTTATATTTGAAGTACATGTTGATGCCACAGAGGTTGGGCAGTCACTGAGTCAATGCTCTTTCTGGGCTCAGCTGAAGATTTTGTTTTTTCTTGATTTTCAAATTAAATCTCCTTGAAATACTAAGTAGAAGACTGAGACCAGAGTGGTGGAGACTTTACTTAATTTTTTAAATTTTATCAGGAATGTTTTTAAAGGCTGTTTACAAAAGACCATGTACAGCTGTGGTTCAGCTACAATTGAAAAATTAATTTAAGGAACTCACATGGCATTTTCAGGGCCTCATTCCAAATGGAATTTTCCAGACAGACAAAAATTGTACTCTTCTCGTCCTCAGCCCTCTTGAAGTTTAAAAAAAAAAAAAAAAAGGGCAAGATAGGAAGTGTAAATGATGAAGGAGGGCCCCGGAGGAAGCTCTGGGAAGCTGAAGGGTTCGGAGCTTCATGTAAAATGTCTTGATAAGAAGTCTAGACTATCTGTAATTTGCTGATTTTGAGGAAAACCAGATTATTAAGAAATCCTGTGAAGCCAACCCTACAGTAAGAGCTGAAAATGCATGTGGGACTTGGGATGGCACGTGGGCGCAGAGATTCCCACACTGCTTGAGTCCACAGCATTGATTATCTATGACCTCAAGTGACATTCAGGAGTGACTGCTATCACAGAGGGAAAAAGAAAGCCACAGAAACAGAAGGACAAACATATTTAAGTGCCAAAAAAAAAGAAAAAAAATTGTAAAAATGCAGACAGGAGGAAGATAGAAACTATAAAATCCATTACATGTAACATTTAGAAGTTCTTACTTGGTGCAGACTGAGTTGAGTATCATAGCATGAGCAGACAAGGCAAGTAGGATGCCCTTTGTGCAAATTAGTACAATGTACAACTTGCAAAACCCAGGAAAACTATTCATTAGTAGTTTGGTTACAAACTCAGTGATGTGAACCTTTATGTTTCACCTGAATATTCAATAGGATAGAGTAGACAACTGGGTAGGGTAAAGAAATGTTTAGTCACGGTTACATTAGCAAACCACTTGTTAAATTCCCTGAGCTGCATATTTTAAGGGCCACATCAGATAAAATTGATCTATGTCTTGGTTCTTATTTCTGCCAAGAGTTGAGACATCAGACACAAAATAACTCATAACAGACTGAGATATTAACACCAAATGCAATTAACATTGCTTTTCTATTTCTCCACAGAGTGACCGCCTGCTTCCTCTTTTCTCAACACACTTGGAAATCTATTAGTCACGTTGGCCTTAAAAGCCACACCTTTGCAGCAGAGCTGTCCTTAAAAAGGAGGAAAGAGGCAGCTGGTCCTCCCACTGAGTTCAAAGAGAAAGTGCCCATTCTGATTTTTCCTGAGCCCACCACCCCTCTCCTGCTCTAGTCCCGCTAATAAGTAAAATAAATGTGCTTGCAATTGAATCAACATCCTGAAAACCAGCTTGACAACTCAAGAAATTCACGGAGATATTTTTAATCACCTTATTTGTTCACTCCCCACTTACTCCCACACCTTCTCCCATTTAAATAGTATCATCCAAATATCCCAGAGGCGATGAATCAATGCTTGGGTAACTTGCAGATGCCATGAGAAATAGAACAAGAAATCAGGCTCTTTCATTCCAGGAAAGAAAAGAATGACCGGGCTGCCTGGAAACGTCCCCATGCCCACCAAGAAATGTGGGAACACCCGCTGCCCAGGCTCTGAGCCCCCTGGGAGGAGCAGGGTGTGAGTGACAACAGTCACCGGGCCTTCCCGCATTGCTTCCTCGGCATGAGGACCTCGATCTGCGAGGTGTCCCCCATATTACAGACGTTGTGTGTGTCACAGACTCCAGTCTGTCCCAGCAGGACCTTTTAATTTTACAGGAACAAAATCCTTTCTTGCAATTACCTTAAATATGTGAAGATGTCCTCTGCAAAAGCCCCCCCGCTCCCAAGGACAAAGTTGGCCTGGCTCACCTCAATAATGTAGAGGACCACGTTCTTATAGAAACAGTACAGGATGCACTTGGTCACCCGATTGTAGCTCCAGGCACCATGGACCAGCAGCAGCTTCTCCAAGTAGGAAAACTGAGGGGGAAACAATGGCAAAGTTCAGGAATGCCCATCCTTTAGGAACAAAAGTCACAAAATGTTCTTCGGGGACAGAGAAGGTCATCGAGGAAGCCAGATTCTGCAGAGAACCTGAGAAAACCATTCACTTCCGGAAACCAAAGGCAGATCTTTCAGGTCTGGTGAGGACAACTAAACTCTCCTCTTAAATCTACATAGCTAATATTTTCCCCAAACGCCAGTTTGGACCTCTCATTGTTATTCTTGAGAATTCTGTTTACACAAATACTTTTTTAGGGTCCTAACTCTTAGGAGAAGGTGACCTCTTGAACTGGAAGAAAAGAAAAGCACAGTGGCAACCAGATGCGTCTATTCAATCAGATTTGATGGTGACAAGGAGCAAGGAACAGGAACACTCATGCACCAGTATCCTTTTTTAAAAAGGGATGCACACAGAGACACGACCTATTTCCACTGTCAGTCCGCACGCTAAAAGCAACTGCACATTCACGGAGACACAGAGACACTCAGGTGCAAACACACAGCCTTACCAGCCACACCCATTTTGTTCTCCTTTTTTGCTTCCAACTAGTACAGAGTACCTCTTGCTAGAGGGCTATGCAGTCAAGAAAAACAAAAAACCAACAAGTGGCTAACTGATACTAAGGTGACAGTGATGGAACAGATCTTGCAGTTTGGGATACTGAGCAATATTCAATAAAATCCCTGAATCCTCTTTGGGGCAGGGGGTTCTTCGGGCACCACTTGAATCCTATCCCCTCAGCCTCCTCTTAGCCTGGCTTTGCTTTCTGTGGCCTCTTCACAAAGGTCTCCAAAAGTGTGAAGATGAGCTGGAGGTAGGGAAATGAGGGTTTTTTTTGTTGTTGTTTTGTTCTGTGGACTATGATGTGCCCTGGCATGAAGGCACCATTAGGGGAGATTTCTATACATTGATTAGCCTTGTACCACACTGAAATGCCCCTTGGTTGCCTTGAACTAAAACCTTAATTCCCCTGTTCCAAGTCACAGGGCAGTCCTCGGGCTCATGCTCCCAGAAGAGATAATCGGGCTGTATTGAGAACATCCATAAACTTCAGAAATTCTTTTGCTATTGCAAACTTCCTATTAATTTCTGATTACTTCTGAAATTAAATTTAACTATCAGTAGAAAAGAAAAAACTCTGATTGGAAATGTAATTTTCTTTTAAGAAAACATTTTCTTTCAGGAGGAAGCCACGTAATAATTTCCATTAGTCCTGAAGAAGGGAGCTCAATCTGACATGACATCACATTTCATGAGAGATCTACCCAGGAGACGGGGGTAAGGCGGGTCACTCAACTGCATACTCCAAAAGCTATATGGCCACTTCAAAATGGCAGGAGTAGGTGCATATGGAAAAATAAAACTCTCCATAAAAGCTCATTAAGGATTCCAAAGGGGAATGGGGAATCATAAAATAACTGGCTAAACAAATAAAAAGGAAGTTTGCATTTGACCCAGACCCCCTGATGTTAAACTTCAGTGGGCACACAGAGCATCTGCTGGAGTCATCCGGAATGACTCAACGTTAGTGCTACAGTGATTTGTGTTCAGGGGAAAAAAAATACATATAACCTAAATCAAAACACTATTTTCAGGAGGTCGTTCAAAAGATGTTAAGAAGCTAGGGGGCAGGAATGATCGCCTCCTGAGGAGAAGAGGCAGCTGGGGCCAGAGGCGCCGTGCCCTACGTCGCTGGTGCAGGCTGCCCACGGGCTGTGGGCAAGGTAGCAGACCAGCAGGCGGCTGGCAGTCGCAGGGGCTGTGCTGTGGGTAAAAGCACAGGCAACCAGGGAAGAAGTACAACCGGAGCTCTGCCCATTTCATCATTCTTCCCAAGGACTGGGAGCTAGTTTTTCCTCTGTATGTAAGCTTCCAGGGCACTGCCTCAAAAACCCAAGCAAGGGGCGTCTGGGTGGCTCAGTTGGTTAAGCGACTGCCTTTGGCTCAGGTCATGATCCTGGAGTCCCTGGATCGAGTCCCGCATCGGGCTCCCTGCTCGGCAGGGAGTCTGCTTCTCCCTCTGACCCTCCCCCCTCTCATGTGCTCTCTCTCATTCTCTCTCTCAAATAAATAAATAAAATCTTAAAAAAAAAAAAAAAAAAAAAAACCCAAGCAAAAATGTATTCATCCACATGCAATAAAGAGAAAAAGCCCAAGATACTGACTTCAACCAGAGACATTTATCATTTCACTGGGGGCAAAGGGAATACATAAAATTGTGGCCTTTCTTGCTTCTAACTAAAGTTGGGTAGAGAAGGTGTAAGGCAAAGAGCAATGCTCCCCTGAAACAACAGGACCTCTCCCCAGTCGTGGGCAGGACCACGGACAGGAGAAATGAAGACCCACAGACACATGCGGCCATTTGTCACTTCCTCTGGCAGTGAACACTATTACAGCGGTGGGGCAAGAAAACCCCTAACTCTAACTCTAACTCTAACTCTCCTCCTCCCTACGCTTCTTTGATGCTTTTAATTTGAAGAGAGCAATTGCTCCAGATTCCACAGCCTATTAGTATGCAGTTTTAATAAAGCAGGTCATGGAATCTCCCTTCCCCAGACATTTTAAAGAAAAAGACAGACAAATATTTGCCTGGAACTCCTAGGAAACCTCTAAAGATCCCTTCCAGCCACATGATGCTATAACTCAAGTATTTAATAATGCTGGGGTGTATAACATCTACAGCTGCTGACAGACTACAGGAAGCAAGAGTCCCACAGGCCTCGGAGTGGTTGACTCAGGAAAGTGAATGGGCAGGTGTGTGGAGCTGGTCCCCAAGGTCACGTACAGGTCTGGTGTTCTCTGACCCTGGATGCTCAGACCTGAGGCCGGTCACCCAATGTGAAGGAGCCCCAGTGTTCCCACCTGTACAATCAGAATTCCTTCCCCTACCTACTTTAGCATTTATCTTGAGGATTTAGTTGAAATCAACAGAGAAACAAGATTGATTTCATGTACTTTCTGGAGCCATGAGGATTTTGTAATTCCTCCCTGTGTTTGCAGAACCACCGGCTGGGAGGGAATCGGAGAGGTGATCTAATGCAGAAGCCCCTCTGGGGAGGTGGACCCCAAAGCTGCACAGGACCAGCCTGCAGCCCTGGGGTTGTTGGAAGCTCTTTCACAGTTCTTACGCAGCCCCTGATCTCAGCTTGAAGGGATAAAAAGCCATTATTACCTGTGTTCATGTGATTAAGGTTAACACATTCTTCAAATGACTAAACACTGGAAGGACATGAGGAAACCCTAGCTAACCACCAAATGAGCAGGCATTTTATCATGACATACTGCAATCTGTAGACAGAAGGAAACGATCGGTGCCCATTATGAGGTCTAGATCTTCTGGATGATCAAGCAGGCCAAATGCTCTAGATATGTCACCTAAGGTCAGGAGGTTAGCTATTTTCCTTCACTTTTCGGCTATCTATCATTGAGGAGTCGGCGATTCTTTCATCCTCAGGCCATCTGTTCAGTAACTACAAAGTGCATCAGGAACTCCTGCATGCAACATCTGATCCAGAGAGGAATGGGCTGAACTTGGCCTAATAGCAGGAGGCTGTTTGCTACTGACCGTAGGTTATGGCTCCCGCACTCTGGTTATGGCTACAGAGAGAGTAGCAGTTGTAAACCACTGCTTTCCCCTGACCTCGAATGCCTGAGGAGAGAGTGTTCTAGCACCTTCTGAAAAGAGGACAGATTCTGGGGTCAGGATGGTAAAGAAGAGATGTAATAAGCACAGCCATGGGCGCCTGGGTGGCTTGGTTAAGCGACTGCCTTCGGCTCAGGTCATGATCCTGGAGTCCTGGGATCGAGTCCCGCATCGGGCTCCCTGCTCGGCAGGGAGTCTGCTTCTCCCTCTGACCCTCCTCCCTCTCGTGCTCTCTGTCTCTCATTCTCTCTCGCAAATAAATAAATAAAATCTTTAAAAAAAAAAAAAAAATAAGCACAGCCATTCTTTAGCATGGGCGGCACAAGGAAAAGCCCATGCAGCAAATGTGGGAGTTGAGGGTGAGAGACCATCATTAGCAGGATCAGAGACCTATCTGTCAGGAATGACGCCCTGCCTGGAGTACAGAAAGCTTGGCCAACCTCACAGCTAGCAAAAACAACCACAACAACCAGCAGTACAGGGCCTTGCAACTGCACAAGATCAAGGCCACAGGGAAATCTGAATACTCTGGTGCTTTTGTCTAGACACAACCTCAAAAGGGGTGGCAGAGTTCTTAGGGCTGGACTAAAGGTCAAGCACCAATCAGACCTTCATGCCCAGTGGACACCTCTGTCAACAGGACGGGACAGCTGGTCAACCATGCCTCTGACCTGCGCGATGGCATAATCCGAATTGTTGGTCGCCTGCATGCCTTCATTCCCACTGATTCCTACACCCACGTGAGCTGTCTGGATCATCCCAACGTCGTTGGCACCATCCCCAATGGCGAGGGTGATGGCCTTTACCCGCTTCTTAACTACGTCCACTATCTCAGACTTCTGCAGAGGAGACACCCTGTAAGAGAAGAAAGAAATGATGATTATATGCATCTTTCCAGAGGAAACAGCTGTAATCTACATTTAGCTACATTGAAAGGGCAGTTATTGGACAATTTCCAAATCCAATACATACATTTTATGCTCATGTGCAAAGAAGCTTTCAGAAAACAGTAGCTTGTGCCTTTCAAGTATTTGCCAACTTCACAGATGAAATATACAAGTCAAAACTAACTTAAAACACAGCTTGTTTGTAATCGCTCTGCCCAGTGGGGACCATACGTGCAAACTCCTCAGGGGCACATGTGCCCCCCTGAATGATAAAGGCAAGGAAGCTAGTTACAGAGGTCTTACGAAATGTCTTCCAAATAAATCAGAAAACTAGCACAGACCCCATTTTTGCTTTAGTGTTCATCATATACAACCTAGGTCTGGCAAGGGAATTTTCTGTAAAATCTGCTTTCACAGAAGGGAAAGAAAATTGGCAGGGCCTTGAGAAGTGCAGAAAGAGAACCAGAGTGAGAGAGAAGAAAGCCTTCCCCTTTCCACCTCAGAAATGGAGGCAGTGTCTGAAGGGCAGCCACGGCAGAAGGATTTAAGAAGGTGGCAGGGGGTGTCGTAGGGACAGAAGGTCTACCAAAGCTCAACTGTGCAGAAGCACAGCCCAAAGGCGGAAGATAAGATTATCTTTGCCAAAGGGGGGTTGTTTCTGCAAGGGAGCAAAGAATGTGGGCTATTTTTCATAAGCCCTCAAGTCATTTGGGAAGAAGACCCAATATAAACCTATGGGGTCTAAAGCACAGCCATGTTAATTATAATGAAGTCTTTGTTCAGAGTATAAGACCAGATAATACAATGACTTGAGAAAACTACTAGTACCTCAGGACTGATTTATTTTAAATTCCGAACTGGTGAGCTGATAGTCACTTTGGGAAATTGACAGGTAAACTCCTGAATGACTAAAGCACACACGCGCACATACACTACACGCATGTGTGTGCACACACACAGTAAAAGGCCTGTCCGGGTTTCCCAGAGATATACTGGCTGCACCCACATATGTACTGTACTTGTAAACTAGAATAGACACTTAAAGGCTTTCTCAGTAGAACTAGGACCTCTCATATGGTCTCTGACCTTCAAAACATCAGTTTCCAACAAAAAACTTAAAATTTACCTTACATTTAATTTTACCAACACAGAGACCTATCTGTGTTTGGGGAGACAGCAAACTGGATTTAAAGCACAGTTACTCTGAAAGCCTTTGCTCAATGAAATGAAAATTAGCAAGTTAGAAAAACAGAATCTACAGGTTGAAAGGCCGTTAGGACCCAGGTTGTATGATCTACTATCTCTTTTATCATTTTCACAGTGATTTTCAATAATGGGAATTTACTGCCTCCCAGGGCAACTGCAACCACTAAAAATTATTATTACTTTTCTGTAGTTGATAAGCTATGCATACTTCAAAGTACTAATTCTGTCCTCTGGGTTAGGTTAGAACAAGTATAACTCCTCTTTCAAATATTAGGAAGGCTGAACTACAAAGACACCTATCACATCCTTCCTCCCAAAGTTCAGTGCCTGCTAGCTAAACAGTCCCAGATTCTTCACCCATGATTTAACAGGCATGCTTCAGAATTTACAAATAACTTCCAAGTATGATCTTCCAGACAGCTACAAGCAGAGCAGAACAGAATCACTATCTCCCTGGAGCAGATTACTAGACCTAGACCTATATATAAATATATATATATATACTAACATGAAATCACTGGAAGTTTTACTCTCTCCATCACTGACTCTCCAGGTACCTAAATGTAAGCAATTTTCATGGACAAGGATATAAGTTGTAGCTCTTCCTTCCACATTTGTGCAAGGGCTACTTGGAGCCCAGGGCTGACCTTGACGTTCCTCTCTCTTTAAACTCCTGATTGGCAGACACAGCTCTCACAATTCTCATCTGCTACATAAATGTGATTTCCCGTTTCATCTCTAAGCTTAATAGAAGCAGAGATCAAATATGGTATGGAGAAAACAATGTAGGATTTGAAGTTAAATTAGTGAGCATGACCTTCTCCTGTTCCCTACCCTATTTAAACAGTGGAAATAATTCTGAGTTCTTGTCTTTCCATCAGTAAAAATGGGAAAATGAAAGCCAACCACCTCATGAGAAGGTTGATATATTTATGTGAAATCATTATATTAACTTGGCAGTGTGAAACAAATGTTATCTCCTACCCCACCTGCAAAACTTTGATTGCTGGAAAAAGAAAATTGGACACATCTGAGAACTGCATACCACCTAACCCATGATTCCCTGTAAGTATTCTGGGGTGCTGCAGTGGGAAATTATTGATTTTCAAGGAAAATACAGCAACATCTCTCAGATAGTAGTACAACATACTAGCTTGAAGTAGCTCACAGTTTCAATATTAGATCATGCCACATTCCTTTTTTATAAGATTTTATTTATTTATTTGAGAGAGAGAGTGAGTGCACAAGGGGGAGGGGCAGAGGAAGACGGAGAGAGAGAATCTCAAGCAGACCCCCCATTGAGCATGGACCACCCCCCAACAAGGGCCTCGATTTCAATGTCCGTGGGATCATGACCTGAGCCGAAATCAAGAGTCAGACGCTTAACCAACTGAGCCACCCCAGCACCCTGCTACATTCCTTTTTATGACATATTGTGAAGCTGAGTTTTCACAGCTGCTGTGATAAAAAGCAAATAGCTTGTGAAAAATCAACATGGAACAGGAAATGAGGGACACAGCATTCACGCTTTCTCCAAGGTTTGAGAAGGTGTACAAAGCATAACAGGTGCGCATATCATAGCACTGGCAAGTGATTATGGTTATTTAAGGATAAAAGAAAGTATTATTTCTTTCCAGCTATGTGCATTAGTGTTTCAAATGTCTGCTAAGTCGTTAGGGTATAAATACTTCTTAAATTGTTTGACCCTCCCTTCCTAACAGTTAGACCTGTTTGGTGTTCTTTCTTGGCCTATGGGCTTTGCTGAAGAACTGCTGAGACACTAGGGCATGGTGAATGCAGATAATCTGGGAACCTCTGCGTTGATCATTTCCCTCCATGGTCACATCGATCACTCTTCGAGTACAATCGTTCACTCACTGAAGTAGAACTTCACCACCGTTTAATCTCAAACTCCTCTTCTGTGTACACTTAAATAGCACTGGGCTGCTTGAGACTGAGACTCCTGGAGATTCCACATGCCACCCAAGTAATCGAGAAGTTGGTCTCTTTGTCAGCTGACTTGAAGTGATGCAGAGCCAAATGAGGTCTACAGGGCAAAAGGGGAATCTGTAGGACAGAAAGCTCAACCACACAAACATGGTGCTGTGGGAGGCAGGCAGGGCTGTGGTGGGAAGCTCCTACACAAATCCATGGTTTTCTTCGAGGTTAAAGTTGATGCTTTTTTTTTTTTTTTCAATTTTTTTTTTTATTCTTCTGTTAATCCCCATACATTACATCATTAGTTCTAGATGAAGTGTTCCATGATTCATTGTTCGTGCACAACACCCAGTGCTCCATGCAGAACGTGCCCTCCTCAATACCCACCACCAAGCCA
>NC_138371.1:107130854-107149238 GCF_054177405.1 Leptonychotes weddellii | reverse complement strand
TGGTTTGATCCCTATCCAGCTGAATTCCTGAGAGGAGACGAAATCCAGGTCTCCTACTCCTCCGCCATCTTGCTCCGCCCCTAAAGTTGATGCTTTTGTGTCAAGGAGTTTAGCAATAAGCCAGCCAACAAGCAGGTAGCAAGTCAAATATACTCACTACAATGCCACTCTGGGATTTGAATCTCCAACAAATCAAGTCATGATTGTGATGACTTTAAGCAAAATCTATGAAAGTCCAACAGCTGCCTTTTCCCAAAAAGCAAGAATAAAGAGAGAACCTGATGGGGGTATATAAACCGAGTCATACTCCAGCACTTTAGAAGCATGAAATTCTCATCAAGGATTTATTATGCCCTCGGCTGTGATGCCTTGAGAAAATATAATTCTAGCACACACGAGGGTTCAAAACAGATGTCAAACAGCTAATTTCTACAGAACTGAATAGGCACCATTTCACTTCAGCCATACAAACTATTTTAGTATGCCAAGTTGCCACGAAGCACAAACCAGCTCTTTTTTAATCTTAATTTGTAACATGGAATCACATGCCACATTTAAGTATTCCCAGCATATAGTACATTCAACCTATAAAACAAGATTTCCAGACCACATTTGAGCTAAGCTAGGCACTTGGGACAGTCCTATAACCTATTTTAGTGCCTTATGAATAAAAATACAAAATCAAAGATCTTTAATCAACTGGAGAGATATTCTACCTACTTTTTTGGCTAACACAATAGATTCTAAAATAAAAAAAGTTTTCCTTTTGAGACTTAAAAAAATTCAGTATCCTGGAGTATCTAATTTTATGGGATATGTGTTCCTAAAATTTTTTTAAAGATTTATTTATTTATTTGAGGGAGAGAAAGAGAGAGAGAGAAAGAGAACGTGTGGTGGGGGGAGGGACAGAGGAAGAGGGAGAGAGAATTTTAAGCAGGCTCCATGCTGAGAGTGTAGCCCCACATGGGGCTCAATCTCATGACCCTGAGATCACGATCTGAGCTGAAACCAAGAGTTGGACACTTAACCAACTGAGCCACCCAGGCACCCCTGTGTTCCTGAAATTATAGAACTTACTTTCTAAAATTGTTTCAAATATAATGCTTAAGTAGAACCTTTGGTAACTGCTTTTCTAGAATTAATGATCATGCATTAAATTTATCTGATCTACAAAAGCCCTGGTCTCAGAATGAGTTTCTAAATTCCGAATTGCAATATCATCTGAGCAAACTTAAACAAATCCCTTCCCTTCTCAGAGCTCAGAGGTCTCATCTGTCAAAGAGAGGTAGACCTCTATTACTGACTTGTAGACTGAACTCAGTTGAGCCAAGGAAGTCACAAGACACTCCCCCCAGGGGCACCCAAGAGAACTTCAACTAAAGCTACAACACTTACTCATTAACCAGATTCACTGAATGCTTTTACTAATTGGACTCCCAAACTTCTTCATCCCATATAGAAAGTCCTTATGACAGAAAAGGAAGTTTGAAGACCACTGGCCTAGATCAATACGTCTTGAATTTTAAGTGAATATCAGAATCACCTAGAGAGCTTGTAAAAATAGAGGTTTTGATTCAGAAGTGTGCATTTAACAAGCTCCCAGGTGATGCCGATGCTGCTTGTGTATGGACAGCACTGATGGAGTTAGCACTGACCCGGACAAGATCACAGAGCTCTCTGGTTCAAATGTTTTAATTAGCTAGGCTTACATTTCCATAGCACAAGATACATGTAAAATTTTCATAAGGTGACATTTAACAATTAGCAGGAACACTGAATCTTATCCCCTTCTTTCAAGCTTTGTATATATAGGTTCTTCTTTGCTTTGAACCCCCAACTAGTGAGTACAAAATAGGGCTGGAATTTCATTTAAAATAGTCTTCCAATCTGAATGTCTCACATAATAGGCTGAGAGAGAGGAAATACTAACCAAAAATATGGTCTACAGGACTTTGTAAGTTTTTTTTTTTTTAATGATGCAGAAACCAACGAGTAGGATTTAATTTATGAAAATTTCCATTTTCCCATTAACTTAAAGGTAATATCCTTATGAAAGCGATTCTCTTTCCTTAAAAAATTAAAATACTATACCTTATTTCTCATAGCAGCCAGTAATCCTAAATATTTCAGAAATTGCAACATCTTAAAAAAATACTCAGTTTGCAGATAAATGAACACCTAAATAGAGGTCTAAAAATCTAAAAACAATTAAACTACCCTACGTATCTGTTTAATAAGTGCTTCCGTGGCTGACCAACACCTGTTCTGACCCCTGTGTTCTTTCCTTAGATGGATTTAGTGCACTGACACAGGGCCAGTTGTCCAGGCCTCCTGGATAGTTTACCCTTCTGGAACATTCCATTCCTGTGCTCTGACCCAAAATGTGTGACTCTCTCAAATTTAATCTCATGTCTCAGTTCTTAGTGCATCTCACCAGAGCCCTTAGCTCCAAAAGCAGATAATGTTGGCAGCTTGGGACAGTCCCTAGAGCAGAATGGCAGATGGGAGGCTTCAGGGGAGAGGGGGTGGCAGGAAGGAGTGTCTGGGCAAACCCAATAGGTACTTGAGGCTAGTTGATGCGTAGATACAAAGAAGTGAAATTTAAACTCCCTCACTCAGTGGTTCTCAAGTAGACTTAAGTGCCCCCTCATTATAAAAATGTACACATAGAAAAGGAGCTACCTTCTACATGAGGAAGCCATAAGAGATGGTGTCTCAATACCTCACAAAGATATAATTGAAGATGTGGTTCAGGTTTTATTTCAAAAATTCAGTGCTTATTTTTTTTTAACATATAATGTATTATTTGTTTCAGAGGTACAGGTCTGTGATTCAACAGTCTTGCACAATTCACAGCGCTCACCATAGCACACACCCTCCCCAATGTCCATCACCCAGCCACCCCATCCCTCCCACCCCCCACCACTCCAGCAAACTTCAGTTTGTTTCCTGAGATTAAGAATATAGTAGGAAGGGAAAAATGAAGGGGGGGTGGAATCGGAGGGGGAGACGAACCATGAGAGACTATGGACTCAGAAACAAACTGATGGTTCTAGAGGGGAGGGGGGTGGGGGGATGGGTTAGCCTGGTGATAGGTATTAAAGAGGGCACATACTGAATGGAGCACTGGGTGTTATACGCAAACAATGAATCATGGAACACTACATCAAAACTAATGATGTAATGTATGGTGATTAATATAACATAATAAAATAAAATTTAAAAAAAAGAAAAAAAATTCAGTGCCTGACCAAGAGGCAGCCGCATAGGGTTGGGGCTGGAGCAGAGCACATTCTCAAAAGCAGAATGAGTGCTTACAGGGCAAAAAGCCATCCAAGAGATAATGGGTTTGAGCACCATACACCTAGTTGTTAAATAAGCAACATACACAGACTTTCAGGGATGAGCGTCTCTGGCTTTGGTTGCTCTGGCATTGAAGGGTTCTATTCTATCCCAGCATTTCCTCCAAAAATTGAGATGTTTTGGAGGCCCTCCTGTGGAAGGATTTCTCTCCATCCCTAAAAAGTTCAAACCACATTTGATTGGCAATATCAAAGGTGGGGTTTCCTACAAAATGCCGTATGACTGAAGTTACTATTCTCTCCATAACCTTATAAAAAAGCTGCCTCATAAAAGAGCAGACAGGATGACAGACCACAGGTGGGAATATCATGGACACCAATGTTTCAAGAATTGACCCTGGAATTATTTAACAGGTATATCTCTTTCAATTAACTCAATGTATGCAGTGTAATGATTATACCCATTATGGGGGATGAGTTTATCTCCCTCACCTTTCCCTTCCCCTCCTTTTCCATCCTTCCCTCTTCACACGCCACCCTAAATGCCAACCCAGTCATTTATATGGTGGATGTTCAATAGTGACTAACTACCAAAGTCATGATTCTAAGATGAATTATATCTCTAATCATAATTATGAAGAATAGGAAAAAATACAATTCTACTTAAAAATATATTAACTTTCTTTCTTTTGTTTTTAAAGATTTTATTTATTTATTTTAAAGAGAGTACAAGCAGGGGGGAGTGACAGGCAGAGGGAGGAGCAGACTCCCTGCTGAAGAGAGAGCCCAACGTGGGACTCAATCCCAGGACCCTGGGATCATGACCTGACCTGAAGCCAGACGCTTAACCAACTGAGCCACCCAGGCACCCTCATTAACTTTCCTATAAATGGGAACATGCTATTGGTGTGTAATTCTGAAAGACTACTTCTACTCACAGATGGAGACAATGAAAGCAATACAAAAACAATGGTGCACCTCTGTGAGATCTAAGTTTATCACCCATGGAAAGGAGTTAGAAACAGCCCACTATTCCTGTGGTCTAGGAATGGACACTGTTTGCAAATTTTCTGACCAAATACGCCAGTAGCCTTGATTCTGATTTCTACTAATACCCTTAAAAACATTATAGGCTTATTATAGGCTTTTTGTGACAGCTCTTAATGACATGTAGCAGACAACACTCCTTAGCTTCACATAGGGTTCTCCTGGGAAGGGTTACCACATAAGCCTGGGCTTCCGCCTCCCCCCACCGTCTCCTTCGATTGTCATGCTTTGACTACAATAAGCCAACAGTTAGCTCCTGAGTATCATCTTGCATAAGCACTTTGAGGGCTTAACACACACTGGCTTACCAAGTCTTTTCAAATGGTCTCAGGGATGGCGGGCAAAGCAAATCATCCAAACAAAGTCTTCATGTTTAAGCACCTCACCAGGTATTTGCTCCCTCAATGGTGATTTCAGTCTTAAATCACCTTCTATCACAATCTCGAACACCTACATACCCTTGCCCTATTTAGTCACTTTCCAACACTGTGCCTGATAGAAGAAGAATTTACGTTGCTGGCTGAGTAAAATGAGAGACCTAGATCTCATTATTGGTGATACAAATCTGCATGAAATAGCTATGAACCCTGATATGATGCAGACACCCTTGAGAAATACAGGCCAATATGCCACGCGATCTGCTAAGCAACTAATCAAAGAGTCCAGATATCCTGATGGTATTGCTTATTTGGGGAAGTTCTGACGACATTCCCCGTGTGAAGGCTGGCTCCCTTCGCTTGCACCACAGGCCCAATATAGGCGTTGGCACAATGTGACAGCTATGCCACCATCCTGCTTTACATCGTTGTCGTGGAATTCCACAGTCATTTTAGGAATTGAACACATATTTTTGGGCATATATTAAATTCAAATTGTAGAAAGCTTAAAATTTCCATAGCATCCGAAAAGGGCAAAGATTATTTTCAACATGGTATAAGAATTCATTTTTTTTCCAAAAATACCAAGGTTAAATGTTTCCACACTCCAGAAGAGACCTCAGCTTTCAGAAACAGGAGATGAGCTCTCCTTCACACTCTATCAAAAAGGGGAGGAGAACGGAGGGGCAGCCAGGCAGGCTGGAAGCGAGAGAGGATGTGAGAGCTTTTTAAAATTACTATTTGTACAAATGGACCACTATACTAACAATTGATAGGAATAATTTCCTTGTTGTTTAAAAGGTTCACTTGACTCACCCAATATTTAATACTATGGCCTTATGGGGTCACTGATTATCTCAGTATCACACACACTCATACACACACATACAGCACAAAATGTGGTCTTGATTCTCCTACCTTTTAGTATTGAAACTTGAAAAACAACCTTGCTAGTGTCTTAAAGTATTCTACGCTTTTACGTTGAATGCATTACCCAGGGGGGTTTAAATATGAATAACTTTATGACTAGATACTAGTCACCCAAAGTCACCCTTATATGGCCCCTAAATCTTGATTTCAAAATCCAAAAAACTTCTCAACAAACAAGAATTCTCAAGGGGGGAAACAAACCCTAATGACTGATTTGGGGATGAGGCTCTATATTTATCACTGATCTTAATTACTACTTGACTGGTGACTGCCTTCACTGTCCTGAGAGCCTTCTCTTCTATCCAACCTAGGAGGCAGAGATCAACCATCGTACAGTTGTGAGCTGTGAGGGAACCTGATATTCTTTATTCACCGAAAAAAAACCTTATAACCTGATCCTGCCTGCGCTTTGGCCATAAATGCTGCCCGCGCAGCTGAGGCTTTCGAATCGGCTCTCTGGGAAAGGGAGGACACCCTGTCTGCCCAAGATCAGTTTACTCCACAACTAGAAAGGGCTCACTTTGAAATAAGTATCCTCTGCTTGGGGGTTCAGAATTTATGCATCTGTACTTGTGTCCACGACAATTTTATTGCATGTCCAGGAAACAGAACAGTTAAAGTGGCGCTCCTACAGGAGTCTAGCTTCTGAAAACCTAACATCTCCACTAAATGATACAGAATACGGTAAGATCTGGGCAACCACATTTGATGTAAAAATTTAATAGGTCGTATGTTGTGAATTACATACGGGTTTATATTCACTGAAGTCAACTGGCTGCAGTCTGTTTCTTCCTGTACTAGGCTGAAAAGAAGGGCCCAGACTAGGAAGGCTGGGATTTAAATAAAAGATATTAGATCCTTCTGTTCCCAGGCTGAAACAGGGATTAGAATAACACATTTAAATACCTTAATGTTTTTAGCACAAAAAGCATTAATTCGATACTCTGCTTCCTTGAAATCCTTTATTAAAGCCCCCCAAACTCTCTCAGGAGTGTCTGCCTTCCTTGGAGTTAACATACATTTATTGTTCTCCTCTGCAAATTTCACTAGTATTTCAAAACAGCGTGCCTGGTCTCTGCTGTGGGGATGGTGGGAATAGGAAATAGAAGCAGGAGGAAACCTGAGAAGGCTTTGAGTTTTGACATTTCAGAGCAAGCTTATGGCTCCTTCAGGACCAGGGATCATGAGCTCATGCACCACTGAAAATAAATGACGACCAAGACACTTAATAGAATGATTTTAATTAGACCTGCCCTTCACCTGTCAAAAAGGTCACCTGATTACCAATCCAATAAATAAGCCAAACTGTAACTACCTGTACTATGGAAAAAGTGGGGCAGCCTCTCTGCCTCTTGACTTTCAGCCCAGGCCTGATCCAAGCAACCCAGAGCATTAGAGAGCCACAGGAACGGCAGTGACTGACACCATGTGCACCCATTGTCTCAAATTTGAAAATCTGAGAGTGGAATTTGTTGGGTGGAAATGCAGAGAAGTTAGACAAAGCTCTTTCTTCCAAGAATCATATACCCCTTCTCAAATCTAAAGCCTATATTTAATAAGCCACTAATTCTTGATCTCAACAGCAGGAACTGATAATGCTTTCTGGAGGTACATTTGTCCAAACCCATAGAATATACACCAAGAGTGAACTCTAATGTAAACTATGGACTCCGAGTGATAAGGATGTGTCAGTGTAGGTTCATCGATTGTAACAAATGTACCACTGTCGGTGTGTGTGGCGGGGGTGGATGTTGATAGTGGGGGAGGTTCTGCATGTTGTAAAAATCTCTGTACCTTCCACTCAATTTTGCTGTGAACCTAAAACTGTTCTAAAACATGAAGTTTATCGGGGGTGGGTGGGGAAGCAGCAGCATTCTACTAGTACCAAAGCAGAACATGAAAATGACTCCTACTGGTTCGATACATCTGCTAAAATCCTGGAAAGTAACAGAGAAAGATCGACAGACATCAGGCTGATGGGGCAGGAGGGCCTGGGGGGGTGAGTATGGGCACAGTGACCAACCATATGAAGGTCTGTGTAAAGAGAGAACATGAGCCCCAAGACACTGTGTGCCCACAGAAGAAATCAATTATAACAGCTAAGTATAAGAGTAGTCAACTTAATCTACTGCAAGCTTAATTTGCAACTTTCTCTTCTAATTGATTAAGACTTTCATAATAGTACTTCTTTGGACAAAGTCTGGTCTGAAATATAGTTGGCTACGTATTTCTGTCTCCATATTTAGGCTATTATCTACCTGGTCTTAGGGATTTCTTTTGCTCTTCTTTAAAACCTGTAGCACCAAATACAATAGGTAACAAACAAATGTCTGTTGAATTACCCATTTTTCAGTGATTGTTTTGGACTTTTAAACACAGCTCTCCTTGTCCTCCTTCTTAATTTTATTTTTCCTTTCATGCTCAAGAATATACTTATGAGTAATGATCATCTTTCAGTTTTAATCAAAGAAAAAAAAATTAAAGTATTTGTTCATTACAACTCCTGTTCAGAGAAGCCCAAATCTCAACCTTCAAGTCCACCTGGTAGCTATACTTTTCAGAGTAAATTAATACACCAACAACCACATTCATCAGGTTACCACTTCCTGTAAGCAGCGGCCACCACCTAAAAATCAAGTTTGCCCTGTATGTGGTTTGGTAGGCGGGTCCAGTGCTACCAACACCTGCCCGGTTCACCTTGGCTGGCAGCTGCAGTGGACAAGTGAGCAAGATCACGCTGCTGTCAGGGCAGAGAGCCCAATGCTGAGCTTGGCAAGGAGATCAAGACCAGAGCTAGCTACACACATGCCTGCTTGCGTTAGGGCTACAACCACAGAGGAGTTCAGAATGAAGAAATTTCCAGCCAAGAAACCTGAGAAGTCGAGGGGGTGTATCAGGAGCACTTCAGCAGAGGCTCCCAGCTTTATGCATTTTACTTCTCATCCTGTAAGAGTCTAGAAATACAATGCAAAAGGTGAGAAATGCCTAAATCTTGCAATCATACCCACCTCGCAGTTGAGAATGGGAGTCATCAACCAAACTGAGCCTCAACTAAGGGAATGTATTAAGAGAGGCTAAAGCAGTGTCATAGCAAGCAAAGTTAGAGTGAATACCCTCTTTTTCTTTTATTTCTCTCACACAAAAATATAGTATCTCATTAAATTGAATTGACATATACTCTAGATAGAATCTAAAGCAGTGATACCTTTGGTGTTACAATCTTTTTGGCCACGAAACAAAATGACCTGTCACCCACTTAGAATGACCCCGTTTCCAAGGCAAAGTGACAAGTGAATGCCAAGACTTCAGGGACACACAGGTAATAAAAACATGCACTGTGCCCAAAGAAGCTTGCTTTTTTTCCCCCAATCATATAGCCTATGCCAAGATTCTGTGACCTGAGGTCCAAGGTATTCCTAACCTACATGTGGGGAAAGCCTTTATGATCCTGTGGGTTGCTAAGAAAATCCTACCCCCTCTTACAAGTGACCCCGCTTCCCCATCCCTCGGAGAGTCTGTTCTCTTCCGGGTTTTGAGTGCACTCTGTGTTCAGGCTGTGGAGGAGGGAGGACATAACTCAGGTGAGGACCACGTGGGATCAGATGAACAAGGAGGGATCCTGGGGAATGCTTCACGCGAGAGGAATCCATAGATAGGCCAGAACTGGCATCCTTGCCTCCACTCATCCAGACAGACAACCTCCCTGGTTCTGTGTTCTCGCCTCTGTGACCAACAACGAGGGTTTCTAATGTTTCTTAAGCTCTAAAACCTATACTGTTTTTTGTTGTTGTTTTTTTTAATGGAATGCTTCACAAATTTGTATGTCATCCTTGTGCAGGGACCATGCTAATCTTCCCTGTATCTTCCCTGTATTTTTCCAATTTTAGTATATGTGCTGCCAAAGCAAGCATTAAAACTTATACTTTTAAGTTGAAAGCAAACATATTTTATTATTTTATGATAATAATCATAATCACAAAGGAGCAACAGCAAGTGATGATTTAACACACACTACTTATTCATCAGTAACGGAGCTAAGTGCCCTCCATACACTGGGCAATTCAATCCTCACTGCAATTCTGAGAAATGAGGAGTGTCACCCTGACCAACTTGAGGGTGAGAAAACTGGGCTCAAAGAGGTTGACACAATGTGCCCAAGGTCACAGAACCTAACAAGTGGCCAAGACAGGACCTAACCACAGCTGTCTCACCTGAGGTCTGCCTGCTCAGCCACCCTGCTCCATTCCTGGCCACCGTGCAAATACCCACTTGAGAAGCTTCACCAAATTCTGCCGAACAATCGGGCAGGGCCGGGCTGGGGGACAGAGTGCAGGCAAGGGATCATCTACGCCCAGCACTCTGACAGCCCCACAAAGTTACCTGATCCCGAGTCTCCATTCTCGCTTTTGACTTGTGGCTATCTCCGCTGCCACATGCCTCCTGGAGACAGAATACATGCTAAAGGTGAGTAAGCATTTTGAAAGATGGGGGAAAAAACCCCACATCATAGCTTCTACCTGAGTCTTGGATTAAGTGCCCACCACCCTTCATCACCTCTCTGTTGAGGATGCCATCCAGGCTTCAGGCTAGTCCTGGCTAGGAAGGCCCTCCCCTAAGTTCCTGGCTTCAGGGCCTCCCAGGGTTTCTGGATGGAGGTGGGATGAGAAACAGCAGAGAAGAAAAATTTTGGCTAATGTGTCCTTATTTGAATTTATCACCCACTCGCTTAAAGTCCTACATCTGATTGCTTTCCTGTATAACTTTACATAATTTCTTTATATACCAACCCATTAAATTGCATACTAATTCACACTAATATTCATACATGCTGAATATGAATGTATGTAAACACAGATAAGATTGTGAGTTCTTGCAGGGTAAAGATTATGTCCTCAGTTTTTAATTGTCCGTACATCCAACTAAGTGCTTGGCACCCCATGGTGGCTGCCAAGTTTCCCTCCACGGATCACGTTGCAGAAATAATAGAAGCAGTCCTGCTAGACACTGTGAGGGAAATGGAGCACGTGGAGGTTTGGAGCAGTGAGCAAACGGGAACAAAGAACAAACGATGGTCAGCACACCTCTCTCAGAAGCTTTGTCCCTGGGTGAAGTTGGCAGTTAAAGTGGGGAAAGCCTGCCTCTGCAGATGGAATTGTAATAATATCAGTTTTTCTTGAATGATTAGAACTGTGTAATTAGCTCAGTCTGTCTTCATACCCTAAAATCATGTCAGCTGTTCATTAGAACACATCACAAACACAAAAAAAAGTGCAACCGCCACAAGCGTGATCTCCCCATGATCAAACATGGAAGCATGATTCTTCTTCACTCATGTACTAGAAATAGTTTTTCCTCTTACTCTTGTCTCCTAAAGTGAAACGAAACAGCAAATAACCCAAAAAGGATACAATTAATAAAATGGAAGTCCATAATCCATTTTACTCTTCCCAAAGAAAAGGGACAGAAATTGATATAAAATAAATTTCAAACAAGCCTAACTATGTAAAATAACACCAGTGATAAGTCAAACACAGAACTACCCCGTCCAGGGCACCTGGATGACTCAGTTGATTAACTGACTGCCTTCGGCTCAGGTCATGATCCCAGGGTCCTGGGATCAAGTCCTGTATTAGGCTCCATGCTCAGTGGGGAGCCCGCTTCTCCCTCTTCTGCTCCCCCTGCTTGTGCTCTGTCAAATAAACAAATAAAATCTTAAAAAAAAAAAAAAGAACTACCCCCTCCAACAGATGACCATTTCAGTTATCCTAAAAATTGATGTAAGAGAATTACACAATGAAATGTGTAATTCTCTTACATCACAGATGATCTGTTGCTATAATAAAAAATAAAATCTAAAAAGCACTTTATCTCTGAAATGATTAAATATTATTTAAAAAGTTAAAATATGAACTTGTTTATATTTGATCTGAACAAATTTTAAAGCTAAGACCTCTCTGCCTACTTTTGACATCAGACAATTCTCCAGGACACTTTACTTACCTGGGGCCTTATGTGAGCTCCAAACCTCTAGGTAAAGTTCTTTTAAAATTGAAGATATTAATTTTTACTCAAAGAAAAATATTTTTCAACATTACTGAAAAGATAGTTTTGGCTGGTTTTTATGAAGCTAGCTATATATAGCCCATTAAATCAGATTAGTAAAAGCTCAAAAAAAATCACATAGGGTTTCTTCCATTTGAAATGAAAGTCACTGTTTCCTGCAAAGATAACAGTCTGATGGGTCCGGGCAGTGAGCACGGCAATGAGCACGTTCTGTCTGACTTGCTCTCTGATAATCCGAGCAGTAGTAAAGCAGACACCAGGCCAGTTAGTTAATAAGCCACCAATACTCTTTGTCAGCTTTCTTTGTACATTCTGGAGCTCTTTATTGGCAGGTAATGAAGTTCAGGTCATTAACAGAACAAAGAAAAATATATTCAATGATCCAGCCACATAGACTGTAGCAAACTAGCTAACCAATATAAATGTGTCGGGCAATTAAGTTAGATTTGTAACGATAGTCTGACACTTTTGAGGTGCTACAGTGATAAGGCGGGGCTCTCAATCTCAACTGAGTCAAATGGTATCAGCAACGTGCCTAACCGCTCTTAGAACAGGTCATACACACATGATGCTAAGTGCAAGGGGAGTAATTTCTTTTTTCAAGTCCTTGAGTGAATGAAGGAGAGAAAAGTATGCATGAAGGCTGGCTTAATGCACTTTAATGGTCATTAGGAAATATGCATTCTCTATTTCTTCCAGATGCTCTGTCAACTAAGGAAACAGACTTTTCTTTAACTCTGAGGGCTAAGTTTTGACACACATGGTGCTCCTCTCTCTTTCTCTCTCTCTCTTTGTGTGTGTGTGTGTGTGTGTGTGTGTGTGCACCCACCCACCAAGCACAGTGGCAAAGGAGACCCTTCCCACAGTCAGGGAGGTGCTACTCTCCAGAACATTATCCCATGAGTCTCGTGGGGCTGCCAGTTCTCATGACAACACGTCTCCAAGACAGAAGCTGGGAAACATCATCACAGACATGGAGAGACCATCCCTCCATGATGAGGATAATTTTTCCTCTGTGGTCCCCCCACGAAGGCCAGCACCACAATATACCCCAATGTTCACCTCAATACCTGGCCTGTGGCTGGCACTCAGAGAATATTTGTGGACACTCTTCCCCCACTAGAATGAGTCTCCAAATTTACAGCGACACACCACGGCTCTAAAAGGCAGAGCGCTGCATTCATTAAAGGGAAGGGAAGTGAATTACCACACAACCCGAGTGTCTGGCCAACACTCATATGAGTCAGCACTGAGCTGGGCAGCTGAATAAGCTAATGATGGTTTTCTAAATGTGTGTGTGGGTTGAGCCAAAGGCAGTTATGGGACCAGGCCCCTGGGCATTATCATTCGGGCTGCAAGTCCCAATGTGCATCCTCCAGGTCTGTTTGTGATGCCACTTCCCAGATTTACCTGCTTTTTTGCCCATACGGTGTTCTTAAACATGCTGTGGACAGCACTGGCTGTTCCAATAAGGGCGCTAAGATCTATTCATGCACCACTCCAGCCAGCTGCACTTCAGGTGAAGACTGACGGAACCCGAGCGAGCAGCCGAAGACATGGTGGAGGGCAGTGACTCCACCAAAAAAAAAAATAAATAAAGTAAGTAAGATAGAAATCATAGCTGTCTTTCTCTGTGCTAGTTCTGAGAGAATGGAAGGAGATGGCAGGCCAAACCGACCAAAGAATAGTCCAGGAGAAGGGAACAGCTTGAACAGAGTTTGTCAAAAAAACTAAATACACTAAAAATACACAAGTTGATGTGTGGGTAAATAGGCACCCTAATCTACTACAACACATATATGTAGGACTACATATAACTTCTGAAGAGGCAATTTAACTGCAAGAATGTACGCTAAGAAAGTAACCAGATCAGTAGATGAGGTGCCGGGCCTAAGACAGCCCCAAAAGCACCACCCGTAAGTACCACACTGTCAAGAACACCGTAGATCTAAAATGTGTCCCCTTGGAACCAGGAGACGTACATCCATGACATCCATGGTGTACCACTGAATGAAGACAGCAAGCTGCAGGAGAAAATGACTGAGAAAGTGGTTATCTCTGACAAGCACGGATTTAGGTGAATTATTCCTTCCTTTTTGTTCTCTGTGTTTCACACTGAAAATAGGTACTATTATTATCATGAAAAAGCAAGTAAGTTCTTAAAACACAAGCTGATTAAATACCCTTTGATACCTTATTCAATTGTACTCCTCTTTAAAAACTTTCGTGGCCACCTTTGCCCTTGAGCGTAGCCATTTGAGTTATATTACACTGTAGGATATTTACAGACTCACATAGATACATCTCAACATTCTAAATACCAAAACATATGAAAAAGTCCCGTAAAACAAGAGGCTGATGTTTCTTTGCACCCTGCCTCTATGCCTCCCATTCCAGGCACCATCTCTTACCTACAGTCTCAGCCTCACTAAACATCTGCTGATGAGGCTGAATTCAAAATAAGCCAAGGGTGTGGGATTAACTTAGTTCCCTTCAAATAAATACAGAGAAGGTTGTAGAAGACTCAGGAAAACCCCCTCTCCCAAATAAATCACATGTACACAGAAGGCTACATTTCACCAGGAAAATGTGGAGTTTGTACCCTGAAGAGAGCAGTGCTGGCTGTGAGCTCACCGGCACCCCTATACACAATGCACCCGAGCCTCTCTCTGCTTTCCAGTACACTGTGACACAGTCCAAAAGCTCACTTTAATTTTAGACCCTGCACAAACAGAACAACAAATTCTCAGGCTTCAAAAACAGATACGTTGCTTCTACATTACATTACCGAACTACCGATGTAATCCCAGAAGGACTTCTATGTTTTTCCAGAGCAACTCTTTCAAAATAGATATTTTATCTACACGAGTAGGAGCTCTTTACACACAAAGAATTATTTTTAAAGTAAACTTAGATGTCACTGATCAGGAGACAGTATTACAGTTATCTCAAGTAATTCATTCTTCTCAATAATGATCGGAACTTCCGGTTTTAATTTCCTTTTCATTTTTAAAGAAAATCTGCAGAAACCCCATGGGTTTGTTGCCCTCCACTTCTGTCCACACTGCAGCCTTGCCATACTCAAAAGGCCACTCTTCCTACTGCACTTTCTTGAATTCCTCAGGGTTCCCCCTCCAGGAACAAGCCTAAGCTTAGAAGATCACCATTCCAGAAGCTTCCTGATCACATTGTAGGAGGTGATGGGTATATGTCCATTACTTTGACTGCGGTGATGGTTTCATGGGTATTTACATTTGTCCGAACATCAAACTGTACACATTAAGTACGCATCGTTTTTGTATCTGCACTATACCTCAACAAAGCTGCTAAAAACATGTAATAGCAATGGACTCGGAGGGGAGCATTATGTCTATATCCTAAATTGTCTGTCTTCCTGTGTATGCCTAAGTTTTATTTTCTGGTTTTCTGAGTCTCTTCCATATTTGGGCTGCAAATCACACTAATATTTCAAAGACATAATTTCCCCTCTATTTCTCGGAACTCAGACCACTATATTAAATGTACAATAAATCTTTTTTTAAAAAGATTTCCTGAGCACCCTGTGCCTAACGAGGCTCCTTTCCTGACATTGCCTCCCCAACAATGCCCACGCCCTATCCCCTCCCCACCCACGGTCCTGCTGCTCTGCTTTTCCTCCTGACAAATCTGCTCCTCCAACTCCCTATCTCCCCCCTCCACTAACTTCTACTCCATTTTGAAGACCGGCTTCAATGTCACCTCCTCCTTGGGAGAGGTCTCCGCCAACCCCAACAACCTAACCTAGCCAGGCTCCTCTATGTTCTGGAGCCCCTGGTAAATCCCTCAATCAGCACACTCACCTCATCACCCTGAAACGACCATTTATGTGTCTGTCTTTCTCAAGGAACTAATTGCTGGAAGGCAAAGGCTGTTTTCTTTTGTATCCTAGGTACCTAGTTCAATGCGCGGCACAAATAGCACCAATGATAATAAGAGCGTCAACTTCTATCTCATGGAAACAAAAAACCCAACCACAATTTTCTGTTCATCAGATCTGCTCTTAAGAACTTCTATCTAAATTGGCATTAACATTCCATTGTCCTCTAATGACAAACACCAGTGGCTCCACGTAGTTTAGATTTCAAACTTCATAGAAATTTTGGCATAGGACCTAACTGGGTTTCCGTATTCTGATTTCCACATATTGGGACGGAAATGCCTATGGGATGTGTGTGCGGTGATGATGGTGGGGGTGGCTCTTCGCAAATGCTCAAAACATTAAAATAAAAAGAGGAGAAAAAACATTCCGAAAATGCTACAACCCAAACCAGAACAGCTGCTAATACAAACAGGCCCCTTCCCAAATGTAAGCAGGTCACAAGTAAAGGCTCACCTCAAAGCAGCCGCAAGCATACTGTTTACTCTCCATGTGAGGCTTAAAAGCATTTTCGTTGATGAACAGGCCCCGAAGCAGAAACATCTAAACCCATGCTAATGCCCAGCAGAGCAGTAACTTCTCTTGATTAATTTACCAGTACTGAAAGCACAAGAAAGAGATCAAACCACGTTCTGTACTAAACAATTAAACAAGCAGCCGATGCCTCCAGGATGGTGTATGTCAGGATGAAAGCCAGTTGGGGTCGAATGAAAAAGCAACAAATATCTTACATTGATTAATGCTTATAGGATTTTTTCCCCTTCAATGTCATAACATTTCACTCAATGGTCAAACCGAAGAGTTTATATAACATTGAAAACAGAAAAAAGTTCCAAAAGCTTAAGAAAATTCAGATGTGTAGTGAGGAGAAAAATCAGGTCAGTTCTTCAGAACCTTCAAAACCATTTGGCGGAACTCTGAGCAGTCTACTCAAAAATCTTCCCCATGAAATAGCACGGGGGAAAAATCTCATCACCTCCTTTCATTGAAAAATAACTTTGCTACTGCGAGATTTTCTTAATTTACATTATCTAGTCATCCACAATGTTCAATACTATCTATATAGACTGTTTTGAAAACAGAGCCAACATATTGTACAAATGTATCTCTACTTAATTTTTTAACTGGAATTTAAACCAAACTGATTCTCAAATCAGAATGAACAACAAATATGTTAGTAGTTAACCCTCAGATTTTCTGAATTAGCTGAATCAATTTTTTAAAACCCAATGAATTTCTTTATAAGAAGCAGAACTGATTTATATCCTTGTAGAAAAATAACAACCAGGCCAGCTAAAAATGTCATCTTGCTGAAAAGTCACAATTTTCTAATTTTAGATCCCCAAGGAACATTTCTTAGGTAATTCAATATTATCTTAATGAATTTACTGGTGTGTTTGGGGGCTACTTCCTACTTGTTTTTCCTAATCTATAAAATGGGGATGATGATGCATGCCTTGCAGGAGTTTAAGATTAAATGGTGTACTAATATATAAAGCATAAATCTTTAAACTCTATCATATTCCCTCCCTCCGCATACACTCAATACCAGTCTATGCTAGATTAGTTGCAGAGCATTCCCTCTGCTTAGAATGCAACCCTTTGGAGCTAATTTCCCCGCACGTTTGGGGCTCGCCTCCTCTGTTTTCACAAAGAACTCATGTCTCAGAAGGACTCCTTCACAGGCAGCTTTCAGAGCAAAGATTGTTCGGCAAAGGTTCTCTGGTACATGGAAGACATTATGATACCATTTACTACTTCTGCCGAAAAATTAAAACTGAATCCCTTCACATTTTTAAATTCTTATGTGGAAACACAACAAAATTTGGAGATACAAACCTGAAAGCTGACTCTTCTACTGACCTTCCCACAATTCTTTCCCTCTTACGAAGATATATGAGCCCAAAGAGCACGGACATCTACGCATGTTTTCCTACTCACACACTCTGACTCTAATGGGCTCCGATCCCTTATTACTACTAACGGAGAGAATAAATGGGTTGTAGTTGAAGTGAATATAAGTTTCTACTGATCCCCATTTCTGATCTCTTATATGTGTATAGAAACACAAAAACTACTATTCTAAGTCTTCTCAAAGATGGTAACATCCTCCCTTGTCAAAAAATACTTGAAAAACTCCTGGGTAAGATCAGGAAACACAAGGAAGAAGAGTCTCATTTTACAGGGGAAGTAGAGGACTGTAGCACAGACTGAACATGGATTCTCAGTGGGCTCCGGGATTCCCCCAGCTGGAATTAAATGCATCCTATCTGGGGGGCGGAGCAAGATGGCGGAGGAGTAGGAGACCTGGATTTCGTCTCCTCTCAGGAATTCAGCTGGATAGGGATCAAACCACTCTGAACACCTACAAACTCAACAGGAGATCGAAGAAAAGAAGAGCAACAACACTCTCATCAGAAAAGCGACCACTTTCTGGAAGGTAGGACGTGCGGAGAAGTGAATCTGAGGCGATATTCGGGGGGCTAGAGGGCGGGGGAGGGGCCTCCGTCGGCCGCTTCTGGCAAGTGATAGAGCCGCGGAGCACAAAATCGGAACTTTTAAAAGTCTGCTCCGCCGAGGGACGTCACTCTGGTGGCTAAGCGAGGGGTGGAACCCTCCTGGACAGTGTGGTCTCAGGATTCTGAACACCTACGAACTCAACAGGAGATCGAAAAAAAGAATAGCAACAACTCCCTGAACAGAAAAGCAACCATTTTCTGGAAGGTAGGACGTGCGGAGAAGTGAATCC